>NC_082697.1:44832290-45140718 GCF_949987515.2 Delphinus delphis
GTCTATTTCGTGAGTTTTTAATTTATTGGTATAAAGTTGTTCATATTGACCCTAATAGTTTTAAAAAATACTTCTACTATGTTTGTGTTAATATTATCTGTTCTTAATATTATTTATATGCTTACTTTCCCTCTCTCTGTCTGTTTTATTGTTCTTTTAAAACAGTATTTGATTTTATCAATTAACTCTCCTTTTTGTTTATTTGTTATTAAATCATTTTCTTTTTTATTTCCTTCCTGCTACTTGATTTAGATTTTTGTGTTGTCCCTCTTTCTACTTTTTGGATTTGAAATACTAGGTCATTTATTACAAATTTATCCTTGAAGTACAGCTCAGGGTGCACACCTATATAAGGTAATTTTGTTTGAAATATTTTATACCATTTCCTTAGTTTTCCTCTTTAACGATTTTTTTTAGAAATACACCTTATAATCCCTTGAGGGTGCTTTTGATGTTATTTGTTGTATGTTAACTTTACGTTACATTGTGGTCAATGTTCCCTCTCAAAAACCTTAGTCTGAAACCATGAGGAATAACCCCAGTCTAGTCATGAGAAAACATCAGGCAAATCCAGACGGAAGATTACTGTACAAAATTCTGCCCTCAGAACTGTCAAGACCATGAAAAACAAGGAAAGTCTGAGAAACTGTCCAGAGGAGACTAAGGACCCAGGACCACAAGATATAATGTGATATCTTGGATGGAATCCTGGGATAGAAAAAGGACATTAGGTGAAAAGTGGTGAAATTCCAAATAAGTGTGGGGTTGAGTGAGTGGTAACCCAGCCATGCTGGTTCCACGTGAGACCAACATACCACCGTGAAGTGAAGTGATGAGTAAGGGAAACAGGATGAACGTTCTGTGGGGCTTCTGCACCATCTTTACGACACTTCTGCAAGTCTGAAACCATCCTAAAGTTTAAAAGTTTGCTTTCATTTCAAGTTAAACAGAACAAAGCAAAAACCTCTGTGGCTTGCCTCACTGGTCCATCGTAGGCTCACGTCCTTCCCGTGGCCTTGAAGGCCCTACATGGTCTGCTGCCCGTCCCTGACTGCCTTGACCTCCTGGCACTCACCTCATCACTCTGCCCCACCTGCTTGCCCACCGTGAGGTCTGTTCTGTGTCTGGGTCTTGCACAGCTCACTCCCTTCCCCACTTTGTTTTACACTAACGTCTTCTTCAAAGTGATGTCTTTCTGACCACTTTATTTAAAAGTACAACTTTCTCACGCTTCCCCTTTATCCCCTTTTCTATATTTTTTCTCCATAGCACTATCATCTCTATCTAATACACAAACACACAGGCACACAGGCACACACACACAGGCACACACATAAAGGCACACACAATTTTCTTTATGGTCTCTCTACATTCCTTAGAATGTAAGCTGCATTTGTGTTTTATCCACAGATGTATCCCTAATACCTATGAAACATTTGACACATTGTAAGAACTCAGTGAGTATTGACTGAGTACAATTAATCAGATAGGACCCTTTAGCAGTAGCTCCACAAGAAATGGTGATGGATTGGACTTGATTTATGGCAGAGAAGACGGACAGGGTGGTCATCTTTGGGATGTACTTTGGGTGTTGAGCAAACAGGATACAGATAGATGAGATGTAGGTTTTCTGCGAATGACGGGAGTGAAGGATGACTCTGAGGTATGTTGAAGGTGGTACCAATTTAATGAAATGGAGAAACTTCAGAGGGGTTTTTGGGAACAGAGAACTCAATGCTATGTTTGAGATGTGTTGCATTTGGCATACGTCTTAGACATTCAAATGGAGATGTTTCATATGAGTTAAAGAGAAAACAAAGGATTCATCATAGAAACATTACCAATTAAATGACAGAGATCAAATTATTAATTTAGACAATAGACCAAAATGGATTAAATACCTCTGTTAAAACAAGTTTCTCAGTTTGGACTGAAAAACTGCTCTACTCAACATGGCCGTCTATGAAAGCAAGGCTGTACACAAAATAGCTTGCACCTGTTGAAAACCAAATGATGGATAAAGGGTAATATACAAATGTAAACTAACAGAAAGACGGAATCTCAATAATGTCCTTCTAATAATTTTACCTCTTGGTTGGGGTTCGAGACAAAGGATAACCAAAGGGAAAATACTAGCCCTGTTGGACCCACACCTCCCATGACAGCAGAATCCACATGGGCTAAGGGTGCTAAGGCAGTGGGGGTGAAGGGCATGGCCGACTTTAGCTCTTGCCACTGCCCTACTTGATTTGGAGTTCCAGAGAACCCTTAATGTGGACACCTATAAACCCTAAACACAGGACGCTCCCTGCTCTGGTTGTGGGTTCTGGGGTTGTAAGATGTATATAGTAGGAAGTGGAGTTGAGATGTGCTGGGGAGATAAAATTTATAGGAAACGCGGATTTATTGGATATCTATTTATAATTTCAAACTCAGTACAAACTTTTTTTTTCAGTGTTCATGGAACATTTACAAAAATATAAAATGATGGAATTTCCATGAAGAATCTTCATGTATTCCTAAAAGTAAAAATTTTATAAGCACATGTTTATAACTGCAACCAGCACAGACATTGATACAAACATTGACAATGACAACAAAATCTAACCCCTTGGAAACTGAAACATAAAATATCCAAATTAATGCAAGGGTCAAAAAAGAAATTAAATATTCAATTTAGTCTCCTCAGAGATAATAATGGTTGGAAAACCATAAATCCCAATTCATACCATGTGGTAAAAATTGTACTCAAAATAAAATTTATAACCTTACATTTTTTTAATGAATAAAAAATAAAGAAGGAATTCAAATGACATGAAAATGTAACCTAAGAAGCTAGAGGGGATAAATAGCCTAATAAAAGGAAAATGAAGGAATTAATAAAGATATATGCTGAATTTGGTAAATTAAAGAATGATAAAATTCATAAATGAGTTCAAGGGGGCTCTTTTGGTTTGTTTTCTTTGTTTTGTTTTGTTTTGTTTTGTTGTGGTACGCGGGCCTCTCACTGTTGTGGCCTCTCCCGTTGTGGAGCACAGGCTCCGGACGCGCAGGCTCAGCGGCCATGGCTCACAGGCCCTCTGCGGCATGTGGGATCCTCCCGGACCGGGGCACGAACCTGTGTCCCCTGCATCGGCAGGTGGACTCTCAACCACTGCGCCACCATGGAAGCCCTCAAGGGGGCTCTCTGAGAATTTCAGGGAATTAGAGAAGAAGCACTGGCACCAGTCTAAAGGGCACATGGAGATGGATGTGGCAACCAGCATCCATGGAAACAACCATGTGGCGAGCCAGCGGGAACCAGGGCTCCCCACCAAGGGCGATGATGAGATGAGCTGTGTCTTGGCAAAGGGCCCAAACCTACATCCCTCCCCACCCCCACCAGTCCTGAGACCATAATGGGTCTAAGCTCCCGGAATCTTAAGTACCACCCCAAGGAGGAAGAGGAGGGTCTGAGCCCTGAGTAGAGAGAATCTTGAACAAAATGGACCAAGTTTACATAATTGAATTAGACTGAGAAATTAGACTGATTTTGATGCCTGAAAATGAATAGATCAAATTATTCTGTTGGGCAATAGGGACCAGAGAACTAAATAAAGTTCATATATATATTCATTTATTTCATTCAGAACTTTATTTAATAGAACTTTATTTATTTATCTCATATATATATATATGTTATATCTTGTGTATAATATAAGTTGGTTTTCCTAACAGAGTTAAGAGGTCTATGGGTTTAACACCCACCATAGATGTGAGACTAAATGTTCAACTTCTCCTTCTATAATAATAAAGGAAGCACAACTTACTGTCTGTGACAGTGACACTTGTTTGATCAATGTCCATCTTCCCCACTTTCTCATGAGCTTCACAGAGGCAGGGCCATATCTGTTCACTTAACATTGTAGGTGAGGGGTATGGGACATAGCAGTGCTCAGTGAGCATGTGCTAGAAGAACGAAAAAAAAAAAAAACAGGAGAGAAAGAAGGAAGAGATGGAGGGGAGAAGACAGAGACAGGAAGAGGAAGGAAGGCAGGAAAGAAGGAAGGAAGGAGGGAGGGGCAGCACAAGGAGGGAGGCGAGGGGCTGGGTTAGTTCTGTGGAATACCATTTGGAAAACACGGATTGTGTTTTCTAAGGCCCTTTGCCCTATAAATATTGATGTTGGAACACTCGTATGTGTGTAACACCGAAGGGAATGTGGCGGGGGGGGGGGTGGACACAGAACTAAAGTGCGGGACATTGGAATTATCCCTTAAGCATCTGGGGTAAGGTCAGGGGCTTTAGGCCTTGACAACCACAAGATGATGGCTTGTACTCCAATGACACTTTATGGCGGTGGAACCATCACGAGCCCTATCTGCTTCTCCTACCCTCCATATTCTTATCCAATTTCACAAGTTCCTTTCTCTCCTTTTAAGCTTATTCATCTCCATTTCTGAAATAAAAATTCTCTAAATCATAACCACATGTCATCGCTTTATATGCTCCACTCACTCCTTCCCTCCCTCCCTCCCTCCCGACCTCCTTTTTCCTCTTCTTGTTCTGCCTCTCCCCCTTCTTTCCTTGAACAAATATTTATAGCAAGTCAACTCTGTGGCCATTCCTGTTCTGTTTCCCCTCATCTGCACCTTTTTTTCACTGTCTCTCTCCTTCCTGAATCTGGAGCTCACAATGAAGGTTCTACTGCGGATGTGGTCAGCCAGCACGTACAGTGGGGCAGTCATGTTTCTGGACCTGAATATTAGGTCTTTATTAATCCAGGCTAAAAGTACATTTGTGTTGGGGCAGCCCATCACATTTTGGTTCAAGATGTGCTCACAATCAACTGAATCCTCTTGGGTGTTCGTCAGTGGCCAGATTGTTCCCATTCTGGGTCATAGGACTAATCACTACCGTGATGATATTCAGACGACCTATTTTTCCCTGTTACAGTTCACTCTGTCGCTTTCAGTCTCTCTTTGAAATCAGTGAAATCCTTTGCAGTCTCACAGTTTATTTGCCTAACAACAGAATCATGTGAGAACTAAATTTCCTAGCCTGATAAAAGCAAGACTTAAAGGGTTGACGCATTTTACCCATGTTATTCCATCACGGATTCTATTACTTTCTAATGCATTTGTGGAAACTCCAGGCTTTAGAAGGTAAAACTGGGGCCACTTCTAGGCAGGAGAGACTGAAGATGGGTGTTACCCTCATTTCAACAAGACCAGCCCTGATCTCATATTTTTTCCTATTTCAGCATTCTGCATGAGATATAGGGCAGAAAAAGACAAAGGATCACATTACTTTTAAAACATTTGGAAACCAGCAAATTTTACAATTCACTCCCTCCTGTTTACTTTTTAAAATATTTACTTACTTAATTAATTATGTTGTGCTGGGTCTTAGTTTCAGCATGCGGTCTTCTTAGTTGTGGCATGCATGCAGAATCTAGTTCCCTGACCAGGGATCGAACCCCAGCCCACTGCACTGGGAGCTCGGAGTCTTACCCACTGGATCTCCAGGGAAGTCCCCACCTATTTTATGTTTAAATGTCAAAGCCCCCTCACCCATTCTAGTCTCTCTCTTCATGCAGGGGAGAGAGAAAGCTTTTCCTTTTCCTAGCCTGGTTGAATCCCCTATCGATTCTCCCAGCTCCTTGCCCTCCAATCTCTGCTGCACCTGCAATTTCTTTCTCTCAGTTAGCATCCTCCTCTCAACCTGCAGACTGAACACCCGTTCTACCCCGGCACCACCCCATGATGCCTCTGCTTCCCCACCCCCTCTCTCTCTCTCTGGCTTTTGAGTTGTATCTGGTGTTGGTACCTCCAATCTGTCTTCATCCAAGGGCACCACATCTACTTCCCAACACTTATTTTCCTGATCCCTCTGCAACATTTCTTAAAATCCAGCTATCAGCCATGTTTTCCTGCTGCAAGAGTCTCCCTTGAAACCCCTCCTCTCCCACACCCTAACCCACGTGCAGTACCACTGTCATGGCCCAGGTTTCAATGTCGTCAACGTTACTTGAATGTTTTACAAATTTAGGATATATCCACATAACCTAATCCAGTCAAACTTGTGGTTTTTGGCATCCATCTATAACATATGAGGTTGAATCCCATAAAATCGCCATTTTGCAGATCAAAAATGTACTATAGTTTCGCAAGATGTTACCATTGGGAGAGACTGGGTAAAGGGTACATAGGCTCTTTCTGTATCATTTCTCACAACTGCATGTGAATCCATACTTCTTGAAATAAAAATTTTAATTAAAAATGGTCAAATAACAATTTCATAAGATACAATCTAATAGCAGCCCAAAATGTTCAAAAACAAATGACTTATTTATTTTCTCCTTTGGGATTTTTCCATGGGCTGCAAAGTGCTAATTCAGAGAGCCCAACTTTATAACCACTAAATAATTTATGAGATAGAGAATTTTTCTAGGAATAATTAAACTTGAACATACAATAATTAAGTTTAAGCATTTAGTAGAAATTTACTCAGTTCAAATTAAAACTCTTCTTAAAAAAATCTTCATTTTCTTTATAAATATGTTTTATCACGTGTTACATAATTTTTAGGACAAATGAATCTAATGTCGATTGCATGACCTTAGGCTTGGCTTTAGAGGAAAGAATCGAACCGATTTCTTTTTATTCACTTATTTGTTTAAAATGTAAAGATTTAAAAATTGACCATGGATTGGGTCAAGCCATGGATTAAATGCTAAAGGATCTTTGAATTACAGGATCTCAGTGTAAATGGGGCATTAAAGTCATGATCTGATCACACATACCTTTGCTGCAACTCTACCCCCCAGAGCATCTCAAACCATTCTTGGACACTCCCAACTGCTCGAAATGTGTTTTATTTTTCATAATAAGGTAGCACTTACCCCCTTTGAAACTTCACTTTCTTTAGTGTTAGTTCTATGCCCGAGTCAAAGAGAGTTAAGTCTGGCCTCTCTCTGTGTTAGATTTGTAAATAGCTGTACACAGCCATCTGGTCCCCCTTTATCTTGACTCTTTCCCAAGCCCAGTGCTTCCCAAGCTCCCAATCCTTCCTCGTGGCCATGACGTTTTCTCTGCTGATATAGGTTCCTGTGTGTATTTGTTCACAGTAAATGCAGTGCCTGGAATCCCGGCTGTGGTCTAAGCATTCAGCTGACTCCTCCATCCATGGAGACAGCAGATATAATCAATGAAGACCGAGATGATCTTCTCAGATATTCTTGGTTTTGGTGTCCAAATTCACTGTTAGCTCTTCTAACTCTTAACTACAGAACGAAAATCCTCTTCCCCTCTTTCCCTTCTCTCCTCCACTTTCAGACCAAGTTTGAGCTCTTGAGAGTGAAGAAGGACCAATAACAAGAGAAAAATAACTCAGTTCAAACGTGAATGTCCTCAGTGGCTCTCACATCCTTCCACACTTGAAGGAGTATCACAGAAACAGGTGGCGAAACAGAAAACACGTTGGACGTGGGCCGTCCCACTTTTCTGGTATGATTTTCAGGTTCAGACTTCTGATTAGCAGAGAGAAGATCAAAAATCTCTTTGAAGAAAACAGTTAGTCAGTGAGCACCGTGATTGGAAGATGACAGGGATCATTCCAGAGTGTTTTCCATGGTGGGAGGGGAATGCCAGGCTTTCTCTCAAATTATAGAGCGAAACAAACACTTATTATTTCCAGACAAGCGATGAGGCAAATGCTGGACCAAGTTAAAGTTTATAAGGAATTGCATTATAAGGATGAAAGGAAAATAAGCGATGAGATTTGGGGCTGGGTGGTTCTAGCAGGACCAGTGAGGGCTGGGTGCCCTCCCCCACCTGCCCAGGGGGCTCTCAGATGGTACCTGGTGAGGGGCAGCCGACCACAGCTCTGGAGCCTTCCATGATTCGGAGGGTGAGAGGTGCTCTGGGGGACTGAGCTCCCGGGACAGCGCTGGAACCGCCCAGCTCTGCTTCTCAGAAGCTTTACCTTTGTCAACAAAAATAATCAATAAATCATCTATAATTTGAGCCAAACTGAGGACTAGCCCGGCAGCCCGCTTCCCGATGACTCTGAGAAACTGCTCCAGAGAAGCATGGTTTCCAGCACGGTTTTATATCTTGTCAGAACAAAGAGCATTAAACAAGTCAGGGATCTATTTCAAGGAGAAAGAAACACACACAGACCAGCACCTACACAGCAAGTCAGCACGAGCTTGCACCTTGGGAGGGAGTTGTATCATCAAAGGAGGACCAGCATGAGCATCCCAGGAAGAGAGGCATTTAATCTTTATTTTTAACATGGACGTTCTTTACTTTTGGTCAATGTGTCCTTTTCTCTAATAATTAAAGCAGATGTACAACGTATGTTTGCTATTGTAGTTGCATAAAATTCATGTTAACTCATGTACAAGCCAGAATGACTTCCCTAGAATTCAATATGTGAAAAGTTCTTTTATCATCTTCCACTCAGCGTTTCCCTACGACCTCCCTCAAGGCTTCACCCCAAGCTCCACTATATAACCAACCCCATCTCTGGAAAGGTTAGACTTAACCTTAAATAACATTTGGAAGGCATCAAAATACAAGCCACATCTAGGGACTTGAATTCTAAGAAAATCGTTCCCTTTTTATCAGCAGGTGGCGCTGTTGCACGAGGCTGCGTTTCTTCTGCTGAAGTCGATCAGAAGGACCAAGTCTGAACTAGACAGCGCATTTAATTCATGGATCAGATTTACAAAAATAGTAACCACCTTAACCAAGTGATGAATGATTTCCCTCATCCTGGGACAAACCAACTCCACATGTCTCCTGGTCAGAGGCATGTTACCTTATGCAGTATTTTTGCCCAAAATGCATAACCTGAAACTAATCCTGAAGAAACATCAGACAAACCTAAAGTCGGGGACATCTACCCAATAACTGGCCAGTACTCTTCAAAAATATCACAGTCAGGAAGCCAGCAAATGGTGAAGGAATTGTTCCCGATTGAATGAAATTCAAGAGACATAACTAAATAAATATCCTGCATGGTTCCCTGGACCAGGAGAGTGAAACTGCTATGCCAGACACTGGTAGTTATTGAAGAAAAGGAAGACAATAGAGCCGCGATGACTAATTCAAGTTGACAGGGTCACTTAGTTGTCAAACCAGGCAAAATGACCCAATTCCTGCCCTGGGTCCAGGACACTGTCCCTCCCTTTGCTCCTCATGCTGGGGAGACATAGAAGATACAAAGTCAGGTGCCAAGGACACGAGAACACAGAACAACTCAGAGCACGCCTGTCTCATAACAAGGTATTCAGAATATTGTACTACAGAAACCTCAGTTTTCAAAATTAAAAACCCAGCAACTCCCATCCTGGGTATGTATTTGAAAAAAACAAAAACACTAATTCGATAAGATATATGCATCCCAATGTCCACAGCAGCGTTATTTATAATTGTCAAGGTATGGAAGTAACCTAAGTGTCCATCAACAAATGAATGGATAAAGAAGCTGTAGTACCTATATACACAATGGAATACTACTCAGCCATAAATAGAATGAAATATTGCCATTTGCAGCAACACGAGTGGACTTGGAGGGCATTATGCTAAGCGAAATAAGCCAGAGAAAGACAGATATTGTATGGTATCACTTATGTGTGGAATATAAAAAAAATACAACAAACTAGTGAATAAAACAAAAAAGAAGCAGACTCAGGACTTCCCTGGTGGTCCAGTGGTTAAGATGCCACGCTTCCAAATGCAGGGGGCACTGGTTCCATCCCTGGTTGGGGAACTAAGACTCCACATGCCTGAGGCTCAGTGCAGCCAAAAAAAAAAGAGAAAAGCACACTCTCAGAACTAGAGAACAAACTAGTGGTTACGTGTGGGGGCGGGGGGGAGGGAAGGGGGAGGGGCAATATATGGGTAGGGGATAAAAAACGGGTTATTGTGGGATTATTTGAAATCATGTGTGTGAAACTTTTGAAAATTGTAAATTACTATAGAATTTAATGTTTCATTCAAAAAAGTTTTAGAAATTACAAAATAATAATAAAATAACATAGAAGAAAAAAACCCAGCAGGCTTAAAAGACACTTCACACTTGTCAGGGCTGCTTGGAACTGTCCCCCAGGGCATCCCTGGAGTTGAAGATCCCTGTTCTTCCCTGTGGTAGTTCTCTCTTAGAAACACCAACAGGCCCCGCGGACAACAGAACCTACCAAGGACTCAGTCCGCAGAGCTCAGCCTCGGGGAGCGGCTCCCCAAGGCCCCGCCCAGTTTCCATAGCAGCAGCAAACGTCTGACCGGCTGCTAATAAAGTTGGCTCCTCCTCAGCGATCAGAGGCTGCGCCTGTGTAGCACCTCCAGGTGCTGGTGTGACCAGGGATGGAACACACACACACACACACACACACACACACACACGCCTGGCCTGGGGTCCCCCCTCTCTGGCTCGAGGTGTTTAAAGCCTGGAGCTTGTCAGGTCCTGCACGCTGGAAATCCAGAGGGGCTCCTCTGCTAATCTTTAGGCAAATATTTGCTCTGCTCTGCTAGCTTCATGGTGAGTTACCGGCCTTGCGCCTCCGTGGCAAATTGATGAAGCCCGGTTGTCCGCTTGGCAAGGTGACCTGGGCTTTCCACCAGCAGGCAGCTCTGCGCCCTGTTGCGGGGTCTATCCTGGCACCAGCCTCCCAGATGGAAAACGAGCAAGTGGTCCTGCTGCCCACAAGGGGAGCCAGCCCAGGACCCACGGGAGGGGACAGCCCAGAAGGACAGTGGTCCCCGGTCGTGGATCAGAAACGCCAGGTGCTTAGGGCCCACCTAGCTTGCCCTCCCCCTGTCTGGCCCCTACGTGTGCAGCACAAGAAACAGGAGGGTGTCACCCTCACTGCCTCTGCTGTCGCTCCTGGTCTTGGTGGCCAGCTCACTCCCAGAGGCTGACCACACGTGCTACTGAACCCAAGGCGCACCTCACTCTTGGGTTTATTGTGTGTTTTGACTTCGCCCTGAGTCTGAAATCTCCTCTTACCTTTCCACTGTGGAATGCCCTACACACACACACACACACACACACACACACACACACACACGCACACCTGTCCTCCCCCGCCCCACACCTGGATTATTGACCGGCTGAGACTCACTCCTCATCCATCCCCAATGCCATCCCCTCTCCCAGCTCTTAGGGAACAGGTCTTACAAGCCCAAGCAAACCCTCCTCTGGGGGTTCTGCTGAGCAGGTGTGTTGCCAACAGAGGCAACGTTTCACTGAAGCAAACACAGAGTTTAATGTGGCGGCTCAGCCTCGGCGACACCTGTTTCCACCATATGCCTCTCGTGGGCACAAACCCCAATGTGCGTTGCATGCAGCAAACAGGGAGGGTGGTCATGGCCACATGTGTCTGAAAGACCCCAAAGTGGGAGATGCTGCATCTTTGGTTGGGTGAAAAGCAACCCTGTAACATGGACTTGGGCACAGGGAGCTGCTTTGAGAGGTGATCCAAGAACTCTGAGGAGGGAGAGCTGGGAGGCCAGACAGGGAAGGAGGAAAGGTGCCAAGAAAGACGGTGTTGACCAACATGACCTGCTGTGGGTGCGGGGGCCTCAATCCTGCGGGACCGAACACACCTCAGAACACATAGAACACATTCAGTTGTCCCACCAGAAGCCGTCCAGGAAGCTGGGGAGTTTACTTGCCTCCCCCTGCCCACCCCAGCCTCCCCCCCCACCACTCCATCTGCTGGTGGCCTAGGGCTGCTCCGGGGGTGGGGGCATTAACTCTCCTGCCCACCAGCCAGTGGAGAACTTGCTGGCAGCGAGAAGAGAGGTCAAGAAAGATAAAAGAACAGAGTTGCCTTGTCTGGGCTTTGCTTCCCAGGGGGGCCTGAGAAGGTGGCAAGATCCAGAGGTCTCCCCATTCCTTTAGTGTGACATGAAATGAGCAGAATTAAACATGGCTGTCCAATGTTGAGTTTGTTCTTTAAACAAAACTCTCAATATCTGTCTTTCCTCCTGTTTTAGAAGAACAGACCTACTAGTGGATGTATTGATGAAATGCGTCTATTTCAGAGCTGACTTTCAAAGTTTAGTTTTTTCCTTTATAAGCTGTGACTATGAGTATGCCAGCAGTATGCACTATAACTGTCACAGCATTTAAATAAATTTCACAGTCTCTGCAAAAAAAAAAAAAAAAGTTGCTGTCCATGAAGGGAGCATCTACAAAATGAAAGGACAGCCTACTGAACGGGAGAAAAAATTTACAAACGATATGGCTGATGAGGGGTTAATATTGAAAATATATAAACAGCTCATATGACTCAATATCAAAAAAAACAAATAACCCAGTTAAAAATGGGCAGAAGACATGGGTAGACATTTTTTGGAAGAAGACATACAGATGACCAACAGGCACATGAAAAAATGCTCAACATCACTAATTATCAGAGAAATGGAAATCAAAACCACAGCGAGATATCACCTCACACCTACCGGAATGGCCATCAGCAAAAAGACCACAAATAAATGTTGGCGAGGATGTGAAGAAAAGGGATCCCTCGTACACTGTGGGTGGGAGTGTGAATTGGTGCAGGAAAACAGAATGAAGGTTTCTCAAAAAATTGAAAATAGAACTACCATATGATCCAGCAATTCTACTCTTGGGTATTTATCCTAAGAAAACAAAAACGCTCGTTCAAAAAGATACACGCACCACAATGTTCATAGCAGCACTATTTACCATTGCCAAGATATGGAAGCAACCTAAGTGTGCATAGGCAGATGAATGGATAAAGAAGATGTGGTACGTATGCAATGGAATATTACTCAGCTATAAAAAAGAATGAAATGTTGACATTTGTGACAACGTGGATGGACCCGGAGGGTATTATGTTTAGTGAAATAAGTCAGGCAAAGAAAGACAAATACTGTGTGATATCATTTGTATGTGGGACCTAAAAAATAAAACAAACTAGTGAATATAACAAAACAGAAACAGACTTACAGATACAACAAATTAGTAGTTACCTGTGGGGAGAGGGAAGGAGGGGGCCGAGATAAGGGTAGGGGGTAGAGGTACAAACTACTATGTATAAAATAAAAAAGCTACAAGGATATATGATACAGCACAGGGAATATAGATAATATTTTATAATAACTATTAAAGGAGTATAATCTTTAAAATTGTGAACCACTATGCTGTACACCTGAAACTAATATAATATTTAAGTCAACTATACCTCAATTAAAAACAAAGGAAAAGATGGCTTCAGGTGATATTTAGATGGATGGACCAGTGGGAGTCCTCCCCAAGCCTCCAAGCATCCCCATGCTACTGATACTGGCCAGTTGTTTTCTCATGTGGCCAAGGACACGTGGACGTTAACTGATGGAGATGAAGAGGCTCTAAGGGCGGGAAGTCTAGAACAGAGCTGACCCAGGTGGCAGGAGGACTGACATCCAGGTGGGGCCATGAGCACATGGCTGGATGCTGACCAATGTTGCATAAGCAGGCCTGCGTCTCCCGGCAGCCGCAGTGGACAGGTGCCTGCGGGGACCAGGTCCTCACCTCTGATTCCTGGTAGTTGATGCCACATAAGTTTCCTAGAATTTAAACACAGCTCCAGAGATACGAGCAGAGGTGGGAGAGGACTGAATCCATGAAGGTCACGAGGACTGCGTGGGATTAAGCTCTTGTTACTTGATGAAAATAGGCACCAGACAGAAGTGAAGCTTAAGAATAGAAAAATAAAGTTCCCTTCTTCTCAGACCTGGGCCTGAGAAGTTCATTCCTCTTATACCTGGCATGGTCCTAGCACCCTTCTTTCATCCTGAATTTACCAACTCAAGTTTATGAGTTTTCTGAGTTTGAGGTCGGTCGGCAATGAGGTTGGATTTACCCACTAGTGGACCCTGAGAACGGGACGCTGGTAATAAATTTACGAGCGATCCCAGAAACCACTTGTAAGGGAGCATGGAAATGAAACAGGGAAGGGAAGGTAGCAAATAAAACAAAGGACGTGGACCACTTCTACCGCGGGCATCTGGAGCTTAATCTGCTGAGGGCCTCCGGGAGACCTCAGAGGCGAGGCTGCTGGGGCACGCCCACAAATTCCCAGCATTTATTGTTTGAGGGCTGCTCCTGAAGGATGGACATGAACTCCCCAGCATTTCTGGCCTGCCCCAAGCACGGGCTAAGAAGCTCTGGGGTAGGGAAAGCTCTCAGGCCAAGAGTCCCAGGTGTTTGAGGTGAGGAACCAACAAGGGTCCAGAAAGAGCGGGTGTCAAGGGGGTGTGATGGGACACTGGCAGCATTGGCACCGGTAAGCCTAAAGCATATCCTATGAAACATCTCAGAGCACGTAGAGATTAGTCCCTGGATATATCAGATGTCGTGTCATCATATCCCATCTTCAGATCCAATGTGGCAAAATGAGAAGAATAAAATCTCCACCAGGTCAGCAAATCCCACTCCACTTCTCACGGTCCTACCATGCCATCTCATACCATACTTTATATCAGACGGCAGATGGCACAGTGAGAAACGGGACCTGGAGGGAACGTGAAGAGGCCATTGTTGCATTAGTAAAGGTAATGACGCTGGAGTCACGGGGTGCTAAGTCTGGAGATATAAGAGGCTGATAAGCCCACACACGGCTCTGCCCTTGACTGACAGGACACAACCCACACGAAACCATCTCCCACGAATAACTGCAGATTCAAGAAGCCACACTCCGGGCTTCCCCAGCTTGATCCCCTTTCTGATCATGACAGATGTGCTTATGACACTAAACAGAGCCTCCAGAAGATTTATGTGTCGCGGACCGCTTGTCACCGAGCCTCCAACCCAGCCCATTTGAGGACGGCTACACATACCTTTCTTTGCTTGACTTTCCTGCAGAATGTGAATCAGCCCCTGCTTTCCTGGAACTTTCTCTTCCCTTACATTCAGGGACCTTCTTCTCCGCTGGCTCTCCTCTCTCTACACCACCGTCCAGGGACCCCCTGAATTTCGCCACCATGTCAGCCTGACCCGGGTCCTCTTCAGGGCTTTGTCCTCAAGACTTATCTCCTTCTACTCAACGTTTTTGCTTTGGTCTCTTTCCCTCATTTACACCTCAAGTTACAACCATCACCCACAAAATGATGACCTTCGCTTTATCCTCAACCAGGATGCTGCTCCCAGCTGCCCACCAACGCCTCTAACACAAACACACAACCCACTTTGTTCTCCTGCCCTCCACACCCGCCTGTCCCCCTACATCCACCCCCAGCCTGATGCATGGCCCCGCCTCTCATCTAATCAACAAGAGTGAGATATTGTCCTGCCTCTCCACCCAGTGCCACGGGTCCATCAGGGGAAAGCTATTAACGCATCTGCCCCAATTCCATTCTCTTCTGTCTCTGGCTGCAACTTTGCTCCAGTTCTTTTTCCACATATTTCCAGGCTCCTCCTCAAATGTAATGATAACGTGCACCTGCTCTGCTTAAACATGTAGGTGGCTTTAGCTTTCCATCTCCAGTCCTTCTGCCTCTGTCTCACTTACTGTACATGGCTGGGAATTCCTCTCTCTGCCTCTCTCTCTGTCTCTCTGTCTTTCTCTGTCTCTGTCTTTCGGTCTCTCTGTTTGTCTGTCTCTTTCACACACACACACACACACACACACACACACACACACACACAAGCTCAGCTCCACATCATTGCCCCTGATGCTCTCAAAGAGGCTCAACCTTCTCCCAGCCATTGTTCTATATCCAAACCTCAAGGCTGATCTCACCTGTCCCCTCCTTGGAGACACACTCCCAGACATGCTCTTACCCTTCAGACCTAACGAGATGCCTCTTTTTCATGCTCCCATGGGTCCTCTGCATCCCTTTAAAGAATCCTTATGACTCTATATTACACCGTGGCCTTGTTGAGGACAGAGGCCGTGTGTTTTCATCTTGATATTCCCAGCCCGGAGCAGAGTACCTAGCGCAGGGGGGAGCCCCCCAAGTGTTTGATGAATACATGGGAAAATGAATGAATGAAGCCGATTGTGCGAGGCATGCACAGGTGTAGTTTGACAACGGGCAACGGTCACGTGCTCCCCGCTTTTCTCTTCCCCAAGTTTCTCCTGGAAACTGCGTGGAGCTGCGGAGCCCTGAGGCTGCCCCGGCCTCCCCAGCGTCTCCCCCGCCAGCTCTGGGAGTAAGAACGGAGAGGAATGCTGACTGTGCCTCGACTGGAGAAGACTTTACAAGTTCCAGAAAATTGATTTTTCCAGGCCTGCCTGGCTTGGCATAAAAGCCAGACAGATTTTTATTGAATCTGGCCCTAGGTGGTTAGATTTTTTGACCTTAACAATGTGGCCAATAGATTCGACCATGAATACTTTTTGCTTTCTCATTTTCGCCACATGGGCTCCCTTCCACACATTGGCCAGTAGGTTCAGGCATCCTTGTTTCTTCCCTGGGATCTGCAGTTGTAAATAAGTTGTGGGTGCATTTCTGAGGAGCAGCGCGAAGGCTGGAACCGCGGGAAACGCGGACCTGCTGGTGCCTAGTGGCTGTTTGTGTTTGTCAGTGGCCCCTGTAATTTGTAAGGCTGTCTTGCCTTCCAATTATGCAAAGGGTAATAAAAAGAAAATTAGGGAAAGCATATGAGTATAATAGCAGATCTAGACCACTGATATTTCGTAATTTTACACAAATACGATACAGATTTTTTCCCCCAAATCCACTCAACTGTAGTGAATACTGAACAGAGAAAACTCAGAGAGCTCCATTTAAAAAACCAAGCACAAATGAGTATCTAATCTTGCCATCTTTGAACATGATCCAGTCCACCGTAAGCACCAATTCAATTAAGGCAGGAATCCAAGGTCGTTGTTTCTTCTGATGAAAAGCATTCATTAGGTGGATGGGAATGCAGCGTGCTACAAGGAAAGGGGGTGCCTTTTATGGACCTAGGGGTTCTGCCACATCTTTCTGAGGTTGTCTGCAGTAGACCTCACCTGGTAATTCAGACGCTACTCTACCTATTTAAAAAAGTTCAAAAGGAAAGGAAAGACACATTCTCCTTCTGATAAGATGCAAGGTCACATCCGGAAAGGAGAAAACAATCTGAACATCCACCTTATCAAAACGAAAACGAAAAATTAAGGTTTCTATTAACAACCTACTTCCTGTAGAATCAGCAAAATGATACCATTAAAGGGATTATTTCTTGGGAATGAAATTAATCTATAAAACCTAGTATGTCTTAATGTAGGCAAATGGTGAGATTTTATTTTTTTGTTTAACTTGATACTCCTTTGTATTATACTTTCTATGAAATACCCATGAAGGAAACAGGTATACCTAGAACCATCCTCAAGGTTCAGACCTTTGTTTTTGAGATAGCATCTCACCGCCTGCCCACAAGCTCCCATACTTTGCCGACGCGCCTCCAGCATGTTTCAGTTATTTTTTTTCTTGCTCCACGATCATAGGACATGCAGTGCAGTTACATAACTAAGCACAAAAACAAAGCCTATGTAGTAGGGTGCTTTGTAAATGATACTGGCCAGGGCTTTAATATGTAATTCATTTACAATGTTAATGGGGCAAGAAATGCCTCTGTTATTACTTATGCATTTGTTGATATTTGATATCTTTTACTAAAGTAGCAAACTTATTTGCACTGATTTATTGCTTCCTTGTCGTTCTGTCCTCAAGGGCAGCAAGTGGAACCCTGAAGAGTGGCCCTGTCTCGGGACAGTGGGCTGCTTCCTCCAGCTGTAAGTCTTTCCTTCCTGGAGGAGGCGCTCTGGACATCTTTGACGCCCACCCATCTTTTCCAGAATGTTCCTTGCGTGAACAAGAATGAGGAGAAAGGGCCAGCTTCCCAGGGCCCGAGCTTAGCTCTTGATCTTTACAAGCAAGTTTGCTGCTGCTCATAGAACCAACTGGCAACGGCCAAGATGAAGTACAACCCTAACATTTTTTTGGCAGTCTACAAGGTTTCTGAGCTTCTTTACTTAACGTACTTAGCATCTGGACCAGCTTAACTTTCCCGCGGCAATGTTTTGGATACTTTAATGGATAGGAAGTGCCTTCTCATTTTCTCTCCTTTGGGGGAACCGAGACTCATGCACAGATTTTCCTCTCAGGTTTGAGTGAGAGGCCTCAAGTCAAAGCCAGGATTTTTTCCTCCTCTGCACATGCCATGTGCCCAAGGCCCAGGAACATGCTTCTGGGGGTGGTGGAGGGCACCCTCAGGGCCCCTGCACAGGTGACAGGCGGGGACAGGGTTATAAGATTAGACTTCCTGCTTTGTTATAATTTTTTTTAAATTTATGATTCTTGTCCCTTTCAGTTTTGAAGGGGTGTTCTTAAAAGTATTTTTCTTGGCTACCAGCTAAGGTTTGTTGAAAACTAAAGCCAGAGTTAGGGGAAAATTTAGAGGATGGGGAAGCAAATGGCCCCCCGGGGCCAGTAAGGCTCATTTCCCGTCCTTGTGTAGACACTGAAGGCTGAGGATATTACAGAGTTCAGAGTCCGCAGGCAGCAGAGGGACAACCAGTGTCGGCAGATGGGCCATAAGAGCTCACAGTGAAGTCATCTGCAATCAGATGCAAAGAGGATTCTCTCCCCTATTTTACACCGAAGCAACCCCAGGATGAGGAATAAAGGCTACTCAGAAAGGAACATGAAATCTAGTTTCTCAAAGAAAAACAAAATCCTTAACAAACCATTAAGCCCCAAGACCAAAGGCCAGTGCCCTACGTGGAGAGCTGACCCACAGTGAGGACCATTCCCCGGGATGGCCCAGCCTCCTGGAGCTTCTTACAGCTCTTTGCAAACACACTTCCTTGCACAGCAGGTAAAGCTCATCAACCCAAGGGGACTCTGGGAGAAAGATTTGAGCGTTGGTCCTTAATTTCTCTGTCTTCAATGTCAGTAACAGAGCCAAACAGCTCAGTGTACATAGACGCCAATGGAGCCCTCTCCCCAGCACCACCTGCTCCACCAGCAGAAAGGTCAAAGGACAAAGGGCATCCCCACTTTGGAGAATGCTCAAGAGCTCCAAAATACCCAGGGATGAGTTGGACAGAAAGTAAAGGAAAAAAACTCTGTTTAGAGTGGAGTGGTGGGAAATTCACCACTTCCAGAGGAAGTAGAATTGAATGACGGGACTCTCAAAAGAGAATGAAACCTGCCTCGTATCCTAGAACAAACCGAGGCTGCCAGAAACTCGTGTGGCTTGCTTGCCAGAGCACTTTTTATTAGAGTCTCATTGTAATAATTAGTGGTCTCATACAAATTTAGTCGGACAACTCACGTCAATTCCTGCTTCTGTTATTTTAAAGATACAGTCTCTGTCACATCCATGTAATTTTTAGAAAAACATTTTTCTTTGCAGAATCAGTGCATTGAGTTTCACAGTTGTGTTTTTAGATAAACCGTGGGGGCAACAAATTCCATACTGTGAGAAACTTCTCAATGCATGGCTATATTTTATATTTACTTTTCTATCAGTAAATGTTCTCTCATTTTTTTTTTAATTACAAAGCCAGATTGGGCACTTGAGAACTACTACTCCCTGGCTGAATGTGGGACAGGCTTGAAATCACTCCCCAAGCTACACACAGATCTATCAGCAAAGGACAAAGGCCGTCAATTCTGGCCAATCACTGGCTGAACATTAAGCTATACTGAGCCATTGGTGACTTCTAGGAATCCAGGCTTAAAAATAAAAACAAGGGGGGGAAACGCTGAGCAGTGACATCACAGGCAACACACTTTGGAGGAAGTAGATTTCACAGAATTAGTCCAGGCAAACCACCAAACAAACTAACAAAACCAGCAACATCAACAAGCCCTTGGAGAGGAGAAGGGGGCACTAATCGAAATCCAGAGCTGTACAACATTATTACTTTAAACGCCCAGCTTTCACTGGGAGAGAGAGAGAGAGAGATGCAAATAAACAAGATAGTGTGACCCTTACACAGGAAAATGGTAGAAAATAGAACCTGCCTTTGATGGGAGCCCAGAGGTCTAATGCAGCAGACGAAATTTTCAAAGCAAGTCTGTCAACCAGGAATCTCATAGCCAGCAAATTATCTTTCAGAAATGAAGGCCAGGGGAAATCAACTCCTGGCATGACAGCATGGGGAACTCTGATGAACTGCTCTCCAAGGAAACTGATGAGAATTATTTTTAAAAAAACATTGAAAGCTTCTGGAAATGGGCCTAAGGGCAAATAGCAAATGAAGAAACATCTATTGAAGAAAATCTATGAAACTCCAGTAAGAAACTCTGTGGTAGATGAACCATGACCCCACCCTCTTTCCCCAGTCCCAGTTCAGCAAGGCTCAGACTCCCCTCCAGAAAGCTGCCACCAACAACACAGGGCTCCCTGTCCCCAGCCTACAGCCAAAAGGGCTTTCTTCCCTGAAGGAGCAGGACCTCCTTTCTCATCCTGCCCCAGCTTACAAATTTGAATTCACACACACACAAAAACAAAAAGCACAAATAAAGGTAATTTTGTCATTGTATGAAACAGTATAAATGCATTTTTCTCATTTTTCTCATTTCCTTGTTATTTTTAAGTCAGTCGTATAAAATAATATGTATATAATGTACTATCTGGCTTATCACATATAGAAATGTAATATATATGTAATAAACTCGCCAAAAACAGCTCAAAGGAGGTGGGGAGAACAAAGCCATTTCCTGCACTTAGGGAAATGACTACAGATGATAAAGTCATAATTATAACAATGAATTCTTAGGTTTGTAACATTAATATATATAATAGATATAACAAGATCACAAAAAAGGAAGAAAAAGATCGATAAAGGAGTAATGGTTCTCTATATAACTGCAATTATGCAAGGATAAATTTGAAGCTGACTCTGATCAATTAAGACGTAACTAATAAACCCTAGAGTGGCCACTAAAAAAGACCTCAGAAAATATCATTTAGAGAAACTAAAATGCTACATCAGAAAATATTCGCTTAATAAAATAAAGCAACGAAGGAGGAATAGAGAAACAAAACTCTATGAGACATAGAAACCAAAAACTAAGATGGTAGCTGAAAATCCATCGATATCAAGAACTAAATTAAAGGTGAACCATACACTGTCTACAAGAGGCACACTTTCCACTCAAAGATAAAAGTAGACTTTTAAAAAAGGAAGGAGAAAAGAAATATATATATATAAAGAACAGTGTCGCTGTGTCGCTGTGCTAAAGGGATTTAATATTACATGTAGACAGCACCACCCTTTTACCTGGGCAAGAGAGATTACGCTCTGGAAGTCCCAAATATTAACAACCAACCAAAATTAACAAACGTTGGCTACGCAGTTCAGGTCCAAGCAAGTGTTTCTCTGCATTTCTTGCCTTATATCCTCAAAACAAAGGGTGACTGCAAAGGAAGGTTTGTGGGCTGTACCCCTGCCAACATCAGAGACAGACTTGGCTTCAGAGGCTCGGGAGGTTTTAATCAGTGGAAACAATGAGGTAAAATAAGTAAGTAAGTGAATAAAGACAAATTAATTTTCTCTCGCGAGGCACGAAGACAAGTCCTCGGATAACAAAGCACTATTTCCCAGTGGTGCCAGCCATCCATTTTCCTCCTTCTCTCTGTGTTCTGATGTGTGTTTCCAGAAGCATTCATGAATTTTCATGGTATTTTCAACATTTGCATTTTTTCTCAGGGAACATTTACAATATTAAATGATTCACAGCACTTTTAGTTTCATACGTATAAAATGTCTGTGCATAAAATGTATAAAATTATGTAAAAATGCATGTAAGTACATATCGATACATTTTATACATAGATACGTATACATGGGTATATGTACATATATCAGTATGGACATAACATATATGATTCCCTACATTTAGGAACTAAATGGACGTTGAATGTATCTGTTCCAGGAATTGAAATTAACACAATCAGATTGGACAAAGGATGCAGACATGACCTCCCTTTTTACTTAATACGGTAGCATGAACATTGTCTTTTTCAACAGAATATCTAACTAATCCCCCGTTTCTGGACATCTATGTTATTTCCAGTTTTTGCTTTTATAATCAGGGTTGAGATAAATAGCATTAGTATTGAAGCGTTACAAACAGCCATGGGATAATTCTCTAGAAATTACTTGCTGAGTCAAAGGTAATTAAAAATGTTTAAAATGGACTATTTTACTTTATAGCCATTAGTAATTTTGTTAGTTTAATAAATGTAATAAATGTTTGGGTATTAGTGTCTTAATTATAAAATGTCTGTGCATAACACTCAATTTCTTTTTTCAGTTTTTTCACATACATAACCAAAGTTAATTAATCACAGGAAAAGTCATGAAGAGCAGACCATCGAATTATATCTCAGAAATTGCCTACAGCTTTAGTCACTCTAAAAGTGGGCAATCTTAGTAAAATTGGAATCTTTTCAAAGAGATGTCGCACACACTTAGAATAAATATACATGTATCACATATGCATGTATTTGTATGTGACATTTTATTTATTTATATACTTATTTATTAATGATTATTACAATGCATATGTTTTATAATGACATTTGAGTGAACAACCATACCACAGAAATATGCTGTGACTTAGAGCATTTCTTCCATCTGAAGCCCCTGCAGTTCAAACGGAAATTTTATGCTGTGGATAAGTACTTATTTACAAAAGAAAACTAACAGGAATAAAATTTCTTACCATTTCTTTTCAAAGTCAAGTTTAAGTGAAAACACAATAAATATTTGTTAATAGGGAACAGAGCCAAAGTTACTGAATAAAAACTACTTAATACCAGATAACAAAACAGTCATTCAAAGGAAATCTCATCTTAAGGTATTTATAGCATAACCATCTTCCCTGGTACAAAGGCTTTTATGTGCTGTTTGCTTCTTCGGGTTATCCTTACCAACATATGCATAATCCTTTTGTGTTATTTTGAAGGGAACTATTCAACCAAAGAAATATATTCTCCAATTCATCTGTTAAGCTTTACAGTTCATTGACACAAAAATGTATTTGCCAAATTGGCCAAAATCTGATCTATCATCTATATGTTGCCACTATTTTTATAAGAAAATATTAGTATAGATCTTGATGTACAATGGGGATACTCCCCATAAATCCATCGTAAGTTGAAGATATCATCACTTGAAGATACATTTAATACACCTAACATAACAAACATCATAGCTTAGCCCAGCCTACCTTAAATGTGCTCAGAACACTTACGTTAGCCTATAGTTGGGCAAAACCATCAAACACAAAGGTGTGGAATATCTCATGTAATTTACTGAATATGGTACTGAAAGCGAAAAGCAGAGTGAGTGTCTAGACACAGGTGGTTGTAAGTGCATTGGTTGTTTCCTTGGTGATGGAGGGGCTGAGTGGGAGCTGTAGCTCATGCCGCTGCCCAGCATCACGAGAGGATTGGACCCTGTCGTATCACTAGCTCGGGAAAAGATCAAAACTCAAAATTCAAAATACAGTCTCTACTGAAGGCCTGTCGCTTCACACCCTCATAAGGTCAAAAAGTTGTAAGTTGAGCCATCGTAAGTTGGGGACCCATCTATACTTATCTTCATGTGACACCATACTAAATAAAATTAATGAATGCTCACCAGGAGTTTCAAACTGAAGTATACATGAGACTGAAAAGTATTCGATCGAATTCTTACAAAAACGTGCTGATTCACAGCTCAGGCGAATTACATACTAATTTGACACTCATCACTCCCACTTGAGCACCATAAATATGCTGAAATGATGCACATTAGGCAAAATGAAGATGTCATCTTCCCTCATGCAACCACAGGCCCATCTGCTGTATCTTCTCTTCAAAAAATCTCCTTGTCTGTTGTGATCTGAATGTTTGTGTCTCCCCCAAATTCATATGTTGAAATCCTAATGTCCAAAATGATGTAATTGAGGAGGGGTCTTTGGGAGCTGACGAAGGGTGGGGTTTCCAGGAATGGAATTAATGCCATTATCAAAGAGACGCCCCTTCTATCATCTGAGGACACAGTGAGAAGGTGCCGGTATAAACCAGGAAAAGGGTCCTCACCAGAACGTGACCGTGGACTTCTGGCCTTCAGAACTGTGAGAAATAAATCTCTGTTGTTCATAAGCCCCTCAGTGGGTGGTATTTTGTTATAGAAGCCAAAACAGACTAAGACCCTGACTGAACAGACTAAGATCCTGACTGTGTGACTCACTGAGAAATCCTGCGGTTGAATGAAGCTCTGGTAGGTCCTTAGGAGAGGACTTCCAGGTGTCAGACTGTAGTGTGACTTTTAGCCTCTTTGTGGACAGTTTCCAAAAAAATGCTGGTGGTGAATCTCTTCCAACTTAGGTTTTGCCTGAGGCCATAAATCGAGGAGAGTCAGGAATCTATAGAACACCCACAAGCTATGACTTCAGTCAGGAAACCCCACAACTGGAACCCAAGAACTTTGCTAAGGCAGGTAGAGTGAGAGTGAGGGTGTGAGGGTGGGACCAGGCAGGGCTCTGAATTTCAATAATAAAAGCTGTCTGTGAATATTCTGTTCTCAGGTGACTCAGGATTTCCTCTGAATCCTAAGACATTTCTCTGCAGAAGAAACCTGTGTTCTCAAAACAACTCAAGAAGACACATAGTCGCTCCCAACGACTGTCCTGAAAATTAAGATCTCTTCTACCCTGGCTCCACTGTGGTCAGAGCTGTTTACACCATCCTTGGTTTTCTTTAAAATTTTTTTCCCAAATTAGTTTTAGGCTACAGTAAAATCAGAAAAGCAAACTGATTCCACGTGCCTCCCTCTCCCGTTAATGGCAGCTGAACAGAAATGTCACCCCCTGAAAGGAATGGCTCTGCCAGAGCGTCTAGCAAGGTTTCATATATTGTTTTCATTAGGCAGAAATAAAAAGTCTTTTTTTCTTAAGGCAGGGCACTAATAGAAAAGGTAATTTGTCAGGAAGTATAATTATTTTTTGATCAACTGCATATTGTTGCATTTGCAGAAAAATGGCCCAATAATTACATTTCTAGACGTTTCCAATCTATATTTTCCTAAAGCACACAGGGCTTTATGAAATCATATGGCAAAGAAGACAGACCAAAAGAAAACAAAAAACAAAAAAACCCATCAGATGGACACATTCATTTTTAACTTATAGCAAACTGAAAGCATTTGAAGCTGCATAAACATGCCTATGAGAAAGCAAAGGTTTATACATCCCTCCTGACATGCTTTGAGTTTCTCCCTAGCTGGGTTCCCTCCCATAGTGAAGAGAAGAAAGCACGTTGAAAAGTTACACTGCTCTTTATTTGTTGTGGCTCATCTGTGCTGCCCAGCCCCTCAGCAAGGAGACTGATGGCGTAGAAGCTGCAATGCTGACTTGGTCTCATGGATGACTCGACCCAGTGCCTCTGCCTGGCATGGACTCTGCAACGTGGGAAGCATCACATGTGTCAGCGTGACAGCATTGGGAGATCGCACTGTCTCACTGGAGATCAGGGGGACAGGAATGGTGATAAGAGCCTAGATTCGTCTGTCCTTCCTTCCCTCTGACTATCAGTGGATAGGCCCCATCACAGGGAAGGAGCAGAAAATAATGCATGTGTATCAGAACTGTAAGAAATGGACAAGAAAAAAAAATATATATATATATACACATATATATCAATTAACAACAAACAGAAAAGATCAAAAAATTTTATTAGTCAATTAATCTGAAAGAAATTAGTAGTAACAGCAGATAAGAGGAATTTAGCATTTTACGTGTAGTAGCCCCAAAAAGTGTTCAATGCTCCTGAGGGCCTGTAATATGAATTATAATTTATCATTTGGCTTGGAAGTCACCAATTCCTATAAGGCTTTTAGTACTATTTGACATAAAAAAAAGATGTACATAGTACTTCAATGAAAATAAATATTTTTAATAAATAGATTTTTTAATAGATCTTTATTGGAGTATAATTGCTTCACAATACTGTGTTAGTTTCTGTTGCAAAACAAAGCAAATCAGCCATATACATACACATCCCCAGATTTTTTAATAAAAAATACCACAGGGACTTAGTAAGACTTCACAGCATGGCTCCGGGTTGATGCACTGTTGTTTATTTAATATATTCCGTGTGCTTTCTAGTGCTATTAGGTGTTAAGAAAGATTGCAAAGTCGTCAGTACTCTGTGAGACCAAGTATTCTTACTGACCCTCTCACATACAGGCAGACTCATTCCTGTGGTGGATGGTCTCCAAAGATGGTTCCCTTCCCTCCAAGTACAAGTGTGATGCCCCACCCATCAGGAAGCAGAACCTATGTCCCTTCTCCCCTGAATATGGGCTGGTCTTGTGACTTCCTTCAACCAATAGAATGTGGTAGGTGTGACACTGGGCCAGTTCCCGACCCAGCTTTAAAGAAAACTGTCAGCTTCCACCTTCTCTTCCTTAGAAACCCACTGCCAATTAAAAAGTCTAATTATCCTAGGACCACCATACTATGAGGAAGCTCAAGAGAGCCATGTGAAGAAGACATATGGAAAGGGAGAGAGGCCAGATTCACCCCTGCTGCTCCAGTCATCCTGCCCAAAGCGTAGACTGTGAGTGAATGAGCCATCCTGGATGTGCCAGCCTCAGCAGCCATCATGTTCAACAGAAAAACCAGCCAGCTGAGCCTAACCTGGATTGCAGTATCATGAGAAATAATAAAGTCCTGCTGTTTTAAGCCACTATATTTTGGGATAGTTTCTAACTTAGCAGTAGGTAACTAAAATAGAAATTGATACCAGAATTATATAGCAATAGATAACTATTCAGATATGTAGTAAAATATTTATGTGGGGAGTTTAAAAGACATAAACTATGTAGCACAACCAACCCAAGACAACTTAAGGAACAATCTGAATACATATTTGAGGAGAATGCAGAGAAAATTCTATCAAAAGGATGAAAGAATAAATGAGAAAAATACTTTCCATCACATACACACACACAAAAAAAAGATTATGAGAGAGAGGAAAAAATGGGGTTGAAGGAAAATATGCTCTTAATTTAATTCTACTAGAATTTCAAACTTAGGAATAAAGGAAAGTAAAAGTTGTCAGGACTAAAAAACAAAACTGGGCAATAAATATTGCCTGATATCTATATCTATATAGATAAAGATATAGATAAATGTCTCTATATATCATATAAAATATATTAGACACATATATAGAGACATTTCTCCAAAGTAGATCTACGAATGAACAATAAGTACATAAAAAGATAGTCAACATTATTAGTCATTATGGAAATGCAAATCAAAACCACAATGAAGTATCACTTCACACCCACTAAAACGGCAATAATAATAACAATCAGAAAATAAATTTTCACAAGGATCTGAAGAAAATGAAACCCTCATACATTGCTGGTGGGAATGTAAAATATTTCAGCCACTGTGGAAGAAAGTTTGGCACTTCCTCAAAAAGTCGAATGTAGAATTGCCATATGACCTATCGATTTCACTCACAGGTATATAACCGTAATTACTGAAGACAGTCAAACAAGTATATGTACGTGCATGTTCTTAAAAGCAGTATTCACAATAGCTTAAAGGTAGAAATAACCCAAATATCTCTCAATAGATGAAAGGATATATACATTGTGATACATACATACAGTGAAATACTATTCAGTCATAAGAATGAATGAAGTACTGAAACATGCTACAACGTGGATGAAACCTGAAAACATTATGCTAAGTGGAAAAAGGACTGACACAAAAGGTTACATCTTGCATGATTCCATTTATGTAAAATATCCAGAGTAAGTAAATCCGTAGACACTGAATGCAGATTGGTGGGGCTGGGTGTTGGAAAATGGGGAACAATTGCATAATGGGTGAGGATTTTTCTTTTGGAGTGATGAAAATATTTCAGAACTGAATAGAAGTGGTGGCTGTGCAACATTATGAATGTGCAAAATGCCATCAGAATTTTCACTTTAAAATGGAAACAGTTACTTTTATGTTATGTCAATTTTACCTGTATTTAAAAAAAAAGAATATCTAAAGGGAAGCTAGTGTGTAGATCTCCCAGATAGCTAAGATAAACTAGAGTATTAGAACTTGGGGCTCGTTTTTGTTCTGTGCTGCCTGGTAACAAAAGTACATTGTCTCATTCTGTTGATTTGTTTGTGTACATGTTTTCATGCTTCCCTTTTTCATGAAATGATAACTGAACGGAGTCACTTATCCTTTGTAAAAGTGCCATTATCTTCACTGCCTAAGACATCAAAATCACAACAGCAGGTCTTTGGTAGAAATTGAAAAACCAATTCTAAAATTCATTTGGAAATTCAAAGGACCTAGAATAGCCAAAATAACTTAGAAAAAGAAGAAAATGGAGGACTAAAACTCACTGATTTTAAGACTTGTTATAAAGCTACAGTAATCAAGACTATAATTGGTGCAAAGACAGGCAAATCAATCAATAGACCAGAATAGAGAATCCAGACGTACACCCACACATATATAGACAACTGATATTCTACAGTCATTCAAAGGTGATTCAATGGCGAAAGAATTTTCAACAAATGGTACTGGAACAATTGGGTATAAGCAAAAAAATGAACTTCAATCCATACCTCACACCTCATATAAAAGTTAATTCAAAATGGATTGCAGATCTAAATGTAAAACCTAAAACTATAAAACTTCTAGAAGAAAACACAGGATAAAAGCTTTGTGGCCTTGAGTTAGGCAAAGATTTCTCAGCAATGACACCGCAAGCAAGGTCCACAAAGAACAAATTGGTAAGTGGTATTGGTAAATGGTATTCTTCAGATCCTACCAATTTTAAATGAAATACCATTTATCAATTTGTTCTTCATGGACCTACACTGTTTCATTCATAAAAGAAGGAGAAAGCAAGCCGCACACTGGGAAAATATATTTGCAAAGTTTATATCTGATAAGGGAGTTTTATTCACAGTACAGAACCTTCAAAACTCAATAACTTAAAAATTAACAATGGGCAAAGCAGTCATTTCACCAAAGAAGATATATGAATGGGAAATAATCACATGAAAGATTATCAACATCATTGGTCACTTGGGAAATTCAAATTAAAACTGCAGTGATATGTCACTACACATCTATTGCAATGGCTAAAATTAAACAGATTGACCATATCAAGTGCTGACAAGGATGTAGAGCAATTGTGACTCTTGTATACCGCTTGTGGGGATGTAAAATGGTACACCACCACTTCGGAAAACAGTTTGGCAGTCTTAAAAAGTTAAATATACACCTTCCATTTGATATAGTAAAAATGAAACCATATGTCCATACAAAGACTTGTACATGAATATTCATTGACACTTTATTTGTAATAGTGTCAATGGGCTATTACCAAATATCCATGGGCTATTTGGGCTATTACCAAATATCCATGCACAGGTGGGTGCATAAACAAATTATGGTATATCCATTCAACAGAATATTACTCAGTAATAAAAAGGAATAACATACTGATACGTGCAACACCATGAATGAATCTCAGAAAAATTATAGTGAGTGGAGGAAACCGAACTAAGAAAGCCTACCACCCATATGATACTTATTTCTATAAAATTCTAGGTAATGCAAGTTCATCTATAGATCTATAGTGCCAGAAAGCACTATAGATTCATAAAAGAAGATTTCATTCATAAACGAAGGAGATAGGTGGTTGCTTCTTACAGTTGCAGGAATGGGCAAAGGGAAGGATTGTAAAGGGGCACAAGGAAACTTTGGGGGTGATAGGTTTGTGCATTATCTTGATTGTAATGCTGGTTTCACAGGACAAAGTGTATCCCATTATACACTTTAAATAAGTACGGTTTATTACATATCTGCTACCCCTCAGTGAAGCTCTTAAAAGCATGTCAGAAGCAGAAAGCTGGCATTCGTTGCTCATCAGACATTCACTAAATATCTGTTTCTTGTCCAAATCTTCTATTTTTTATTCATACCTTGAATAAACAGAGCTAACGCTTTTAATTCCTTGTTTTGATAATTCTCGATATTTAGTTTTATCTTATAAATTTAGGTCCAAATATAATATGCAAGAATATTTAGACACATCCAAGCCTCTAGAGGTGGTTAGGGACCCGGGTCCAGCTGCTGTCGATGTCAATATTCTTAATGTTTAGGACTGTGTACTGAAAGCATTGCTAAACATGCATATTTCCGGGCCTCAGTCTGACCTGCTACATCAGAGTCTCCAGGGGTGGGCCTCAGAATGGGAATTTTTAGATAAGCACCCCAGGGGATTCTTAGGTGCTTGGAAACTTGAGAGCAGCGGGACTCCTTTGCCTTTTACTGTGACTAATTATTAATCCACATACCTTTCCATCTTCCACACCATAGGTCAGCAAACTTTTTCTGTAAAGGGTCAGATAATTATTTTAGGATTGTGGACCATATGGTCTCTGTCACAACTACCCAACTATGCCATAGTAACAGGAAAGCACCCAGAGACAACACATAAACAAATACTGTGTCTGGGTCCAATAAAACTTTATTTACAAAATAGGTGGGGCTGTGGGCCATTTGGCCACAGGTATCATTTGTGGACTCCTAGTCTAAACAGTAAATTACTTAACAGCCAAGAGTGTTGAGTGGAGCTTGCCGTTCCCTTCAGGCGAGAACAAGGGCAGACTTTCTGAGGTTCAGATTTGGAACACAGTGGTTCATGGCTAAAGCACCAACACACAGTACTGAATACAGATTTCTGGGCCCTCTTCTCATCTTCTGAGTCAGGATCTCAGGGACCAGGGCTCTGGACATTCTTAGGCCCCCTGATGACACAGATGCACAGCCAGGGGTGGAGATTCTGAGGATGCAGCGTGGGTTCCCTGGGGTCCCATGAAGTCATCTACACTTCCTTCCAGGAGGTTCTCAGTGTTGCTACCACAGCCGGCACCTGCTCCTCCATCCTGGGTCTGTCATTGCAGGGGGGGCTCCTTTTTGAATATTTGTGGAACGAAATCTGGGGGGGGGGCTTCTTTTTGAATATTTGTGGAACGAAATCTAGAGCAGACCTGGACCCCAGCCCTTGGCAAAAATAGAGGCTGAAGGGCCTCCCCAGGAAGCTCCAATGGCCCCAGATGGCAGACACGTAGCAGCAGGGTCCACACAGCCTGACCCCACCCATCCCTTCCCATTTCCCCCAACTCTGCCCCATCTCTGAGGCCATGATTCTGGGGACCATGTGGGGAACTGAAATAAACGTGTGCTTTAGAGTCAGATGAACAAGGTTCAGATCACAGCTCTGCCACGTTTGAGCCAGGGGATTTCAATCAACAAATAACAGATCGTTCTCTCTGGACCTCAGATTCACACAAATCGGACTGGTGAACAATATTCATGCACATTGTTTTCTCATTCAAAGCTGTGAAGTGGGGAGAATAATCAATATCTCATAGAGTTGTTCTAAGGATTTAAGGAGATGATGGAGGTGAAAGCCTGACATGACCCAGACACTCATTTGAGGTCAGCCTTTCTAGTGACATTTCCATCATGGCTGAAAGGACACGACAACAAAGTATTATTTTTAATACACTTTTACTTTCAGAATAGTTTCAGATTTATAGAAAAATGGTGAAGATAGTAAAGAAAGTTCACATTCAGCCAAAACCCAGTTTCCCTACTCTCAACATCTTACACTAATATGGTACATTTATCACAGCTTGCAGACTGTTACTGACCCATCATTATGAACTCAAGTCCACACATTATCCAGGTTTCTCTGGTTTTCCTCTCCTGTCCTTCTCTGTCCCAGGACCCCATCCAGGGCCCCACGTGGCATCAGTTGTCATGTCTGCTTCACCTCCTCTAGACTGTGACCATTTCTCAGACTCTCCTTGTTTTCCATGACCTGGCAGTCTTGAGGAGTTGCTGGCCAGGAATTTTGTAGGAATGTCCTTCAGTTTGGGTTTGCGGGATGTTTCTCGTGGTGAGAAGGGGCTATGGGTAGTGTTTTTATTTTCCTCTCTGTAGTTTCCATCGCTGTCATTCAGGTCTTCAGTGATGGGCCACGCTGATGGGCGTGGCTGTCTTAGGTCACCCAGAAAAACAGGGCTGGAAGGGGGAAGGTGCCATTATTTCTAGAACTAGAGCAGCGACAGGAAGGCATAAGGGGAACAGTGTAATATCTCTACACGGAGCTCGGATTTGCACACACAAATGTGGTTCTCACTCATTACACATGTGCTTGTAGTAAAGTTCATTGGGGATGTTTGTCCCAGAAATGGGTACAGTGTAACAGTTCTTATTAATCCCTTAACTCCAGGCAATCAATATTAATGGAACGTCCTAACTCATTGTTCATCACCGTTGCGTTGCATAATTTGCAGGCCGTTTACATCTCTGTGTCATAAAATTTAAACAACAAGCTACTCCTTCAAGGTCAATGAGCACAAACTTGAAAGATCTGAGTCAGGCCATCAATAAAATGTGGCAAAATGGAATCCAGGTGGACAATCTGTTGCGTTCAGAAGTCTGAAATGAAATATGATCACCAAATGATACAGAAAATTTCAGCAGCTAAAATCCAGCTACATGACTTAGAAAAAGTTGCCTGCAGTGGGATAACATCTGTTATAAATGCCAGAGGTGCAGTCACTATTAAACTGTATAAAATGTCCTTTAAGTAAAAACATCACACTTCTTTTCCAGCTATTGTCAGGAGCCAAAGCATTTGCATATTATTGCAAAGTGCGTGCTGTCCAGAGGGTGGATATAACAGTCTTTGAGGAAGGGAAAGCCAAGATCAAGGATAACTAAATAGGAGGGACCTGTTTTTGGCACCTTTTACCCCCATGCAGAACTCCCTACATCGGAACAGCAAGGGCACATGCATGTGCATATCAAAAGCTGGGTATTTGCTCAAGTTCTTAAGAGTGAAAAATATAGTTTCCTCATTTGTAAAGTGAGCAGGCAGCACTAAATGATCTCCAGGGTCCCTTCCAGATTGGAAATCCTAATGTCCTGTAATTCTATTAGCTGAGCCTTTGATATGGAATATTCAATGAGAAATCAGCTCAAATCAGGTCTGACAGTCAGAATATCATGCGGGGATCAGTCTTCCTACTTCCAATGCACTAACCGAACCGAGTTAATGGTGTAGAGGGAACACGCTACAGGCCCTGACAAACTCCATCCTGAATCCGGTGTCAATATCGGGCGGGAGGAGGGGAGTTCTCTGGGAAACAGAGCAACGTGCGTCCACAACAGTAATGCCTGGTGAGCACGGTTTAGAGAGTGCTAAGTTTAAAACCGGCGCAGAGTTTTAAAGAAAAATATACATCAGGAGATTTTCCAGAGGATTAGTTGGCTTTTTCCACACTTGAACTTTGGGAATTTGGAAATCAGCCCAAGAGCTCAGAACGTGTCAACAAGAGGCAGAAGGGAGCCCAGGGCTGAGGAGTCAGGAGCTGAGGGGTTCTGGAGCGACTTTCCTTCCCTCTTTCAGAAGCTTCCCCAATATGCAAGACAAATCAGCGACAACAAACTCAACACACCCTGGGAAACCTACCCATCTGTAAGCTGCGCTGGTGGCTGCAGTTACTACAAAGAAAGATGCTCTTATCCGGCCCTGCCCCACTCTGCTGGGCACTGAGATTCACACCTTAAACAGCTGCACAGCTCCCTGGGGCCAGCAGCCCTGGGACTGAGAGATACCTCATCCCTGGCTCAGGAGATGCCTGAGGATGGTCCCCTCGCTCCTGGAGATGGAGCCAGGCAGCGGCAGCATCATTATAAATGCAGACTCCTGGGTTCCACCCAGACCTGCAGACAGGATATGATATTAACATTTCCCCAGGAGATTCCATGCGGGTCAAAGTTGGAGATGCACAGGCCTAGAGCTACCCTTTCCTCTCCTATTTGGGAAAGAAAGCACTGAGCCAGCTTCAGGGAGTCAAGGGGCTTTCTGGAAGGGGGCAGGGTCCTGAGCCTCCTGAGAAGTGGCCTACGAAAGGAGAGTGGAAAGTGGGTTCTGGATTCTTCTCCGTGTAGGTGGGCTAAACTGAGATGGCCCTTTCTTGTTCATTTCTCAGCTGTCCACAAGCAGATGTAGGGTCATCGTTTGGGGGGTGTAGGGACAGGGACGCCCCTCCGCCCAGGAGAGCTGGGCTTCCCGCCTGTGCCCCGTGCACCGTGTGCTCCGGGAAGATCCCGGGTCATCCGCCAGGTCAGGGGGGTGGGGCAGAGCATCACCCTCTCTCCGCTACAGCATCCAACCTGCCCAAGTCCTGACCCTGCACAGCGGGAGAGCCCAGCAGGTCCTGAGGGCCTGAAGCAGAGCCGGGTTCAATGCCAGAGGCAGCCCCGGGGGATGGGTCTGGCCTGCTTGGTCCTGGGGGAGCTGGTTCCACCTCCCGGCCACCTTACCCAGGAGCCTCGGCATCTAATCGCCGATTTTCTGTTTCTTGAGCAGATGGGTCCTCGCTTTCACGCTGCGCCTTCTAACATCGTTCTACCTTGTTCTACACTCATGCTTCTCAGTGTGGTCTGAGGACGGAGACGTCAGCATGGCTGGGAGCTTGTCAGCCACCGGAGGCTCAGGTCCACCTGGACCCACTGAATCTGAACGTGAATCTCACACGATCCCAATGATTCATGTGCACAGTACAGTGTGAGAAGCACAGGTGTAAACAATGGCCACTCATCTCAGACAGCCCCTGGAGATGCTTTCAGAGGAGCGCCTCCTGCCTTCCGAAACTTCCACAGCTCAGAGCTGGTCACGGGAAGACAGTTAATGGGCGTCTGAGCTGTCCGTACGTTCGTTCCATTGCTCGTTTCTTGAATTTCCGTTCCTCTGAAATTACACGGAGGAGTATTTCTTGTTTTGGCCTCTCTTTAATCACAGGGCACAGGTTATGTGGATGTTCATACTGTAGCCTGTACTCAGCTTCATTCCGGAACATTCTTACAAAATATCAGCCTAAATAACACGTGGAACATTACGTGTAACTTGATAGGCTCTAGTAATATATCAGATTTGGTCCAAATCAGGTTGTCCCTTTGAAAGTTCTCGAGCTGAAACCAAAATGTTGAAGAGTTAAAACAGAAGCCTCACTTTTCTGCTTAGTCACACTATGACAGCGACATATTCAATGCCTGCAGATTCTGAAACCTGAAAACGTGCAGAATGGTGTGCCAGAGCCTCGCAAGCCATTCACAGGTCATGATGACTTCCCATGAGCTACCTTTTATTATTATAAATCTTTGCATGTGGATGTCAGCCCTCCAATATGACCTGTTTCTTGAGGGCAGGGATTGTGATTTAAAGTTATTTGCCTTCCCTGAGGTGCCACATGGTACCCAATACTCAGCAGAGTGATGGGTATGTTGGAAATGATGGTGGCCGTGATCACCAGGATGAAGGTTTTGTTGTTTCCAAGACTGGTTACACTCTTCTAGGGTATAGATTTTTCCTTGCAGTTATTCTGTTTTCCAGAAAGAATTAAGTTTATTGACAACTATGAAGTTGGAGAATGTACCAAAAAGGCTTCTGGGTCCTTCAGAAATGGTTCTTCTACTGCAAAAGTTTCTTCCTTTTAGGGCAGGGAAAGTCCAAGGACCTAAAATTTATTTGGCCTAATGTGATTTCAACAATCATCATTTGAGAAGAAGATCCAGGTCCTCCAAAATAGAAAACTCATTCTCCAACCTGTAGCAAACTCCGGAGTTTCCCTTCTCCTCCTTTAACTATCTTGTTTCTCTACAGACATTAGTCATGCTTATTTCATCTATTTTAAAATCAATTCATACCTAGAGGAAGGAGGCCACTCAGTGTTAAGCTTCAAAGTAAAGCCAGAAGAGAAGGAGTTAGGGATGGAGGTGATGAAGGATCCCTGCCTGGGAAGTGAGGCAAAGCATCATAAAAGCACATGAGCAAGGGAACGGAAGGACTCTGAGCCCACACACTTCCCTCGCTGACGATGGATGTTAATTCCATGATCCCTCATCTCATCTTGCCAATAAAAATCAAAGCCTTGGGGAATGGGGAGCAGTTCTGAACCAATGTGTCAAAAGGCACCCACTAGGTGCTTCTGCTTTCCCCTGCAGCCTCAATCCGAGCCAGCAGTCCTGTCCAAACTATTGCAGTTTCATGACTTCACCTCTTAGAGCCTGTGTCTGAAAAGAATACCTGTTTGCTGTCGGACCCAACCTCCACACAAGCTTGAGCCCTTCACTCTCCACAGGGAACATTTGCTGATACCCATCTCACTGCAGACCATGCCTCTCTCCTGGTTCCTGGGGTTCATTCCTTTTGGAACTCATGAAATTCCCTGTTTACTTGGCATCTTTCCTCTAGACTGGAAGCCCCTCGAATGTGGACATGATCTTGTTACAGTTTGATTTCCTGCTGTCCCCCACACACTGCTAGGGGATGTTAAACACCCAACCCATGTATATTGAATGAATTAATGAATGCTCTATGATACTCATTGATTAGCAATATTATTAGGCCGTCATAAATTGGCTCTTATGTGAAAAGAAATTATTTCCTAAATTATTTCTTTATTTTTCTTTACATCCATCACTTACTCTTCCTCAGAAGTAAAGGAAGGGGCAAGGAAACTGTTATAGCCACAGTTTCCTGTTCACACTCATAAGGCGGTCATTTGATGTTGCTGGTGGGATGTAATTTTGTGCAGGCACTTGGAGTCTCAGAGAAAAACCTGGACTCAACGATTTTTCTCTCTTTTTCACTTTAGAAGATCAATTCAGTCCCTTTCTCTCTTTCTTTTCAAATTTAAGTGGGATCTCCTAGAAGCTACTGTGATCCATCTCTTCTCTAACAACCCCTTGGGTTCCGGACATAACCTCTCAAACCTTCTGCTGGCTGCATGCCCAGAAGAGCTTCTGGGGAGGAGCAGAACGTGGCAAGAGGAGGGGTTCAATTCTAGAATGAGTGCCTGATTCATGAACAAACTGCTATAAGACAGTATATCCTTCAGGTGAAAAACATTGCTCAGTGGCAGAGTAATTTGTCAGGGCCTTGGAATTCACAACATCTAATAGTTACCCCATTCAGTGGCTGCTCTCTGACCATCTCCACCATTTTTGCAGAAGTTAGATGTTGTCTTTTTTAAATCATAGCTCTCTTAAAAGGAAAAGGAAGAAGCCTCATAATGACCATACAGTCTTCCCCTATAGAACCTGATGAACTGCTGGTGGACTTAGAGCACATCAAAGGAAAGTTATAGATCACCTGGATCAAATCTCCCATCTTAGACATGGTTAAAGTGAGGCCCACAGACAACTGGTGAATTGCCTAAGGGGAGAAGACCTGAGTCTCCCAACTTTCAGTCCAACATGACATTCATCCTGGCAGTGATTCTCATAGTGTGGTCCACAGACCAGCACCCTCACTATATCCTAGGAACTTACTCAAAATGCAGACTCTCCACTGCAACCAGATCTATTGGATCAGAATTTTGGGGGTCGGGCCCAGCAATCTGTTCTCACAAGCTCTCTGGGGGGTTGGATGCACCCCAAGTTTGAGAAGCACTGTAGAGGTACCACACACCATCCAAAGGTTGATCAAAACTCTTGGGCAAGTCTTGTGGGCCCAAAATTGTGTTGACCAGGGAGTGGGGTAGAGAGGAACATTCTGGAAGCTGAGACATCTTTGTCAGGACATCTATGAAGCAGCAGTCTCTATTTATGTCCCATCCTACTCAGAACTGGGACATAAATAGAGACTCTTCCCCTTAAGAAACTAAAGCTTAAGAAGACAGAGGGAGATAAAGGACCCCTTCAATCCAGTTCCTCCTTAATCACAGGTTGTGTGGCTTTTATAAGATTTCACCAAAAATAATACAATGGGAACTGGAGTATGTTCTTCTCTCCTAGAACTCACCTGACAGACTCACCTGATGGTTTCCAAAGCCTTTCATTAGTATTTCCTGTTAACTCTGCTCTTCCCCGTGTATGGACCTCGATCTCACCTTCCTTCATCAGGTGGACAGCACGGCATCCCTCTTGTGATGGAGAATCACCAGGCTTATATCCTCATGACTCATTTCCTTGGATTGAGAAAAGCTTGTCTCACAACTTTTGGCTATCAAAGCTCATGGAAGAACTTTTATTGGTCCAGCTTGGTCAGATGGCCACAGCTTGGACTACGTTCTGTTGACAGACAAAAGAGACATCACGATTGGCCAACTCTAACTTACTGTAAGCACATAAGGGAGCCCCACCAGTGTCACATGATTGAAATCAGTGGAAGGATGTTGCCCCTTAAGCAAATGATGGGGAAATGGCTATCCCGCTCCTCCTTGTAGAAATGGTGCAATGGTGATTCATAGTCAATGCCACTCTCATCAACTATGGATGGGTGTGAACTAACTTTTGTTATTAAATGTTTTGCCATCACAGGACCTACCCGTGTGATTAACAGTTTAGAGGAGATATGACATTGGGGCACAGGGTAGGGGCAGGGAAGGGATGAAGTTCTTCATTAAATCAAAACAGTAAATTATGGTAATACGAAGTCCAAAGACAGACATGGTTCATGCTGATTCAGAATAAAGATTTCAGAAACTGAAGGGCCGTGAATCTATTCATGTTTGTAGATCATCATGTATTGTTCTAAATCTATTAGAAAGTGTATTATCTTTCCCATTTTTCCAGGAAGAAAGCTGACACTTGGAGGGCTTTACCAACACTATTAGTGGTCATGGAGATCCCAGGGCCCCCAGACCCTAGTTCAATGCCCTTTCAACTATATCATGCTGCTTTCATAAAAGAAAAAAGAAAGATAATCAAGCTGCCAAGGTAAGACCATCCTGAATGCACATAAGCCTTCTGATGACCATAGAAGTAAGAAAAGATTGTCATAAGTAGGAACATTTTCATTTATACGATTGGGGACAGGAGGTGGACATGTGTTACCCACTATGCTTTCTTCCCCTAATTGAATTTCCTAGTAAGAGTTCAAGTGTGGCTCGATTGGGGATGGACGTGCTAAAATATGGAACTTTTATGGATCTGTTGCTGTGTCTTACTTTCTATCGAGTTCTTGACTAGTCTCACAATTTTCGATCTGATTTATGATGACTTAGGAAATTGCACAGTGATCTATCACTGCGGAAATATGTGACCATGTGAAAACGAACGTGGGGAAAGAGCCTGAATTCACTCAAGGAGGTCACTGAAAATTTAAGGAGGTAAAATAGAGAAAATATGGAGGAGGCCAGCAGGCGAATGGAACCCAGGGACATGGGTCCTGAGTGGGAAACCAGGGGCAGAGAAGCAGCAGCTGCCTGCAGTCAGAAAATTCAGTGAGTACTCATTTCAGTGGCCAGTTTTTGAACATGTCAGTTTAATTACGACGCATCACAGTTGACAGCGATGCATCTGGGACCAATTACAGTGCATGTTAAAATCAATTATTGCATATTTCAGCTATCCTAAACACTGTAGCAAGTGATCTGGGCATTGCTGCAGATTTCAACTCCACTAATCATTTTTACTACCATGGTTCAACAAGAAAAGAAGCATATATATATTATTGATATATATATATATATATATATATGTATATATATATACATACATATCAAGAAAAGCACATTTTATAACCAATGTCTAATGTAAAGCCCAGACAAGGTAGCAACAGACAGTGAAGCTTCAAATGTTTGCTCACACAAAAGTGTAACTTCACATCATACCTCTTTCTGAAGAGACATTACAAAAAATAAAATGCTTTGCCATCTCCAAACCCTATTTTGATCAATTTAATCCTCTTTTTCCTCCTTACCACCAGTGGCATCCATCTCCCAGCTGCAGTAGACTGGCTATTTTGGTCTAAAATATTTGCCTTAACTGTTTATGCAGTTTTTGTGGCCTTCCTTTCCTCCTTCAGATCTCTAGCTTAAAAAATTCTCCTTCAAATTCCACAGCTTATTCGTTTTCTGTTTACTTTATTATGCACCAGCAAATAAGTGGTGTATTGAAAAGGAGAAGAAGGAGGGGAGAAGGGAGGAGGAGAGGGAGGGGAAGGAGAAGAAGGCCAAAAAGTGAGTATGGGCAGCATTGGCTGTCCTTGAAGATTCACACGTTTTCTGGTTGTATTGAATCCACGGTGGCCTGTATGTCTTGGTTAGCTCTAAAATAGGTTTACTATGAAGAAGGGTTATACCCTCCAAACTTGGATTTCTCCTTCCTGTCAACTGTGCACAGCATAAGGCAGTTCAAGAAAATCTGCAGTCTCTGGCCTGCTTGAGGCCTTGGAGACTCACACGGGTCCATCGTGTGGGAATTCGTCAACGCAAATTCTCCCGCCCTGGGCCAAGGGACCTGCGCTCCGAGGTGACTGAGCATTCCAAGAAAAGCCACATGCCTAACACAACTTGGCTCGGGGGAGCAGGTGGGTGTGTATCCCGGGAAAGGGATCAGTGGTGTCTGAGCCAAGAAGAGCTGAGTTGTCCAAGGCGGGCAGAGGAAAACAGCCCATGTGGTTTGGTTAAGAGAGGGCTGGGCTGGGTGTCGGGAACTGGTCTTCTCTGCTCAGCTGGGCGTCCAGCTGGGGTAAGGCGCTCAATGGCTCACTGTCCTCCAGACGTGGCCCGGAAGGAAGCAGGCCAAAGAGAGGATGGGGCCTCTGAATGTGCTGCAACACACCAGGGGACCACGGGAAGGAGAGCTGGTGTCTTTTAAAGTTTTGAGGATCCGGGTGATGACAATTTACCTTTGTTGGTTTTGTGGCTACACAACGGACCCCAAGTCATGTCAGATGTCTTTCATGTATGCATTCATTGACTCAAGAAGCATTTATTTTGAACTAGTCTTCAAGATACCCGTCCTCCCCTGGTAGAACTAATACACTTCCAGAGAGGACAAATGTATCAACAATCATGTAGTTATTAAAGGAAGAAGAATAAGCCAAGGACCCCTGGGTTTTGCTCTGGCTAAAGGGAGGATGTGACCTGTCCCTGTGACCTACCACTCAGAGGGTGTGGTAGGGGAGGGGAGTAGAAGGAACCTAGTACCACACCTTTCCAAGAATCAGATGGACCCTTGAGCTGACATTGGAATGCCAATGCTTTCAAAGATGTCTTGTGTTCCTATAAGTGGGGATGTGGGCTATGTGTGTAGTGACCATTTGTGAGCTGCACGACCAAGTCCAGACACAGTGCTGGAGGAAGGGGTTGCATGGGTTAGGGTCCCAGCAGGAGACAGGATTCACCCTATGGTGTGAACATGGAGATTTTGATGAAGGAGCAACAGACATGCTATGGACAGAGTGACCCAACAAGGGAGAGGGAGGCCCCCGGGAACAAGCACCGTGGGAGATGGGGAGCCGGAAGAGGGGCTGCCAGGTCAGCTCTGGTTCGGGAGGGAAGGATGCTGCTGCCAGAACTGCAGGCCAAGTCAGGGAGGGAGTGGGGGAAAAATACTCCGCCTCCTGCCCTGTGCTTGGACATCCTTCCAGGGAGCTTGGGTGTGGAAGTCCACATCCATCAGATCCCTGCACACAGAGCAGCTCAGAGAAAGGCAAAGGAACAAGTGATATTTACATGGCACATCGAGATAAACAGGTAGGGCTGGAAATGGCCAGCATAAGGGCTTCAGCCACCCTGGACCACTCTCAATAAACCTGAGGGTTCACGAAGCCTAATCTCAACTTATCTGAAGCCAAACAAGGCAGTCAGATCGGGAAACTGTAAAAGGAATTTTCCCAAGTTAAAGGTATGCAAACAGGGCATGAGAAGGAAGCCTCTTCCAGGATGAAGCGATGTTATAAGCAAAAGAACAGAGTGTGGATGTCCCTCGCGTGTTTCGGGGCGGTCCTACGTAGCTAGGGAGGGAGGCGAGGGAGACGGCCTAGGAAGACCATGCTAAGGAAGCTGTTGATTCTAAAACAATGGAAAGAAGTGAGAGGCTTTCAAGAAGCACTGACTTCACCTCCTCTCTGTCCAGAAACAGACACGTGCTTTTTTTTTTAATAGATCTTTATTGGAGTATAATTGCTTCACAATACTGTTTTAGTTTCTGTTGTACAACAAAGTGAATCAGCCGTACTCATACATAGATCTCCATATCCCCTCCCTCTTAAGCCTCCCTCCCACCCTCCCTATCCCACTCTCTAGGTCATCGCAAAACACCGAACTGATCTCCCTGTGCTACACATGTGCTTTTGATTCCAGTGGGTTCAGTAACAAGTTTGCAAGTGGCTTCTGCCAATCAAATCTCATCAGCAAAACAATCGGTAGTTTCATGTAGTAGTTAAGAGCATGGGGTCTGATATTTGAATCCCTGGCTTCGAGCCCTGCCTACGCCACTTACTAGCTGTGTGACCCTGGGCAGGTCACATGTGATGCCTCAGTTTCCTCATCTGTATGATAGGCATAGAAATGGCACTGACTTCATTGGATTGGTTTGAGGAGTAAATGAGTTAGTATTTGGAAAGTTCTTAGAATAATTATTACTATTCATCTTCATAATAGCCACATGTAGTGAATAGTAGTTACATATTCAAAAGAGATATTATTGTAACACTTACCAACCTCCTTCAAAGAACATTGAAAAGATACCCTAGAAAGCACCTCTAAAGAGCTCTGAGCTACAAAAAATCATGATGGGCAAGTATAGCCTCCAAATTCTTGAAGAAAATACGAGCTGAGCCTGGACTGTATGTTCATCAAAACCAACCAAGCCCTGACGCCAGAGCTGAACAAAGCCATGCACTGTATTATGAGAAAGGGCATGGCCACCTGCTCTCTGGTGCTGACTGGACACACACTGTGACTATTTCCAGACCCACAGGGCTGCCTGGTGGCATGTCCCAGCATTCTAGAGGCAAGCTCTGGATATCTTGATACAGCGATTGCCCTGAAGGCACTCAGAGCCAGGACAGGTGGACAGCAGAGACCAGCTCCCCAGCTGCCTGTAACCCCCACTGTCGTGAGTCACCAACAGCTGCTTTCAGTGCCACCGACCCATCCGTTCCAACAAATTATCCTTTCCATCCAATCTGACTCACTTGGCACAAAGAGCAAGGGTAAACGCCATGTGGTCTGATCCCTCAAGTAAAATACATAAAACGTGTCATTGTGTGTTCATGATGCAAACATCTGACAACAATGCAAAGTATTTTCTCTTTCCCCTTTCCTGGTGACATCCATAGCCCTACAGTTGACATTTGGTCTTTGAAAATGTCTTTCGTAAAGAGATCAGTGGAGGCGACACAGGGAGTGGAGGCATGGGAGAGGCTTCGCGGTTTATCAGACTGTGAGTGCTGGTACCTCACAAACTCTTAATACCTCCTCTGTTCAAGGTGAGGCAGCCGTTTTCCTCAGGTCATCTTAGTGACGCAAGCCCTGCCACTCACCACAGGTGTTAATGGCAAAGTCATTTTGAGGTTTCTGGATGGAGCGAGCATTCCAAGTTTGTAGAACAAACAATGAGTGGAGATCCAACGTCAATGTTTCCTAAAAGATTTTTACTTAATGGCTCTGCTGCCTGAGCTCCCTGGAAGGCTCCGAGAAGAGGGGCGTCGCTGTCCTGTCTGACACCTACGACTGTCCTCTCTCCTCTGCACACCCTGGAGACAACATCTTCCCTCCACGTGCGGTCCAAAACTCGACAGAGCAGAAGAGGAGGCCCAACATATCAGGAAGTATCAGAGAAGCTCTCACAGCACAGCAAAGCACGAAGGCATTCTTAGGGCAGGAGTGCCCTAGAACAGTTGTTCTCAAAATGTGATCCTACAGTCCACCCAGGAATCCATTAGAAATGTGCCTTCTCGGGCTGTATCCTACAAACCCTGGAGTAGGGGTCCAGCCATCTGTGCATTAACAAGCCCATCCGTTCAAAACACAACCACTAGAGTCAACAAATGAAAAATTACACTCATCAAATTGTGGTTTTGAGTAAGCAAGGGCATGAATTATCCACACTGCAGAACTCTACGGAACGTAAGTCGTGTAAGTTGCTCAGACTAGGAGACAAAGGGGCTGAGAGTCGAGATGGCCGTAGAAACTTCAAGGCAGGATGGTGAGGAACTGTCCACCCTCCCCATCATAGGGGGGGAGGGAAAAGAAGACGAACTCTTCTCCTTTGCCAGGTAGCCCAAAGGGTATGACCTGGCCCGTGATCTAAGCAGAGAAATTTCATGATCAGAAAGAGGAGTCACTTGCGGATAAGAAGGAAGGAGGAAGAGACACGGGCTGTTTTGGAGGAGAGAAGAGAGCCACTTGGGGGAGTTGGTGTGAGACCAGAGAGAGCGTGCTGTGGGAGAATCTGCACAGAAGTTCTGGGACCCCCATCTCTGAGGTGGTGGGACGTCCCCTCCACAGCTTGGCTGACCCCCAGGACACAGAGGAGAGAGATAGATGATATTTGGATTCCATCACTGAGGGATTTAGAGCTAGAACTCCAGCCGCCATCTCGCGCAGGAAAAGCCACGGAAACCCACTTCATTATGATTTTTGCTTCCGGGTTGGGGAGGTGTCTGACCTGCCTGATTTGACACCTTGTGAACAAAGCTTAACCTATATATCATCTTGGGAATTTTAGACGTGCCTGGAATTTTATAGTCTAATGTTCTATCACATTTCCAAAAAGGGGGTCTGATGAGAGCAAGGGGTTTCGAATCCATTTAATAGAGAGACATTATGCTTGGAAGAAATGGCATCTTCTGCCTATGGTAGCCCAACACCTGCCCCGAGCCTTCCAGGGTCTTTGCCTTCTGTTCTCCACATGACCTCCCAGCTCAGCCAAGCCAGCTGCCCCTACTGTCGCGGTCCCCAGTGTGTAACACTCTCCTGTCTCCACGCCTTTGCCTTTAAAGCTCCCCAGGCTGCATGCCGTTCCTTTCCCCCGTCTTGGGTTGCTTGCTTCCAGGATTCTCGACTCTTCGATATCCAGTCACCTGGTCTATGATTTTTCCCTTGTGTCTGCACAGCTTTCATGTGTGCTATTTCATGTGTGCAGCTCTAATCTGTGCTATTCACGTGGACTTACGTAGAGAGTGCAAGCTTCATGGGGTCCATGCTGACCACTGGGTCCTCAAGGTTGACCCCAAAGGCTGTCAGAGTTATTTCAATTTCAGTTCCTAGATTTTCTGTAAGTAAATTGCTGAAATAAAGGAAAGTCTCTTTACAGTGACTTTGAAAGACTTTTCCTTCAAATATCTGCTAGGTTAGGAACTAACACCTCTGTTTCAGAGAAAGTGAGAAACTACAGGTATACTGAAGAGCCAGCAGTGCTGCACACCTGCTTAGGCAGGAAAGTGAGGGGCGTGGTTTCCTGCAAGAGGGTGGAGAAAGGGAGAAGGCACGGAAGGTGGCAGAATGGGGTCCACTCATTATACAGTATTATTACGTATCATAAAATTATACTAAGGTACTATACTATTATTAATTAGGACACTTGTTCAGTTGCTCTAATGACACCACCACCACCAACAGTCCCACACATGGTGACTTAAACAAGATACAAGATTGTTTCCCTCTTGCTTAAATGCTCATACATAGGCAAGCCAAGACTGATACGGTCCAAGGGCATCGAGGAACCAGTTTCTTAGTTCTTGTTGCCTGGACGGCATCTTCTGGTCTAAGAGGCTGCCTTAGCTCCCAGAACCACAGGACATGAAGAGGTGGTACCCATCACTGCCACTCACACACCTGATTAGAACTTCCCCATGTGACCCGGCCTCACCGCCAGGGCGCCTGGAAGGTCCTTTAGATGCGGGGATGTGGCTGCTTCCCACTAGCTACCTATTTTATATTTGGTAGTATATATAAGTCCACGCCACTCTCTCACTTCGTCCCAGCTTACCCATACCCACATGATTGTATTCACAAACCTGTTTTTACAGCGATTGGAAGATAGCCATACGTGGGGTCCATTCCATTCAAGAGAGAGGATTCTAGAATCCATTCCACGTCCCTCCGTGAAGATGATCAAAAATACGTGGGTTTAAAAAAAGAAAGAGAGAGAGAAAGAAGATAGCACTGGTGTCCCAAGCAGGGCAGACGGCTCTGCTGTAGCTGATGTTTTCCCTTCTCCTATAATCAAGCTTCAAAGGCCCTAACAGTCAATGGCTAAGTTGTCCCAGATGGTGGCTTACACGTGGGGAAGGGACAGCCAGTTCGAGACTGCACTGACACGAATGGGGAGCCTTCCTGGTTGTCCACCCAGGGGGCAGGGCGGGCCTGGCCAGGCTGGGGCTACAGACACATGGAAGATCCTGGAAACCTGACAGTGAACCGATTAGACAAGGCTGTCTGAGCACCAGGCGTGCCCCCAGCATGTGCAGGTTGCCCGGCATCTGTCTGCAGCTGCATCTTATGTTCACCAGCCCACCAGAGCCTGGTGCTGCCAGGGCACAGTGTGAAATCAGTTAAACCCATGGTGCCCTGTTTTTCAAGAATCTGTTATTGCTTTGTTCCTTCTTGTTCATGTTGGGCTGCATCACAGCCAAGTAATCGCACATGTATGAGATGCCTCACTCATTCCTAGGGTCTGGCTGGGGAGACAGGTCATTGAGAGCTCTGGCAATGTGTTTTTCTTAAAAGCAAATCCCGCCAGGTAAGATATAAACCCGGGGTGATTGTTCTACAAAGAATTCTGAAATTTTCAGAAGAATTTCTCACAGAATGTTGTTTAAAGAGCAACTTTCTAAGTAAGAGGCAGTTTACAAATTGATTTATCTTCAATTATAATGACTCTTCTCCTTCATGTCTTTACTGTTATTAAATCTGTCTATTGAGTTCATAACTACTGTTTTTTTTGCTGAGACCATCTATTTTTCCATTCATTTGAAGCATTCACAGCTGCTTTGGGGGAGCAGTTCTACAATAGCTGCTTGAAAATCTTTGTCAGAAAATTCCAGCATCTGTGTGTTGTCATCTATTGATCGTCTTTACTCATGCAGCAGAGATTTTCCCAATTCTTCATGTACTGAGTAATTTTGAAGTGTATCTTAAACATCATGTTTATTTCATTGCAAAACTCTGGATCTTGCTTTCATCCCTTAAAGAATGTTAATGTTTTTATTTTAGCAACATTTAGAACATTCTCACATTCTTGATCTCCTACTATGTCTTGGAAATCCAGTAAGTCCTTGATCCTTACTGCATGTCTCAATGAGGACAATAAAGTTTCACCAGAAATATTTGGGCTGTATTGAGATTTCATAAAATTTACAGTTTTAAAGGTAGATTAGCCTACCTAAGTTGTCTAAATGCACTTAAAAGTTTTCCAAGAGGGCTTCCCTGGTGGCACAGTGGTTGAGAGTCCGCCTGCCGATGCAGGGGACGCGGGTTTGTGCCCTGGCCTGGGAGGAACCCATGTGCCGCGGAGCGGCTGGGCCCGTGAGCCATGGCCGCTGAGCCTGCGCGTCTGGAGCCTGTGCTCCACAATGGGAGAGGCCACAGCAGTGAGAGGCCCGCGTACAGCAAAAAACAAAAAGTTTTCCAAGAACTGAACTGAATACCCATACTTAAACCTAAATTTGAAAATAATTAAAATTAAATAAAATTACAAATTTAGTTGCTCAGTCACACTAACCACTTTTCAACTGCTCATACCTCCGCGAGGCTAGTGGCTGGTGCCTTGGGCAGGACAGGCATCGACAGGAGACTTCCGGGCCCTCAGAACCTTCCACGTGGATTCTGGTGACCTTCCTCTGAAGCGATCTTCATGCAGGGTCCACGCAGGACAAACACAAGGTCAACTATCTCTCATTTCTGAATGATGGACAGCGACCCCTACTGGAAATGCAGCTCACCTCGGGCAAAATCACTAAACATTCACTATCACTCTATCAATTATTCAACCTGCCAATCAATAGGTTATTCACTAATTTATCATACTTTACTGTGACATTTACTAAGAGCCACCCTCTGCCCATCGTTGCACTGCAAAGAGGACGTCCAAGGTGTGTCTTTCAAAATGAGGAGGTGCCAACCCAGCAAGGGGGGTGAATAGTGTCTCCTTCAGGTTGACTGTGGTGAGTGTCTCGGTCCCCAGTCTCGGGTGTCGTCGTTTCAAAAGGTAGCCCCCATCCAGAAACATCCAGAAGGTCACCCGTCCTGAGGTACTGCCAGTCCTCTCACCCGGACCCAAGAGCCAAGAGCAAACAGCGCCGAGCAGCATTCAACCTCCAGACGGAGCGTGGACGCTCCAGTCACTCAGAGGGCGCACAGAGGACTGGCTGGGCCACCGGGACGGAAGTCACCTGTGGAGTGGACTTCTCCAGGGACGAGTAGGGAAGCTTCACAAGGCTGGGCCATGCATCCCTCTGCAACACACATGCACACAGACACACACACCGCTACACATGCACACAGACACACACACTTAAACACATACACACTTACACACACTCCCCACTCTATGAGTCATTATGAGGGAGCAGAGAGCCTGAATTCTGCAAAACAGGGTGGAGAACAATAGGGAATCCTTTTTTTTTTTTTTTTATAAACATCTATATCGGAGTAGAATTGCTTTACAATGGTGTGTTAGTTTCTGCTTTATAACAAGGTGAATCAGTTATACATATACATATGTTCCCATATCTCTTCCCTCTTGCATCTCCCTCCCTCCCACCCTCCCTATCCCACCCCTCTAGATGGTCACAGAGCACCGAGCTGATCTCCTTGTGCTATGCAGCTGCTTCCCACGAGCTATCTATTTTACATTTGGTAGTGTATATATGTCCATGCCACTCTCTCACTTTGTCACAGCTTACCCTTCCCCCTTCCCATATCCTCAAGTCCATTCTCTAGTAGGTCTGTGTCTTTATTCCCGTCTTACCCCTAGGTTCTTCCTGACCTTTTTTTTTTTTTCTTAGATTCCATATATATGTGTTAGCATATGGTATTTGTTTTTCTCTTTCTGACTTACTTCACTCTGTATGACAGACTCTAGGTCCAACCACCTCACTACAAATAACTCAATTCTGTTTCTTTTTATGGCTGAGTAATATTCCATTGTATATATGTGCCACATCTTCTTTATCTATTCATCTGATGATGGACACTTAGGTTGCTTCTATCTCCTGGCTATTGTAAATAGAGCTGCAATGAACATTGTGGTACATGACTCTTTTTGAATTACGGTTTGCTCAGGTTATATGCCCAGCAGTGGGATTGCTGGGTCATATGGTAGTTCTATTTGTAGTTTTTTAAGGAACCTCCATACTGTTCTCCATAGTGGCTGTATCGATTTACATTCCCAACAACAAGAACAGTAGGGAATCTTGATGGTAGACTCAGCATCATGTGGTTGTGGTCGTATGGCATTCATTCATAAATTCATCCGTTCATTCATACACTCATTCATTCATTCATTCATTCATCCATTCAACAAAAATTCACTGAGTCAGCAATTGCAAGGAAGGTCTGACAATATTCCTGTGAAAAAGACACAGCCCTTGCCCTCTAGAAAATCACAGTCCACTGGGGGAGGATAATTAGAAGGATGTATTAGACACCACCTGGGGAACTCAGATAAAAATAAGAGGAGACATTGCAGAGGGCTGGAAATTTCTTAGTGTTGTAGGAAGGAGGGAGCCAGAGACATTCTGCTGAGCGCAGTCAGGCTGCCACGGGCTCTTCCTTGGGATGGAGGGGTTTGGGGGAATGAGCAGGAGTTTGGCTGGAGCTCAGTGCAGCTAAAAGTCAGTGAGTCTGGGCGGGGGGATGGCAGAGGGTGCTATCAGGTCTGAAGGACTCTGTACAGCAGCTAAGGAGTTTGGGCTTTAAATTAGGAGAGCTGATGTATTTCAGACTTAAGACAATGAGGGTGGTGATACTCGACTCTGGCTGCACAGTAGAATCATCTGGGAAGCCATAAACACCCCCCAGCTCCAGCTGCATTCTCAGATCCATAGATGAAAATCCCCGAGGGTAAGACCAGGCATCAGTCTTTTTTAAAGATGGGATAGCCTTCACTGCAGGGGTCGTGGGCCACTCTTCTCTGTGCCAGTAAAGGGCTATGACCTTAAGTGGTACCAACGTTGTACTCATCAAGCCAACACACAGTTAGGAATCTCTACGAGGAGACAGGAACTGGAGGTGTGGGCCTGGAGGAGAGTGGCCGTTGGAAGTTTCAATAGGGCACTGTCAGCAGGCACATTTGTGTTCTCAGCACAAAACTTCAAAGAGAAAAGAGCCTACAGGTGAGCGGATCTTCTTAAGAAGGAAAAGGACAATGGCAGAGGAAGGAGGACCAAAGGGAAGTAGGGGGAAGGGGACTGCTATCCCAGAGCCGTCCATCTCCTGAGAGCAGAGCCAAGGCTCCCCGCAGGGTTTAACTCCCCTCCCTCCATCAAGGACACCTGCTCGGTGACTTTAAGGCACTTCATATTGTCACATTCATTCAGCTGCAGATACCCAGCCTGGGCGACAAGCAAATTGGAATCACCACTCCTGTGTTAAGCATCCTTCCCCTCCACCCACTCCCTCACCCCCACCCCCAGAGCATTCATGGATTTTCGTGGGAACCATGCACTTGGGGAAGCCACATGGGCATCAGGACCTGACTTAGCATCAAATCCGCATTTTATTTCTTTTATAACCAGCCACACTGCACAATTGTGGAGCTTTATGAGGAGAATAAAAATGACATTCTCAATTTTAATAAGGTAATCAAATCTAAATAAAACAAAGATTGACAAGGGCATTTCATTACTTCCAATCAATTCTTCAGAAGCAGATGTGCAAAAAAAGATTCAGAAATTATTCTGATTGTAATGGCCACCAGAGCATGTTCCAAAAATATAAACCTATGATCATATGTTCAGTCCTTTATAATGTTAAATAAGAAGCAGGCCATATGTTTATGATTAAATTTGAATTTGGAATTAAGGTATTTTAGAGACTGAATTGGACACCAAGTCATTAACACAGAATTACCTTTCAAAACCATCACATAATAACATGAAACATAATACTAGCTGTACCACCGAGCTCAAAAAATCTGGGTATCCATGTAGGTGAGACGCAGCTAACATTTCCTGAGTGTCTGCAGGGCTCCAGGAATTGCGCTGGGCTTTATAGAAGCTACCATGTTTAACTTTCATATTTCATTATATTTGAAGAAATATATTGGCATGACCATTGAAAATTATTATCTATATAAGAAAACTGGGTTCACATATAAAGAAGAGCCTAGGGATTAAAACCAGCATCACATGACCCTTCTATACTTTAGAAAAAATAGGACTAAGGAAAGACGCTTCTGTGGGTAAATTAACTTTAGGATTTTAAGGTCAGCTTTCCCTCCTATTTATTTCCACTGGAATTGCCCGAGACACTCACTGAATGACTTTGAAATTCATAAACTGTCCTGGTATACCAACAATTAATTGTCATCTCCAAGAAGGAACCAGGGATCATTAAATCTTCCTGTCATGTGATATTTGGGGAACTTGCCCATCATTCTACTCAGAAAAGCATTAGAGGTAAACAGAGAAAGGCCCACAGTTTTCTTCTTCAGGTTTTCAGAAGGTTTCCTGAGTTGGGTGTTATGCTCCGAGCAGCCTTGAGGCAAAGGGACACTCTGGTGTGGCTACTTCAAGGTCATGCTTCCCTTGACCAAAATGGTACCAGATCTTTTGAGTCAATGTGTCCTTCCACACAGACTTGGCGGGTTTCTCTGGCAGCTGATATAAGGAGCCCATAAACCAAAACAATGCTTTCACTAATCTCTTCAAGAAAAGCCACCCTTCAGAGCCTCCACCAACCAATAAGAGAAAAAAAAAAGAAATTAAGTTAGCATGTGCTATGAGGACTGAGGAAGAGCTCGCAGAAGGTGGTCGCTTTAGAGATCTCCACTGCTACCTTGGGGCCTATGACAGGAGGCTGGCTGCCACTCACTGCCGCCCACCTCTCGTAGCTTCTTGTTACACACTCGTAAGACCCACGGACACCCTGTCCTGTTGCAAATCAAGTGGGAAGAAAGCCTGCCTGTTAATTCACTCCAGAGGCCCTCAAAAGAACACCCCGACCGAACCCTGAGGGCTTTCCCCCGACTATTGAAAATGTACAGGTAGCAAACAGTGGCTGGCGGAGTGAGCGACACTGAGTAGGTCGTCACTCAGGACTCTCAGGTCGGCCACCATTGCTCGGCACCTCCACCCTCTCACCCAAAAAGGGAAGCTCAGAAAATTCAGTTTCCCCTGCTGGTTATACACCAAAGCCTCAAGCACAGCACAGCTTTCTTCCTTTGCTCTCAGAACCTGAAGGGGATTCTCTCGCCACACACCGACTTCATCAAGAGCTACCAACACATTTTGACTTGGAGTCTTCTCCTAATTGTCAGATTTTAAAAACAGAAACATGGAAAATTAATCCCCTTTCCTTCCATGTTTCAGCCTAATGGTTTATCTGCTGCCTTTCCAGGCTTTTTTCTAATAAAAGTGCTTTTGTTTCTCATCCCAGAAATTGTATGTAAAATTATAACTAATCCCATCCACTAGGTTTCTTGACAAATTCAATTAACTATGTAAAATTGCCCACTTCATTTGTCCCTTCTTTCCCAGGGTTTCTCTTACCTTAGCAAGATTCAACATCTCTGGACTTTCCTTAGAGAACAAGGAAAATCATAGTCCCTGCCAGATGCAACCCATATCAATATTTTCATTTAAACACTTGGTGTATATAGACATATATGTCCATCCCCTAAGGAAAACCAAAGCTAAGGGTCAACTCATCCTATGTCAAGTGTAACAGGTCCCTGAGGAACCCGTTGTTAAAATGGTGGAGAAGGAGGTGGAATCAAAATCACATGGCACCCCTAACCAACAGGACTAAACAGGGCAAAACATACGGTGGCTGGAACATGGAGGGGGTTGTGTGGTGGGCTGGCCTAGCTTTAGAATGACACAGTTTTCCTCTACCTCTGTTTATAAGTCCTGTTTAGGGCTGGCCAAACACAACTACTTAGCTGAAGGACATTTTTTTTTAAGCCTTCAAGAATCTTGTTAAAAGGATTCATAATATTTCCTGGATACGAAAATGAAATAATTCTTTCAAAATAACATTTTGATGAGTTGAGTGTAAATGAATTAGAAACACACGGATTAAATTTCCCTTGAAATACACATGGGTTTCAAAATTAAGGGGAATTAACTTCTCTAAATGTGTTTTCAATTTTGCCTGACCTCAAACGTTTGATGCATGGTTTGACATGGTTGGCCTAATGCCAGTTTTGCCTATCTTTACCATGGATTTTGCCTGAGAAACCACTTTATTTCCAGCTCCCTGGGGCCTCCTGATGGTTAAGAGTATTACTAACCTTATCTGTAGGACCTAGCCCATTTTAATAAATATTATCCTGGTGAAAAACTGCAGTTTTGAAATGGTCGCCAAGCCTAGCCAATCGCCCTCTGATTTCATCCAGCTTTGGGTGGTAGAGAATTCCAAGGCAACCAACCCGTGATCTTATGAAATCTCTGAAAATGTTTTGAGAGTTTTGATCTTTGATAACAAGTACTTCCCATTCTCTTGAGGGGGATATTAGAAATGCCAAAAAAGTAAGAAATTCTTTATTGACAAAGCAATTGGAAATTTTGAAAATTAGAGTCTTTGAAAATTCTAATCAGTTTTCTCTCAATAGCTTTAAAATTTTTTATCATGTTTGTTACACAGATGTTAACTGATTTTTTTTTCTACTTAACAAGAAATTTAAAGCATAGATAATGTACCCAGGAGGTCATTAGCATGGAGCATTATAATGACCACCTTCCTTTGGCTTTAAACAGACTTTCTCCTCACACAGGCAACAGTGGTATAGAACATCAAAGCAGGTAATCTAGGGGCCAAAACGTTCCTTAAGCACTGGCTTCAGAGAAAAGCTTGCTGTTGGAACCGCTCTGAGTTCCTGAAGAGTAATCTGGTCTTGGGTACATGGCCTTTCCTATCTGGTTGACTCTGCTTTCAAGACAGAAAATGATAGGAATTGTGTAGCCAGCAATAACAACAACAAAAGAGTTGTCTGGCGTCTCTCTTTTCTGATTCCAAGCTCAGCCTGGCTGGGAAATGAGAGCAGGGGGTGAAGGGACAGAACCCTGGTGAGGGTTTGAGGCAGTGAGGCAGGGAAGTCAGACAGTCAGGGACAGCTAGAATGTAACCCACTGGGGAGCTCTGGACAGTGTTTGCACTGATACTCTCCCCAAGGGGAGGGAGCTGAGGTACATATACCCCAGCTTCTGTCCATCACAGGGATGGGGGGTGCAGTTGAATTCCCCAGCTCTCCCCACTCCCAACACCCAGCTCTGGCAGTGAGAGAAAGCGCTCAGGCTCCTGCCTGGGATGCCACACCAACACGCTGAAACTTATGTAACTTTTTTTTTCTTTTTCTTTCTTTTTTTTTTTTTTTTTTTTGCGGTACATGGGCCTCTCACTGTTGTGGCCTCTCCCGCTGCGGAGCACAGGCTCCGGACGCGCAGGCCCAGCGGCCATTGCTCACGGGCCCAGCCGCTCTGCGGCATGTGGGATCTTCCTGGACTGGGGCACGAACCCATGTGCCCTGCATCCGCAGGCAGACTCTCAACCACTGAGCCACCAGGGAAGCCCACTTATGTAACTTTTAACTGTCCTTATAAGTGCTTGGCTTGACCAGTCAGCCAATCCCCAAATGCCAAGCCAGCTCTAGGCTCTGTACTTACTCCTTGCCCCTCTTTCACATCTTATTTTTCTCTTCCTGTTCCTTATTCTTCATCCTATAAAAGTGTTCTGCCTTCTACCCCATTTTGTGGTTCTCTGGACCCTTGGGAAGGGAGACTGCCTGCTTCATGAGTATTAAATAAAGTCTGTTTGTATCACCTAAATTGTGCTCTTTAATCATTTTAACACTGCTGATGGGTCATGGGTTGACAGGAGCTGACATTGTTTGCTACAGAAGGCTGTGGATGGAAAATGTCATCTGTTATATCAGTAAACAAAGGATGTACGCCCATCCAGCCTTCAGCCACTGCATCCAGCTGTACACCTGAGGGGATTCAGGATGGAGAAAAGCAGGATACTGGCCCTAGATAGTTAAGGTACATATCAAAAGAATGAATTCAATGAGTCCAGACTCTTGCCTCTTCCCGAACATAGAAAAGTACTAAATTAATTAACTTGAGATGTCTGGTTTTCTTTCATTAACAGTAATCTTTGATATTCCGACTACCTGGTTTTTCTTTGCAAAAACTCCTATATATCCTGGCTCTTCCCTCACTTCTTTGGAACAGTCCTTCAGAGCCACCTGAGAGGCTGTCTTCCAGGCTTAAGTCCTCAGTTTTGTCTGCATATAAAACATAATTCTCAACTTTTAGGTTGTGCGTTTTTTTTCAGTCAACAAGGCTTTTAGTCAACAATGCTCTAGTGTCCCAACTGAATCTGGGAAACGCAGTCAGAATGTGATTCTTCCATTCCTACTAATCTCATGTTATAGAAGAGGCATCTCTCTTGTTCTTTCAAAATTTTCTAAATAAATAGGTTTTTTTTTTTCTGGATCCATTTAGAATCAATCATTCAAAAGATAGTGGCTTTAACTTTGCCAGCAGTTTAAAGACGTCATCTCTAGGCTAGTTCCTAAATTATTTGATAAGTTACATCAACCCTACCCCTCACCCAATTTGCATTAGTATAGATGTTCCAGAGGTGACAGGGTTACAGTGTGGTCGCAGTTTGGGAATTGAACTTTGGGGTGTGTGACTGTCCCTCCCCAGCATGTCACGGCTTAGCTTAGAGTCCTAACCTGAGTACTGGACTCATTGGAAAACTCCAGCTGTTTCAGGGATAGAAACACCACATTCGTTTCCCCAGCACAACTGTTGCGGAAGGTATAGGGAAAACCAAAGTATATATTCATGAGACCAGGCTTCCAGAGCAGAAGTATTTTATTTGGGGCAGAGCAGGAAAGACACAGAGCCTCTTCATCTTCTCCTGTCTCGGACCCAAGGTCATGCTCACGTCTATATGTCCCCTACGACGGATGTGGCACGTGGCTGAGGCAGGTCCATGGCCTTGCCTGGACCAAACCTCAGTCTGACTGTGCAGGACCACATGTAGCAAGAAGGTCTTGTAAATTGGAAACAGAAGCTAAATAACTGCAGAAAGAGCCCAAGCACCCCTACCCGCCCCCACCTCCTTCAGTGGGCTTCCGGCAGAAGGCACCCAACAAGTCCGATACAGACGAGGACGGGAGAAAAATCAGTGGCACTTTTTTAAAAAGAGGAAAAGGGGGAGAATTTGACTGCTACCACCACTGGCTATGCGTCTGCTAATTCTTCAGGGCAGTGGGCCTCAAACTGTGGTCCTGGGTCAGTAGCATCTACTCCAGCTGGGAGTTCGTTCAAATGCACATTCTGGGGCCCCACCCCAGACCTGCAGATCAGAAACTCGGGACGGAGGCCAGGGATCTGTGTGTTAACAAGACCCCCGTCCCCGCCCCCCCATCTCCCAGAGGACTCTGATGCTTGTTCAGGCTTCAGACTCAGTGCTCAAAGGAGAAAACACAAGTGATGAAGTAAAACGAAAGCTCTCTGCTGGATTTCGTGATATAAGTAGTTAAATTAGCAAGTACGTAAAGTTCATCTACAATATCACAGTGTTTCTTCAAAATTAATTCCTTTGTTTCCAGAGATCTGAGTTAGATCCAGGTGATCCAAACCAGATGTGGCTCAACCCAGATGGACCCCATCAATCACTCAGAAGCTTGGGTGGGGGTTATCCTCAAAGTCTACCCAGCCACCAGTTACCCATGATCACTCCACTGGGGTCGGGAAAACAACTTTCCCCATTTCAGGATTAGCACGGACTACTTTCCTGAACTCTCAAATGGGGAACCTGTGCCAGTTTATGAAATTTTCTCCCCTAAAATCTTTCCCCATAACTAAACAGGAATTGAGTACAACAAACCAATAATTAGCCTGAATGAGGATTACACACAGATGGTCAATATCTATTTCAGTGAAAAATTCTGAAAGCATAGGTACTATCTGCTTCTTGAAGATTACTTCCTCATCTCGTTGCAGGTTAATCAATTATTTATACAATTATGATTTGTGTGGGAAACTACAAGGAAGAGTAAGTCCTCACCCTCCAGGATTATTTAGCTAATATACAGTTTCTCAAAATGCAAAGCGCACAGGAATCCCAGGGACTTCTTGCTGAAATGCAGATTCCGATTCTGCGCAGGTCTAGGGTGGGTCCCAAGGGTCTGCATTTCTAACCAGTTCCCAAGGACACTGGTGCTACTGGTCTACAGACCACGCTAAGTACTGAGGATCTAACAGAACCGTCTGGATGGTCAGATGCAAAAGCCTTCACTCCTGACCTTTAAATAAAATATGATGTCGTGATTCTCAGCAGCTGAAAGTGAAGAGATTAAGAATAGATCTAGATACACTGCATTTGCTAAGGAAAATTGGAAAATTTTGACTGTATTGAGTCAGATTAAGAGGAAGAAAAAAAAAAGAGGTAATTCTTCCATAGTCCAAGGGTACAAACCTAAACGAGTGATGGCTGTCCCTGAGGTTGGGAGTGAGAGACCAGAACCTTCTTGGGTGCCATTTACTGCCTGCCTTGGGCTTGCCTTGTTCATTATTATGACAAGACCATCTCAAGAAAAGTCCTAAGAATGTTCTTTTCTCAAATTCTTGTGCCAAAGCTCTTTACCTGTTTACACATACTTTATGAAGGTTTGCCATTCTTTAAGAACCACAAAAGTTTGATTTTTACTTCTAATATAATCACAACTTTCCTTTTAACCTTTCCTGTGTTCTTTGCTTTCCTAAATAAGTCCCTAGCTTAACGCCTCTTGGCCAGCTCTCAGCCAGTCCCCATGCCTTTTCCTGTATCCCCAGGGAATCTGGTCTGCGGCAATTGGACTTTGGGGTTACCCCAGCCTCATTTCTGCTCTCCTCATTGTTTTTAATGGCTGCAGGAGCTGGGGCCAATTTTCAGAACTCTCTAGCCCTCTACTTGTTCATCTGTGAATTGAGGATGATGACAGCACCTGTCTCCGAGTGATCTTGGTGGGCACCAACACACACAGGTAAAGCGCTAACACAAGTGGAGTACGTGGTAAGCACCCAATACACTTATTATGATCGTTATCATCAATACATCAACCGTCTCTCTAGATACAAGGATGTGCCGGCTACTCTTTAGACACAAAAGAGATTGTTTCCTACTTTATCTGGGTAATAGACATGCGTGCAAACTGGTCTGTGAGAGTGGGCGTGGTGACTGCTGACAAGGATACCATCCTTGATGCAAACTCTTCATCCTTCTTCCTTCTTTCTAGTCTTCCAAAGCTGCTAACAAATTCACCAGATTAGCTCAGGGATCCAGCAGCGGAAGCTCACTCCACTACTTATTGGTGCCCTGGTTGGAAGGTTAGAAGCAGATGGGATCACATATGTCAGTCGGGGTTAAATTTATACAACAAGCCATATTGCAGATGTTGACATTTGCAGTCAAGGCTATAACTTCATTTATTTATGCTTGATTACGAGAACAGCTAAAATGCTTCTTTCTCTTACCTGCAGTCATTTCTCAGGCTATCTATATCCAATGATATAATCCCCAAACAGAAAGATGGGCCCAACCTGCACACACGCAATTTCAGGATTCACCTCATGACTGATAACCTTTGGAATGTGAACAGTTGACAGTCCGTATCATCCTGTGTATTTGACATTTGGAAATAAACAGGGACATAATAAATAGCTCTATTTCCCAATTAAATGCACTTGTATTTTTACCCACCATATTTCATATGCTGGAGCCGGAATAAGATATAAAAATCAATCGACTACATCTTAAATGTAAGATTTAAAATGTAAGATCAGCTTCATGACTCAGGGGGTCTGTAATCAGAATTGGGCTTAGCAATGCTGGTGCCAACACAGGGCCCTACCTGCGTCTTTGAAATAATAATAATTTGAAATAATTATCCCCCTTGGTTTTCACTTTTTTGTAAAATGTGACCATTTTGAGTTAGGAGATATATGGGCCCCTGGGCCGGACAGCTGGTGTTTGTCAAGTGGAGTAACATTGAAGCTTTGTTCTCCCCCAGACACTCCAAGGACAAAGCTAGTGGCAGAAGCTGAGCTCTGCTGGAATAAAGAGATAAGGTGCCCACCCCTGAGGTCAAGGAAAACTTCCCTGTCTGCACATGCGCAGGAAGGCTCCTTGGGCGTCAAAAAGGGAGGGGCCGCCACACCACAATAAGTGTGGACATGCACCCACAGGCCTCTGTGGTGGGATCCATCTTAGCAAAAAGTTGCGCAAGCATGTCGGGGAGGGTCCTAGGAGGTCAGGTGTGAAAAAAAGAAAAGATAATTGGCCAAATGAAAACAAAGACCTGGAAGGACTGTCCTATCTAAGTGATATCAATCACCTCTTCACTGCTCCTTAGAGAGGACACCCACACCCTTTCTCTCCGGGTATTTCTGCCGAGCTTCTGTCTTAAGTAAACCAACTGCTTCTTGGTGTGCTCTCCCACATTTTATGCTGTATCTCTAATAATGAACTTTGTGCCTGTTCTTACAGTTTTTGCCCCCTTGAAACATTCTTGCTTTCAATGGGGGTAAGAGCCAGGGCCACTTTGTTTCTAGCCTCTAGCCCCTGGTGGTCTAGTGGCTAGGATTCCTGGTTTTTCATCCAGGCTACCCAGGTTCAACTCCTGGACAAGGAACTAAAATCTCTCTTCAGGACTGCTCACTGCTCTTTCTTTGAGATCAAGTTCACCAGAGCAATTATCACTTTGCCAAACTATGGGAGTAAAAATGGATCCAAAACATTTTGAAAAGTTGCTGGTATTAAAGCAAAACATACACATACCCTGTGACTCAGCAATTCCAGTCCTAGGAATTTATCCGCCAAAATTATGTGCATATTTCAACAAAAGACGTGTATGAGAAGGTTTATTTCAGCACTGTTTGAGATAGCCCCAAACTAGAAAATACCCCAAATTGGTCAGCAGTAAATGAATAAATACATTGTGATGCAGTAATATCATTGAATACTACACAGCTCTGAGAAAGAATGAACTCCAGCCACATACAACAAAGTGGATGAAACTCACACATTGTTGCATGAAAAAAGCTACATGCAGAGTATGTGACATATACATAGCAAAATGAATCCATGTGTTAAAAGTCAGGATGGTAGTTACTATTTGGAGGGCCTGCCTGGAAAGGAACCTGGGGACGGCAATTGTCTGTTTCTTAATTTGAGTACTGGTTACACGATAGTGTTTAATTTGTGAAAACCCATTGAGATGTACACTATTGCTAAAAAATCCCGTTTGAAGATTTCCCCAATGGTACTGATGCCTAAAGCTCGTCCTCTCTGCACCAGTGCCAAATCAAATCTCGGAGACAGAGTATTGGGTGAAGTATCGATAGAAGTGAATAGCTTTAGTGCTTTACCAGGCAAAGGGGGACACAGCGGGCTCCTGCCCTTGCAAAATATGTGTCCCAACCCAACAGGATTTGATGAGGGGTTTTATAACAATAGTTCAAGGGTGGGACTGCTGACAAGATTAGGGTGTGTGCAGGGTCCCAGGTGGTTGGTTTCCTAATCTCAATGGGCTTCTCTGGTCCCTTTGATCTCGCCTCAGGTGGTTTCCTGGCTCCTCCTCCCTTGATTGGCAATTGCTCTAATCTGCCCTTTGGAACTTAGGGAAGGTCATGGAGGCTGGAGTCTTGCCTACAAGAAACAGGGGACAAAAAGCCTTCTGTGCCCAGGAGCCCCACAGGATCCTTCTTGGTTTCAGTAGCTACCAGTATCATGGCCTCAGGGTTGATGTGATTTTCCCTGTTGGCTGCACTGTTCAGTGGACCCAATCCTGTAGCCTTATTAACTCACCAGTCTTCACAGGGGTCAACCGTCTTCCATCCCAGCCTAATCGGCCTCCAGAGGCATCAAAGCAACCACCAAGAAAGAGCCATGCAGTCTCTTTGGCCTTAGAAAATTCTAGAGCAAAATTTTTGCAAGCTTTATAAATGACTGAACGGCTTTGCAAGAAATTTTGTTGTCTTGCCTACTCTTTGAAATTCTCACCACCATTTTTCTATTAGGGTCTTAGAGACAGGATGGAATTTATGCAGATGTCAGTCAAATGCTAGTTGGCAAATCAACGAGGCATTCCAAGTGATACAAAACAACACTCTTGGCAACGCTCTACACAAGCCCGTCTCATTTTTGTTGTTGTTGCTGTTTTTGCTACTGCTGCTGCTGCTCAAACATCTTTTGAAAGAGAAACACGAGTTTTCGTTCCTCTTTTAGCAAGGTCTTAAGCAAGATTGTGTGACGCGCGTACATTCGTAAACAGCAAGAGAGGCCACCATCACCCAAATGCTGTTTTTCTCAGCACGTTGTTTTCTGAATGTTCCGTAGCATCTTATTGAGAGAGCAGAGGGCATCCTGATCTTAGCTGAGTCAACTAGGTCTGCCTCCAGCATCTGTCATGGGTTCTGGTCTTTCTCTTTTCCTTTCTCCTTGTCATTGTGTTTCATTCCCTTAGTCTCGTAAGAGTCTCTCACTGCTCTTCCTCATTGCAGTCACATCCATGGACATAGTGGGATCTGGCAAGTAAAAGGATGCTGGGAGAATTTCAATCTGAATCTGGGATGTGCCCAGCGTCATCAACAGTCACTGACCATGGTAGGTTATTTAGAATCCACTAGAAGACCCTGATTCTGGCATAGAGGTCCACAATTTACCCAAATATATTACCTCTCTGAAAACGAAATGTTTGTCTTCCATTATTTTCTACACTATTAGATGTTGAATACATTCTCATGGCAGCTGCAGAATACTCCTGCAAAGCAATCTGGAAGGGGAATTATTATTATTATTATGTATTCAACAAATATTTGCTAAGTGCCGAGGATGTATCGGGAACTGTTCCCTGTAGATGCAACAAGAGAAAAAAAAGAAAAACTTTTATCATCTGGTTCCAATACCTGGCCCAAAAGAGCACGCGGCTCTCTTTCTGAGAGCATCACCACCTTGGACTCAGTATGCAAATCATCAGAGAAACGCCCCGGTCCTCAGTCTAGCCAGCTTGCCAGGGCAAAACAAGTCTGGCAATCAGATTGCAGCCAGAGAGTTCGATCTGATGACCTTGCATCTTTTGCCCTAAGTACTTAAAACAAAAGGCAGCTATGCCCGAAAGACATTGAGGTTTTTGGATCATGGGGTTGCCAAAGTTTATTCTCCTAACACACTGCCCAAGAGTGGAGAGAATTTGAGTAGCGGAAGCACTTGGCTAGAGACAAAAAAGTCCATCAGTTAATATGTGGAATTCTTCCTCAGACAGAATGAACCCGATGGCGGGAGCATCTGTTTCCTTGCTTCTCCCTGCATTCCAACCACTGGTTCCAGAGGTGCATGTGCATTAAGCCGTCATCACAATCGTTGCAAGAAGCAGCTGAGGAATTTTGCAGTGTTTAAAAACATCACATGACACTTAAAGTTGTATATACAAAAATACTATTAGGTGAGCATCAAGTTAGATGCTAGAATTGTGACTGATTATATTTTATGAAAATATTTTTGAAACATTTGGCCAAATTTTTATAAAATTCAATATTAAATGTCAGCTTTATTCAAACAGTTTAAAAGATTGTACAGGGCAAATCTATGATAATGGTGCTGACATGGTTGGTAAAGAAAAAGATGTAAGGCCATAAATTTGGCCGAAAACCAGCAGCATTCCTTGTGCCATGCGTGGCACATGGTTTGAATTTGTTACTGTGAGACATGGTCTCAGCGGGGCCAATAGCAATGACATTCTTTGGAGCAATTCAAAATTGTATATGACATTTTCTGGACTTGCCCCAAAATAGGACATCTTGATGAAACACTATCAGTTCTAACTTTATGACTTCTTTTGGTCACACAAGGGGTATGCTGACTGAACACTGATAAAGAAATCAGATTTAATTTAGGCGAGAGGCAAAATGTATCAGAAAAGTTCAGTGAAAAGTAGAAGATGCCCAAATAGAGAATCGTGGTCTTTGGAAGAAAATGGACTTAATTTTGAATTTGCACTATCCAAAGTTATTTGGTATGAATTGTGGTTACTATTAATGTTAGTAATAACAAAGACAGATCCAAGTTTCACTATTTTACTTTATGAAGGATTATTTTTTAACTTTAGATAAAGTAAAAGTTCATGTGAACTATGTAGCAAAGTAATCTCCCAGGAAAATAAAAAGGAGAGAGATTCAAATAAGGAAACAAAAACATTTGCAATTATGAAGAGGAAGGTACGAGTACAAATCATCCCAAAATAAGTTTCTACGGAGAGTATTTTATAGACACTACGGTGTCGCTTGAAGAAAGATTTCGATAAATTGAACAATAGATGGCTTTTGGTTTTTCTTTATAATATCCCAGCACTGAAAAATTTGAAAGAAGAACCTGAGAATGATATATCTTCAATGAAGGAATATAGATATCACTAAAAAAAGTGAAAATTTTGATATAAGTGATAGCAACCTATATGATAACATTAAATATATTTTAATAATTACATTAAATAAATAATAGTCTATTATCATTAGCATATCATGTGTGACAGCATGACAATATTTGCACTTGACTTGCCAACTTCCCTCTTCATCTCCCATCTAAATATCCCTTGAATAATTGTATTGAAAATCCATTTGCTTGGCCTTAGCCGAGGAGAGTCTCTCAAAATTGAAATTGTTTTCAGGAACTATTGAAGAACCATGATGACTGGACAAAGTTTGCCGATTTAACATTATTTTCTGTAAACACAACTTATATGAAAGTCTTGACTTTAAAAAATAGGATTAGTGATTGTGCTGGAATGAGGGGAAGAAAATTTTAAGAATGGATAACTTATCATCTATGAATCGTGCATGTCTTTGTTTTGTTACACATCTAAGTATCTGGCATGTGCACAGTAACAAAGAAATTCAATCATCTTTGATAGCTTGCTGACTTCCTGTCACTTAAAAACAGTAGTTGACACGTATTTTTCTCTTTTGTCACTGTGAAGATGTATTTGTCAATGTGGAAGAATAGAAAGCTTTGTTGAACCGCTTTCCAGTTTGGTTTATAACTTTTAAATATTGCTCCCACGGCAGGTGGGTCTCTGTGTTAGGGGCGGGGCTGGTGAACACGTGTTAGGGGCGGGGCTGGTGAACATCCAAGTAAATGAGATGCAGTTCCTATATTCGCCAACTTTTATTCTTTACATTAGAAATCTAAGAAATAGCAAAGCAAATATCTAGAGGGATCCACAAACACATGGGCACCTAGATGAAAGACCAACCAGTAAGCCTGTTTAAAAATATAACTAAAGATGGTGTAGAAAGATAAGTTAAAGAGCATGAGTTTTAGAAACATCCTACCTGTCTGGCTCCCCAAATGGTCTCTGATTCCAGGTTTTTGCTGCCCTTGCACAGCCCCCCGCTGCCTGGTCTCCCCCCGGAGGTGTCCCTCCCATGGCAGCCCCTCCACCACCACCCCTTCCAGGTTCCAGGACCTTCCCTTCTACCTCTGTGGTCATAACAAGCTCACCTTCATCCAATTCCCCCAGACTCCCAGACCGCCTCAGACTTCCAGACCCCCAAACCTTCAGACCTCCAGACCCCCAGACCTCAGAACCGCAGAACCTGAGACCCCCAGAACCCTCAGATCCTCATATCCCCAGACCCCCCCAGACCCTCAGACTCCCAGAACCCCCAGATACCAGACCCCCAAGACTCCCAGATCCCCAGAGCCCCAGACCCTCAGACTTTCAGACCCCAAGAACCCGGACCCTTAGACTTCCAGAACCCCAGAGCCTCAGAGTTTCTGGATGTAGGGTTTGCCACGCAACGGTGAGACAGGTAACCTTCCGCCACCACGTTCACCTGGGATGTCTTTATTCTTTCAAAGTCTTTAACCCGGAGGAGTTATTAGTGATGGGAATTTCAGGAGTTCCGAGGAGTGGATTTTCAGAGCTCCTAAATCTTGCATCAGCAGCTCTCAAAGACAGAGGCAGTTAACCTGACCCCCCCCCCCGACCCCCCGACCCATGACTCTGGGTACCTCGCAGTCAGAAAGTAGACACAAGATGAGCAAAAACCCCAAATCAAAACAGACCTCGCACGCTGGCTTTGCACATCTGGTGCACATTTGGCAAGTGGAGAGAAAGTGGAGAAGGTGAGAGAGAGATGGGCCCTCCAGAAGTTGGATGTCCTGGTGGTCCAGGCCTACTTATCTGATCTTCCACTGCTCCTTTTCCCAGAAACCCACCGTCCTTTCATCAAGAATTTTTGAAACACACAGATCCAAAACCGGCAAAGTGCAAGGTTGAAAGCTGGTTCAAACCTCAAACCCCTAAAGCTGGACTGAGTTCTGAACCCCACAAAACTCACATTCCTTCAGAAAGGTCATTTGACTTAATCGCCAAATACTCTGGGCTGTACCACAGAGTTCCTGGTAATTGTTTTACATCAAACACCATGTAACTTTTGTTTTCTGTGATTATACAGCCCCGATTCATTTCATGCCATCATATTTTATTCCTTATTCACCCCATTCTATAGATGAGAAGATTCCTTTTTTTCCTTCATGATTCCATCCCGGCTTTTGGCACACTCTTATTTTCAGAGGTCATTCCAAACATGAAGGGATGTGGTTATGCAATCCTTACTAATCCTGGCCGTGCACTTCCAACCCACGAACATGGTTCTTATTATCAACTCAAAATCGTTGGCGAGCACCAGTGTCACTGGAATAAAAATAACTTGGATGACAAATGATGATTAAGAAAAGCAAAAATCTTTTTTAGTAAGGCTGTAGCCAACGAGATCATGATTTCCCTTTGTTTCCGGATCAAACAGTCCGGATATCACATCAGAACATTTTTCTGAAATGCTTTGCAGTTGTATAATTCCCTGCAGCTGCCTTGCATGTTAATGATAACGAGTTTAGAACAAACTGCTCTGATTGTGCCCCCTCTGTATAGTGTTGACTTGAGATGGAGAATTATCTGAGACTGAAAATGAAACAGCATCTTGTGAGCATGCAGACAGATGACACAGGTAGACCCCAGGGGCGGCGGGAGCATCAGGGAAGTTTACAGGGTCTGGAACATGATGTCGGGCTGTATTTCCCTTTATTCAGGATTTGACTCAGTGCACGGAAGCAGCCATTCTTAGGGCACATTGTGTTGTTCAACGGAAAAGAAATGCATCAAAATCCTGCATGCTCGGGGTGGTTGTGAATATTTGTGATCCAGTGTCCAGGAGGCGTTGTCGTTCTCTGAGTCACTAAGTATAAGTCTGTCTGGGGTTAGCTCTGAAACGGTCACCAACCCACGTAGAAGTTCTTTCCTCACACAAAAGCTGAGAAAATGTCGTTTTCGGGGTATTTCAAATCAACTCTTAAGTATCGTGTGTCCCAGGACAAACATTTCACCTGAGGTCAGTCAGAAGGGAAGCAATAAAAAGAACCCTCCAAGTTCACCAGCCAGAACATCACTTGGAAATGAAGCTGGAGATGAAAAGAGACAATTGGGGAAAGAAAAAGAACGAGGATTCCAAAGTCCAAAGTCTAGGAGGTTTGTGAGGGGCAAATTTCACAAGTGAGAGGATATTCCTGACCTTGTTTGGAAATCGCTCCCTGTGAGGGAAAGCTGTCATCTCCTGTGGGAACTTTGGGGCAAATGACATGCCTCAATCATGTTTCCTTTCCTTAAAGTTCATTGCTGGCATTTTGATGGCAAAGACGTGCCTATACCTTCACTGAAAAACACAGGAGAGAAGGCGGCTGCTCCACTGCTCCAGCCTCGGAATCCCTTCCCGTCTGGGTTTGTGCAACCCTTTCACTTAAAAGCTGCCCAAGGTCCTCCAAACTATGAGGCACACAGACTCCTATGGCTGGACCACTCTTCAAGAGAAAGAGAAAAGGATCACGATCAGGGGTCTGCCTGGCCCTCCCAGCCATCCATCCCAGGATGCCAAATCAACAAATCAACAGGAGTTCTGTTGCACGCAGCTCGGTCGATTCCCTAAGCCACTCACTTTCCAAATGACGGTGGCTCTTTCCTGTTTCTGTTCCAGATCCAGGAATCTGCTCCCTGTTTTCTGGGCAGATTTCTGGGCAAGTCCTGCTGAGGACTTTGCAAATGCAACGTTCCCTCTGATGTTAAATGGGGAGATTGCAGTGACATCCCCGTTGCCAGGAGACCTTTGTGACTTGTCACCAATAAAATCATATTGGCACTTTTTCCCCTCACCAGCGAGTGATTCAGAGAGGCTGCCAGCAGCTGGTGGCCTCAGAGCAGTCTCTGGAGACAGGAGGCATGAGTTCAGATCAGCTCTGGTGTTAGCTGTGTGTAACATGGGCAAGTCACCTAACTTCTGCTGCCCAAGTTTCCTCATCTGCAAAATAAAAGTAATAAGAGGGCAGACCTCGGAAAGCTGTGAGTGGATGAAAATGAGCTAGCTGCACTCAAAATGCTCAGAGCAGTGCCGGGCACCGGTCAGATCTCCAAAAATGCTATCATCTGCCTTTGCTCCAGGCAACTATGATCAGGGATGGGGGGTGGGGGTGAGGGGGTGGGGAAGGTTGCTTTCCAGGAGAAGGACAGGCAGTTGCTGTGACAATAGAGGAAGTTAAAGAAGGAGGCAGCTGGGAGCCCTCACGGGGCTGTGTCATCAGCACAGCCCTTCCCTCATCACTTCCATCATGCCAGCGCTCAGCTGGGAAATGGCTTTGACTTTCGATGTTCAGTGGACACCTCGGTGTCATTTTATGCCTACTTCTCCTGTGCTCTTTAAACAGTCATCAACTACACAAGAGGCAGCCTAAGAATGGACCCAAGGCACCAGAAAATCGGGGGCACCTGATTGATTTTTAAAAATGAAAGAGGAGGAGGTGGTGGTAGAAGAAAGTTTAGTTTCAATGGACGTATCCAGAAATTTGCAACTAGAAAATGTAGGAGCTCTGAATGCCTGTCCATGCATAGTTAGCGCTGCCCTGTGCATTCCTTATGCCTTAAGGGCAGGGCACTGGTGGCTTTAGGAACTCTGAAGGTCTGGAAGCTGATGCTACCGGGGGCCTCCCCGGTCCCCTTGCCCTTATCCTCCAAAGCACCCCCCAGACATCTGCCCTTCTGCCAGGACCTACGTTCCTTTGCTAAGGCTTTCCTGCCCTTGGGTGGAGAGATACCCCAGCTCCCTCCCTTCAGGTGGGATAAGCCTTAGGTACGGAGTTTCCCTAAGGGTTTGAGCTGCAGCTGCTCACAGTCTAACTGGTTTCATGGTGCACCTTTGGGGGGCTTCCTCTTCTATCCCGGCTTCCTTCCCTGCTGTTATTTCTTTCATAGCCCAGATAAACCACTTGCACTCAGATTCTTGTCTCCGGGTTTCTTCTGGGGGATCCCAAAGTAAGACAGCCCAAGGGCACATCCTGATCTTTTCAGACTTTCTTTGCTCTTCTGCAGCCTTTGGGGTTTAGTGCCCAGGAAAGGTCCCACTGGCCTGGGACCCAGTCTTCACAAGAGACATTTTCTCCTACCAGCTGCTACCACTCAGGGCCTTAGTTCACACCCCTCACACTGTCCCTGGCACCTCCCATACATACTTTCATTTCTGTTTCAGAGGCAACAAAATCTTCCCATTGCGCTCCAGAGGCCAGGATGGGCTGGTGGCCTACCTATGAGGGGTGTGCTAGAGAAGATATAGAAGCATGTGTTGACAGCTTCCATGGACTCACCTGTCACAGGTGTGTCATCTCTCAGTCAGCCATCTGGCAACCACAGAGGCAGGAGCCATGCCAGCCTCTAGTTAAGGTCTTAGAGAGAAATGTAAGCCCATCTGTCAAGAGTTTCTTTACCAATTTTCAGCGTAGTCAAGTTTCCCCAGAAAGCTGGGTACCACAGTCTGTCAGAATAGTGCATCTCATGGGAAGGATATTCTGGACATAGTTCTATCAAAATGTTCTGAAATAACAGAATTAAACAGCTATTTATTTCTGTGGGGGGGGGGGGTCCTCAAAATTGTCTCTTCTCACTTTGATTCTAATGTGAAATATTTTAGATAATATATTTAAAGCCCTGTGTTTTAACTTAAAAAAAAAACAACCTGCTTTTCACTGGAAGACTCTGTGTTTTGAGGATGTTTTCACAAAAACTACTAACCTAACATTCTGCTTCTCAAAATGTTCCTCCAAGGATCAGGGAAAGGAGAATAATTTCTGAAGTTTTGGGGGACCCAGACTGAAGCTACCACCCTCAAATGTAACCTCGACACTTATTTGAAGTCTAATGTATCTTAGTACCTGGAAATTTCAGTATTCACATCATCGTACATTTCCCTATTCCTGTTAATACAAAATTCTGCTTTGAATTACCTTCAGGTAACTTGGCCTTCCAACATTCCGTGGAACTTGCTAGAATATGTTTCATGAGTAGAAACCTCAAGAGAATTTTCAAGGGTCACATAGTAGCTGCCTGTTCATGTGTTTTGTTGGTGGTGGTTGGTTGGTGTTTCTTGGTGGGTTTTTTTTGTTGTTATTTGTTTTTGTGACACAGGATTTTTAAACGATTTAAATTTGCTGATAGCTAGTAATAGTCGAGCAATTAGGAGGTATCATGTAAAAAGTTAGAATTTCTCTTTTTTAAAAAAGCAGATATATCTAGAATCGAGTGGGCATTATCTCCTTTAAATGGACATTGTTCTCCAGTTCACCCAGTCTCTTACCCTTTTACCCTATTCCCATCTGTGATTCCTGAGAAACCTCCAGAAACCATTGGGTTTCTAACCCCAGCAGTCCTGTGCTCTCCTGCCTCCATACAAAACACCCTGAACAGCTGGTGCACAGAAGATCACAGACCCTTTTCACCACCTTTCACGACGGACTCTGTTCTTTAGCTCTTCATAAACTCTCGCCTGGTTTACCACAGGTTGGAGATTCCCTGCTTCCCTCAAACTCACTCATGACTCTTTACTGAATTCCAAATAAATAATCTTCAGAAAACTCCACTCTGAATACGGCATCCTGGCCCAGTCTCATTTTAGGATTCCCCTAAGACTTTTCCCCAGCGTTTCCAGGATGTCAAGCAGGTGGGAGTTTGAACAACACCTCTCAAAGTGCAGGCTGGGACCAGTGCCAGGATGTTAACTGCCTGCTACTGGTTTGCGGCAAAATAAGCAATTGTAAGTCAGACGCACTTAGAAATTTCTATTGCACTTTGACATTGTTGCGATATCTAGTACGTTATGAGTAGACTCATTGAAATGAACACAGACTAGTTTGCTGCCATCCAAGGAGGTGGTGCCAGGTGGCCATGGGTTGTGCACAGTAGGGCCACACATGGATCTGTGGTAGACCCGACATCCTCAAGTACCAGTCCCTCACCACTTGGAGAAGCATTGGATTAGTAGAGTCTCAACCATCAGTGGTGGCCGATTGAATGTTAAATCAAAACGCACACACATAGTGGCATAAATACAGTCAACAGAGCATTAAATATAGTTTGATATACTTGTGATATAAGTTTGATAAAGACAGTCCTTGAGAACAATTTCATTCCACTTTTTAAGCCATTAGAATCCCAAACAACCTTCCAGGTACAAGTCTTCACAGCAACACATTTCATCGGTATATTCACTGTGCCCCTAATACCCGCAGCCCCATTTGCTGAAGGGCAGGAAGAACTTGCCTGGAGGATTTGAAGTTCATCTTCCCTTAATCCTTCTAGTGTTTTCTAACCAGGATTAAGGCCATTAGTGTGGTTTCACACGGCCCCTTGCATTGCCAGAAAACAACTGAATGATTTTTCATTTCTGTTATTAATGGTTTACCCATTGTGACCCCACTTCCCACTCCTCACGCCTGCAGAGAGCATCAGAGCAAGACCTTCTGCGTAACACAGGTGGAGTCTGAGTTGCAAGATGGACAGAAAGTCACCTCCTGCATTGTTCCCCTGTGGAGAAATGCCAGATGGTAGCCACAGCAGTGGGATGGCTACAGCCATGAGAGTGACAGAGCTGTCTCTGGGCTTCCAATTTTCTTTCTATTTACTCAAGTAAAGAAGAAACAAAAGTCCTTGTCAATTCGTAAAAGGAACAAATGCTTTCTGTACGTGCCCTTGTTAAGACCGCAAAAAACATTCCCGACCCACAAAAACAGCCAATTATATTGGTCCTCCAGGAGCCGTGTTGAGTTTATAATAATCCACCCAGTCAGGCTCCCCTGTTGCTGTGGGCAAGGACACACTTCCCCAGGCAGGGCAGGGATGTCGACTGTGCTGGTGACAAAGACTTTTACTCTGTGTAGCACCTGAGTCCATGGGAGAGGGAGCCTGGGACATCCGACTCATTAGCAAAAAGGCCAACCCACCGAGCCTGAGGATGCAGGGTGTGGCAACACAAGCTGGCGTTTAAAAGCAGCCACCTCTGCAGGGAGGAGAGAGAGATATGGGCACAGCCCATTTCATGGGCAGACTGGAGGCCAGAGCTTAGGTACTGTAGAAGCATCGCTCACAAATTTGAATTCACCGTAAATGCAACAATATTACCGCCCTGTCAACATCTTGACCCGAGCCAAATATGCAGATTAATTATAAATGTTACCTGTTTTGGAAATCACACACACTAATTTTTCAGCCAAGAGACCACTTACCCTCGTAGTTATGCAGACACACACACTCAAAAATGTGTCAGCAACCGCAGCTCAGGGCGATTACATTTGATGGCTATAATAGCTGGTTACAAAGAGGTGCACACTTTTTATCCCTTGCATGTCGATACTCTGACATATTTGGAAAGATTTTGTGAATACGCTACTTTCATTTCCAAGAAATAATCCTCCCAAAATGCGTATTTTAAAGGAAAAGCACTAAGAGAGTTTAATGACTTACACCAGCGAGAACAAAACAGGATTTTTGTCCTCGTGCAATAAATTTCTAAACTTGTTTACATTGAAACCATGGCATGAAGTCCCATTAAGTGGCATTCACTTGGTAATTTTCATCACGCATTTGTGTCTTCTTCAATAGTGGTGAATATGACACACTTATAAATACCAGAAAGCCATGGTGACTGATTTCATTGCATTGGTTTAACGGTAGACAATGTGTTATTTCATCCTGGGAAAAAAGACAAGTAAATACCAACGCCCTATTAATCCCCCGTAAACCTGTAAGGCTCAGCTGCTTTAGGTTAGCTTCAACCTTATTTGTCAGATTTATGTCAGTTTGTGGTATTAGAAGTCTCTTCTCTTTGTTTGTCTTGCAACACAGAAGTTAACTAGAAGGATCTAGGAGGTTGGCTTGTCATTTTTTCCCCCTGTCGTTTATATTTATTATTGATTTCTCTTCTCGCTTTTCCCTCAGGAAGGACATGGGAAAGCTAGAAGCATAGCCTCAGTGGGTTGGTCTGGTCTGTTACTGTCAGTCTGATGTTTCTAGCTGCCTCTCTCAAGCTTTCCGGAAGCCAGGAGGTTAGAAATGCTGTTGGTTGGACAATGCATCTGGCCTTGGCCTCACGGGGGTCATCCACAGTGCCACCCTCTGGAACAGACATATTTCCTCTTAGCTCTTTTCCATCCCTAGGATGAAGCAACACCATTAGGGCTGAGAAGAAATCTCATCTGGGCTTACATTCCCACATCTCCACACCACTGCAACTGCAGCTTTGGAAGGAAAACCAGCCATGATGTCTGACAAGGGTGTGCAAAAGGGTGACTCACAGGTGCACCGACTGAGGGAGAGAGTGACTGGGAAAGCTTCCCAAAGAGGGACTTGCAGTCTTCCGAGAGGAAACGTCAATGCACAACTGAGGGTTGCAGCTGCAGTGAGCCTGGTGCTCTGGTGCCCAAGAACAGCATGGAAGAGACCAGGGCACATACACATGCAGAAAACTCCAAATGAGACAAAGAAGAGGAGTCTACCGCATCAACAAATACAATATCTCTACATGCTGTCTCTGTTCCGAGCCCACTGTCCATGATGGAGGTCGTGTCTAGCCATCCATCCATTTTCCCACCTATTCCAATTTGTTTGGAAAATTGACGTTTCATAAAGCCCCTACCATGTGCCAGATAATGCCAAGGTTTCATTCAGTGAGTGTGTACTGTGCACTTACTATGTGCCAGGCATTCTTACAGGCTCTGGGATATAAAGAGAAAAAACATGGCGCTGGCACCCTCCGGAGGTAGGGAAAGAGCTTGCAGCACATCTAATGCAATGGATTGACATTTTTGTTGAAATGAAACAATAGGTGCAAAGTGCCCAGCCAATAATAGGCATCCAATAAATACACATTCTCAGGCATTTACCAGAGAGAGATTTATAAAGTGCTTGCTGTGTGTCTTTGCTCATGCTGTTTTTTTCCTTAAGCACCATTTCTAACAACTGAACAAAAAATAGGAAGATTCAGTATTTGATGGACTCTTCATTAACAATTATTCTCAATATACTATCTCACTTCATTCTTACTAGAACCCCAAAATGCAGTTTTCCATTTGTCAACTGGGGAAGTTAAAGCACAAAGAAATTGAATGATTTAGCAAAAGATTCTCAGATGGTTAATTGGCAGAGCTGTAAATAAGCCTAGATTTTTAAAAACTTTATATTTTCACTCCTGATCCGATGTTTTTCTTATTTCACCAACACTGTCTGGCCTTTGTGTGTTTTTCAAAGTCCCACTTGTTCCATTGTTCAAAGCCCTGTGTAAATCTCACCTCCTCCATGTAGCCTCCCCAAATTGCCACAGAAAGTTCCAATCTTGTTCCTTTTTACTCTGCTTGCACTTTGCTTGGACTTCAGTGATCGCTGGAGTCAGCTTCGCTCTCTCCCTGCGAGAGCCTAAAAGTGTCTGAAGGACAAGGATTGTCCTTATTCTTTTTTTAATCTCCTATAGTTCTAGCGCAATGCCTAATTCTTCACAGGCACTCAATAAATATTATGAGAATTTCTGTAAACCACAGAAAGATTTCTGATGTTGGGAAGCAGGTGTAACTGTGGATCCCAGAGACTCTGAGGAATTGCCATTGCAGTTAGATTATCATTCACCAAACTGCAATTAAGACTGCGGTGGTCACAGTGGAGGTGGAGAAGTTGATGACAAACAACAGTTCTCTTTTGCCCCAATGTCAGCTGAGGTTCACTAATAGTTGCCTTATAACCAATCACCCACTGTAAGTGAATATTTACAATATTTGGATGTAAACCTATGGAGAGCTTCATAATTCCTGCTAACTGGATAATGGGTAAGAAGGTGGGTTCTGGAATCAGGCTTCCTGGGTGGAAATCTCATTGCTGTTGCAGTCTCTGTGATCTTGGACAGTTCCTTAATTGCCCCATGCCTCAGTTTAAAACAGGGATAACACTACGGTCTTCATTATAGGGATATAAAGATTAAATTGGATAGCTCTTACCCAGTACCTAGTTTATCTGCTAATACTTATATTACATTATTAAGGCTTAGAAACTTATGACAGAGTCTGAAGCAGTTTAGTTCACCTTAACAGGCAATATTATTGGAAGTTTTGGGAAACCCCTGGAAGTTATTTTAAAGAACAGCTGCTCGCGCACTGGTTAACACTAACCACGTCTGCTTTGGTCTTAAAGAAGCACAAAGGAACTTCTTCGAATCTGTAGTCTGAATGCCATATGGCAGCAACAAAACTACCCTGTGTTTCCCAGAGAGACTCGCATTTTCCTTGTGTTGCAGGCATTGGATTCCTTCCATTGAGACTGTCTGCATCCACACGTGGCAGGGTGGGGAGTTCAGGGCTACTGCAGGCCAAGGTTTGTGAGCAAATCCCTGCAAAGAGATATTTCCCCCAGGCGTCCGTTTCAGCTTTGTCTGAAGCTCAGACTCCCAGCTACCAAATGGCCGAATTATAAATGAAAAGCCCAATATTTAAACTCCAACACCAGTGTCAGTCATTCAATAAAGTCCTCGTACTGAATACTCACTCACTCTTGAATTCTATACCCAGTTAACTAAATTAATCATCTCAGTGCTGCAGAATGTTTGTCAAGAAACAGAATGGAAAATCATACAACATAACGTCATGTTTTGGGAAATGACATCATTTCTGATGATGCAGGAAGTTGGACAGTTTATTTATAAAACATGTAATTTTGTGGATAAACTAGTTTAGAATTCATTCTGAGGAACATCACATAAGCTCTTATGGGGGCAGTAAGACCTGAGTTGTGTATCTTGTGATGTTGCAGGGCTGAACGTCACCACAGGGGCTGGGGTCTCCCCAGTGCTTCTTCATAAGCTGCCCATGGATCCCCTGTGGCTTCGAGAGGAACTCTGACAGCTGGCTGACTTGAAAACAGTCATTGGGTATTCCATTGTACTAGCTTTTATTAAAAACCCATTTTGGGAGAGGAGAAATTGAATCTTGACCTTTTGGAACAAAAGGACAATACGTCCAAGGAAATAATCACATCAGAGTTGTCATTTGAGCATCATCTGATCTGAGCAAAGGAACAGCTTGGTAAACATTCATGATTCCCTTTCATAACTCTTAATAATATGAGAAAACTCAAAACAGTGCACAGGTTTCTGTTACAGAACAATCTTCCACAACATGTTCTAATGACTTATGAGAATCTAGTAAGAAAACTATTAAATAGGAATCTGAAGTTATTTCATTTACTTTTTTTTTTGGAACAAATGAAAACAGTATTTATTTTTAACTAAAAAATCTTTAACTGCTCTAAAAAAATAACTGTCTAAAGCAAAAATAGAAATGCATTTTTACAGCACATGCAAAATGAAATGCACAAAACAAGAGCACAAAGAATGGTAGGGGGAATTAAGAATTGTAAGGTCTTATACTATATAATATTTCATTTACTTTTGAATGCATAAGATATTCAAACTATTTTTTATTGACTAAAAAGTAAAAACTAAAATTATAAACAGCACTTGCCCTATCATATCCTTACAAAAAGAGAAAGGAAGGTCCTCCAACTTGATGAAAATTAGAGCACAACTTTTAAAAAATGTTTCATGGCTTTAGGTGATAACAAATAACTAAAGCGTATTTGAAAAATAAGAAAAATCCTTCAAGAAAGTCTGTACTTTATTATTCCATTCTCCCAGGAGAGCCACAACTTTTTATGGGTCATCTGGGGCCTGAACCCAAAATAAACATGAAGACAGTAAATTACCCCAGCAGGTACTCGATGTCTTTATCAGATTTGCCAAGTGTCAGGGAGGGAAAAACAAAGTCTCTTGGGCATCAAGAGATCAGTTCTCCCAATGTATCAATTTTCTATTAAAACATTTTGTAATTACTGTATAACACAGAGAACTATATTGAGTATCCTATGATAAACCATAATGGAAAAGAATATAAAAAAATACTGTATATATACGTATAACTGAATCACTTTGCTGTCCAGCAGAAATTAACACAACATTGTAAATCAACTACACTTCAATTTTAAAAAATGTATTTTAAGAAACCGTTTTGTATTAATGACCAGTTATGCTCCTCCTTTTATGGCTAATTATCTTGGGGGCAGGGAGCATGCACAGGTGGTTCCATTTAATAAGGAACATTGATTGACATGTGACCTGTGGTTGAACACAATGGATTTGAGGTTCTTTAATATTAGGATTCCATTTTTAGTGTGCTTGTTTGCTATGTAGCTATGCCTCTTGGCATTATTATTTAGCAGTTGTTCTAGAGATGAAAATACACATCCTTAACTCATCACTGTCAGTCAGACTTAACACTGTCCCCTCTGCTTAGATGGTAAGAGCCTTGCCACCATGCAGTCCAGGTGGCGGTCATATGTCTTACATCTACGCGTTATAACCCTCAGTGTTATAAACTAGTTTATAAACATAACTGTATGACAGTCTCTAGTTTATAAAACAATTTGTGCTTTAAACTAGGAGTTGGCAAACTTTTTCTGCAAAGAGCCAAATATTTTAGGCTCTAGACTGTACAATTTATGCCACACTACGCAGCTCTGCTGTTGTATCACAGAAGCAGCCTCAGACAATAGGGAAAGGAATGGGCATAGCTGTGTTCCAATAAAACTTTATTTACAAAAAAAAAAAAAAAGCAGTGGGCTGAATTTGGCCCACAGGCTGTATTTTCCCAGCCCCCAGTTTAGACAATAATATGTATTTTGAATAAATGATGAAAAAGTAGACTGTTCTATTAAATATTTTTACCCACATATTTATCTTACCCACATTCTTTTCTTCCTGCAGATGAGACCTTCCATCTGGTATTAGTACCTTTCAGCCTGAAGAATTCTTTTTTGTATACGACAGGTTGTGGTTGATTCTTTTATCTTAAAACATCCTTATTTTGCCTGCATCTTGCAAGATGGTTTTGCTTGATATGAAATTCTACTTTGATAGTTTGTTTCTTTTTTTCCTTTTGACACCTTGAAGATATGTCACTGTCTCCTGGTCTGTGTTCTTTCTGATAAGTCAGCAGTTATTGATTCAATGTTCCTCTGTTCCATCCTTAGCATCACATTATTCTAACTATACCCATCGCCCTATTTGACCCCTAGACTATAGGTGACTTCAGGGTATCTCCAATAACTTACTGCTGGCGTGCAGTAGGTGTTCAATGCATGATGATAAATGAAATTCAGATCAAGTTCTGGGGATCAGACATGAAATGGACACAAGCGATCCCCAGAAACGATGACTCCAGCCTCAGCCCTGACCTGAATTCCCACCGAGACTCCTGGGAATGCAGATTTGTGAGCAAGAGGTGTGGCGAATGTGCAGCTTTTTTTTTTTTTAAATTAGAGTATAGTTGCTTTACAGTGTTGTGTTAGCTTCTACTGCACAGCAAAATGAATCAGCCATACATATGCATATGTCCCCTCCATTTGGGACACTATAGTACATTGAGTAGAGTTCCCTGTGCTATATAGTATGTTCCCATCAGTTGTCTATTTTATACATAGTATCAATAGTGTATGTGTGTCAATCCCAATCTCCCAATTCCTCCCACCCCACCCCTTTCCCCCTTAGTATCCATACATTTGTTCGCTACATTTGTGTCTCCATTTCTGCTTGGCAAATAAGGTCATCTAAACATTTTTCTAATTTCCCCATATATGCGTTAATATACGATATTTGTTTTTCTCTTTCTGACTTACTTCACTCTGTATGACAGTCTCTAGGACCATCCACTTCTCTACAAATGCCCCAATATCGTTCCTTTTTATGGCTGAGTAGTATTCCATTGTATATATGTACCACATCTTCTTTATCCATTCCTCTGTTGATGGACATTTAGGTTGCTTCCATGTCCTGGTTATTGTAAATAGTGCTGCAATGAACATTGAAATAGTGCTGCAATGAACATTGTGGTACATGTTTTCTCAGGGTATATGCTCAGTAGTGGGATTGCTGGGTCACACAGTAGTTCTATTTTTAGTTTTTTAAGGAAATTCCATACTGTTCTCCACGGTGGCTGTATCAATTTACATTCCCACCAACAGTGCAAGAGGGTTCCCTTTTCTCCACACCCTCTACAGCATTTATTTGCTTGTAGATTTTTTGGTGATGGCCATTCTGACTGCTGTGAAGTAATACCTCACTGTAATTTTGACTTGCGTTTCTCTAATAATTAATGATATTTAGCATCTTTTCATGTACATTTCTCCAAAGAAGACATACAGATGTGCTGCTTTCTCTTAATCTGCAAAGTGTGTCTCCAGTGGCAGAACAGACCCACCCATTCTGCCTCTGCTCTTGCCCATCGGGACAGCTACCACACAGATGACCAGGTGGTGTGGTCTCAAACTTAAGAGCCTAAACCCTTATGCCCTGGATGCCAAGCTCCAAGTGCACGTCACATGGTGCGGGATCCACCAAGCTCTCCACCTCTCATGTCTCGATACAAGAGATGGGATCCACGTACATCTGCCTGGTAGACCCCTCCTGGGGCCACTTGTGGAGCACAAGAGTAAGGCAGCCCTGACCCCACCCCCTTTCTGAAATGCATTTTGTTGATATCCACGTATCCCCGGGAGGATCTGCACTCAGATCATGTCAGTATTCTTTCAGGTACAAGGGACAGAAATCAAGTACAAACAAGTTTCAAAGGGAATAAAAAGGAATTATGACCTCATGGAAAGTCCTAAAAAGTCCCAAGGTGGAACCTCCATCAGACATGACAGAACCAGGTCCCTTGGCTTTCCCAGGTCGTGGGCCTGACTCTCTTTTCTGCCTTGGGCTCCCTCAGAAGGCTTGGATTGGCCTCCCCTCCAGCCACTGCCTCAGCCCCTGCTTCCTGGACCCCCAGCCCTTCTCTCGTGATGCTTCTAATTCTTGTCACGCAGGCCTGTGCAACTTGACTGCCCTCCTCTTGGGCCTTCTCCATGGTAGCAGGAAAGCTTCCCTGCAAGACCTCCCCATGACGGTCTAAGGCTCGGTCAGCAGATTGCCCCAAGGCCCTGAAAGTGGTGGCAACCCATCACCATGCCTCTGGGCATCCACACACGCTGACATGATGATTAGAAAGGCAAACTTGGAAGTGAGATGATGCTGTTCGCTCCGTCAAGACAGGATGTTTAACTCTTCAGGTGCTTTTTGTTTTGGACAATACGCAACCTAACATCCTTCTAATACAATCCAAATATGCATAAGCCTCATCAGCACCCCGGGTACCCCTGAGATCACGTCAACAGTGACAATGTTCATGAGCTTTAAGTTTCCATGAACTCACTAACACTGACACTCTCTGTGCTTCAAATATATTCACAAATTCAGCCTTATGGTCTCTAAAATGCTCCCTTCTGCAGTGTGGACACCTGAAGATATGTGTGGCCTCCAACCACTCAGGACTCCTGGCCTCATGCCGGCTCAGCAGCAGGAAAGGGGCTGTGTTATACTCTGGGGTCCCACAGCTGGGTCACTTGGGCCCCATAGTTTTGCAGAGTTGAATGAACTGGATTTTTCAGTTCACACATATAATACCTTTATTCACAGAACCCACACATGCAACCTGAGTCATGAGTTTGGGTCAGATCCACACATTGGCTATGATGAAATTCTTGGAACAGACAAACTGCTTTAATACCACATCCCATAATTAAGTCTGGCTTGAACTTGCCAGGCTCCGTCCTATTGGTGGTTTTTCTTTTAAGACCTTGTCATTCCCTCATAAGAGCTGGCTCATTTGGGGCCTCCCACCCATCAATCAGACGTGTGAATACAGTAAGTCCCCTACATATGAACCGTCTGGGTGGGAAGTTTCAAAGATGCAAACGTTTGTTCGCATGTCCGATCACGTTAGTTCACGTGTGTGGCGTACATTATCACGTGCATGCATCCTCTACGAGTGGTTGTGTTTTTGTGTACTTTACAGTACAGTATAGAGTACAGTGGTACAGTATCTTTATTTCAAGCTCAGGATGTCCAGAGACAAGCATAAAAGCAGCGGTGGTGTAGCTGGTACTACTAAGAAGTCGGCACGGTTAACTTTTGAGGCACAGGACCCGAATGTAGAACGGTACACGAAGGTTGCCGCAGCTCTTCAGAATGCAATCCAGCGCTCCTGTGTCGCCTATGATGAGAAAAAAAGAGCTACAACCCAGATATCACTGTATCATTTTTTCAAGATGGTAGATAGAATTGCATCCAGCCAGGAACCAGAACCTGTGCCATCAGCGTCAGGCATGAGTGAAATTGCAGCTTGCCCTCGTCTCCTGTTGCTGACGATCCTTCAGCTCTACCATCTCCTACCTCCTCTCGCTTCTCCAGTCAGTGAGTCTTCTTGCCTGTTCACTCGATGCCAGCCCCTGTATGCCAGCTGTTGTACTGCACTACTGTACTTTTCAAGGTACTGTACTGTAAGATTAAAAAAGTTTTATTTTTTGTGTTTGCTTTTTATGTATTATTTGTGTGAAAAGTGTTATAAACTTATTAGAGTACAGTACAATATAGCTGATTGTGTTAGTTGGGTACCTAGGCTAACTTTGTCGGACTTACAGACAAATTGGACTCAGTGAACTCACTCTTGGAAGGGAACTTGTTCATATGAGGGGGACCTACTGTGTAGCCAAACTCCAAATGGAGACATGGGTAATTTTCTCTTTTCTCAGGAACTCCACATTCTCTACCACATATTGAAAAAAGAAATTTTGCAAATAGAAAATAGCACAGAAAACATAGAGCCAGAGGTGTATGCATTCAATCAGAAGCATCATCGTTTCCAAGTTGTGGAAAGCACTTCTCAAATATCATAAAGTACTGATGACCTCCAGCTGGCTGTTCAGTATCTTACTGTAATATTGATTGGTTCTTCTCTGTGGGTTCTGACTTATTCACAAGTATAAAATTTTAAGAGAAAGTAAGGACATATCTTGCTCTTGAAATATATCTATCTCATGATAAGCTCCTTCTAGACAAGTGTGGTACAATTCCTGTTGGTCTGTGAACAAAAACAGGCTGGTTAGCAGAGGTACAACCTCATTTGAAAGAAAATAGCATATATATTGCACCTTAAGGTTTACCAATCATTTGTATTCACTGTGTATTCGTTCATTTAATTCTCAGAGCGATTCTCCTTGGTGGTATTTGTTCTCTTCTACCGATGTGGAAACAGGCTCTGAGAATACACAGGGCTGGCCAGGATGACAGCATTTGTAACTGGCGTGCCAAAACTTGAATGCCTGTCTTTGGAAGTAAAATTCCATTGTATTTCCATTATACATTCCCGTGAGAACCTGGAAACACTTTTTCCTAAAACTAATGACGGTGGATGTGGCCCTCAGTTGGTATTTGAACAGGCTGTGACTCCTGGTCTGTACTTATTTCCGGTCAGCACTGAATACAAACTTCTTAATGTTTCACTCAGTTGGCTTATACACATTAGTGGCATGTGGACAAAATATGGGAAACATTTTTTTAAAAACAGTTTCTGTAAGATGACTTTAATAGAAATGAAATGGACCTCATCTCGTTTTACTCAACTATAAAATGAATGCTCTATAGAACTTCCTGAGATCCTGACCTATACCAGACGTGGCCCTTGACCTGAGACGGACTCCTCCCATCCACGACTCCCAGAAGGAACATCGTACAGATCCACACGCCATTGGCCACAGCAGTCATCTGGTCAAGACCAAAGTCGACCACTCTGCCCAGGAGGAGCCCATTGCTGGCATGTGGACAGTGGAAGGAATGAAGAATCGGACCAGCAAAGCAGTCTGCCATGACCAGGAGCAGAGGGGAAAGAAAACTACAGGCAAAGTTCCAATGAGAAGGCAGTAAGTCCAAGGAACAGGAAGTCACTTAGACTGGCTGGCACACAGAGGGTAGGGAGAGGGCAGTGCTAAACGAGGTCAGAGGTGAAGCTAGTGGCTGGATCACACAGGCCCTTGTGAGCCACAGCCAGGAGCTTAGGCCTCATCCCAGAATCCATGGGGGCCAATGACAAGTTCCAGCAAGAGAAAAAGCTATTCGTATTCTTATTTCAGAAGGATGCTTCTGGTTACAGGGAAAGAATGGATTGGAGAAGGCAAGGCAGGAGGTGGGGAGGTGAGTAAGAAGCCCAGTTCTGAGATGCAGGAACGAGGGAAGCGGATGACCTGCTGATCCATCACCCGCCACCCCAGGGCCAAGAGCAGGTGGACACATGCTCACTCTTAATCCCAAGAAAAGAAAGAAAAGAAGCTGTTAACATAAGAAGTCACCAAATGTCCAACCAATGAATTGTTACCTTCGCTCCTGACTGCAAAAAGAAAATAGACGCTAATGGGTATCATTAGCACATAGTTTTCCAAGGCTCAAATGTCCAGAACTTGAGCTCTTAAAATCTCCCATGAAACTTCTGTTTTCCTATCCTCTGGAAAATATTATAAGTGGTCTTCCTAGTCCCAGAAAAGTTGTTATACTGAATCAGTCCCCACAGAGCCCTGAGTCACCGATTCCAGAGGCCCCACCGCAGTACCAGCGAGCTCCACGGGAAGAGAGCGTCTACACCAGCCCAGTGCCGTCCAGAGCCAGAGTCAACAGTATGCTCACCCAGCAACCAGTCAGCAGCCCTAGACTTTCTCATCTGAGCAGCTGGAGTGGAATTTTATTAGAAACTCTCACCCACACAGCTCACTGGAACCATGAGGAGAAAATGCATTTCGGAAGAGGTATTTGTTTTTGACGTGTGTTTCCTTTGGTATCAAGGAATGTAAGATTAATGCTTTAACATGAGAATTCATATCTGACTATGGAAGTGCCTGAGGCTGTGACCCAGAGGAGAAAAGTTGCCATGTTCTGATCCCAGCCATGTGATAGCACGGGACGGAGTCTGGAAAGGGAGGTGGGGAACCAGGCTGGGCCCTCGGTTAGCTGTGTGATTTTAGAAGAGCCGATCAACTTCTCTGGGCTCCAGCCTTTCCTCGGGGCAATTGCATGCAGTGGTTCCCAGCCGTTTTTTATCCCCCAGCACACATCTTAGAGAAATAACCCAGTCCCGTAAGGAACTGCCTCATTTTAGCAGTAATTCTCAACCAAGTGAGGTGGAGACGGGCAGATAAGTGAGAACTGGAGGGAAACCATGACTTAGGAAAAGTCTACATGAGAGTCTGGTCCTCCTCACCCCGCCCTTCCCCAACATGCACACACATATACCCATCATACATACACACATACATACACAGGCACACGCATTCATGCAGGTGCACACAGAGACACACATAACACACATACATACACAGGCACACACAGACACATGTACATGCAGCCACAGACAGACATACACATCACATGTACACATGCATATGCACACACATATACACACATACATCCACATGCACACATAGACATACACACATACATACACATACACACAGGCATACACACATAATACACATCACACATACATATAAGTATATACGTGTAAAACACATGCACACACTTACACACATGCATACACAGACACAGACACACACACAATAGGAAATGCGTGCAGCTCTGTTAAATCTCTAACATTATTTTGGTTTTGACATTCTTTGGTTTTAGGGCTCACCCCTTCAAACCCAGGGCTTTCTTCCAAAGCAGTTTAGGCCTTATTCAAATTCAGAGCTCAGACCATGCCATTCCATATTTTAAAACTGGAGTAATTAAATCAACCTCTTAAACACACTCTCATAAGCTGGCCACACAAACACAGCCATGGCCCAGCAGAGACACATCTCCAATAGACTGCTCTGATGGGCATCCTCTGGGGGCTCCTCTTTAGAAAGGGGAAGGGGCTGACAAAAGTGGGGAAGGGGGTGTGCAAAAGGTTTGCAAAGAAGGCTCCATGAGGCCCTTCCCTTCTTCAGAGTCCTATAAAAAGGGAGCAGACCTGAGAACGCGACACATCTTTCGAGACAGGTTTGCCTGGTTTCAGGTTAGTCTCTCTGTTTACTTCCCTGCTGTCCTGCCCTGAATGGAATGGTCCTACTCAAGCACCTTGGCCAGCCTCGGCATGGCTGCACAGTATTAAATAGGAAGGGAGATCACTCTTGGTCCTTTTTAAAAGTGGAAAGAGTTTCCCTTCCTTTTGTAAAGAAAACACAAGACAGTTGAGGCCGCTAATGTCAGCTACCTTTCTCTTTAAGGATATTCCTCCAAACTTGGAAAGCTGGGCTGTACTTTAATTAAGACAGAAATCTCCGATTAATATGCCATAATAAACCCTACAGGAAGTGGGCCCACTGGGCTCCCCTCATGATTTCTCAGAGGGTGCTGACTGAGAGATTCACATTCCAGAAAGCTTTTGGTGAAATGCAGACTAGGGCAGATGCATTACCCCAGTGTTCAATGGTAATTTCTCAACCATAGATACATCTACTTAACCCAAATAGATAATAAAATGTGAATTGTACACATTCTTACACTTGCATGTCTTACTTCCTTTTATGTTTTAACGCACATTGGTTAAAGATATATTAGGGAGGAGAGAAAGAATTGACATGACATTTTCAGACATGCCCAAGTTAACATTTGATGCAATGATATGCAATAAATCTATGTAAAATATTCAAATTTGAAATAAAACTCACTAATTAGCTTAATAAAATGTTTTCTCATCTCTAGAACCAATTGTATAAGCTTACATATGATTCATAGATTCTACAAATCAAAGGTAGAACAGTTTTATACAACTGTATCTAGCTACCCAACTGGAGGATTTCAATTTTGCCAAAGAACTTGGTAATGGAAAGTGGTCATAGTAAAGTTATTCACACTATTATACATTCAACTCAGTTGCATAAACTTTTCCTTAACTGGTACTTTATAAAAGAGTTTTTAAAATCTCTGTAAGTGTACATTGTTATCACAGTGCCCTGAGTGGATTCAAACTGGTTAAGAAATCATTTCACTCTTATAGTCCTCACATTCTTTGGGTAAATCAAAAGGGGACAAACTTAAGAGCCTTTAATTAGTGGAGAGAAAAAGTAGTAAAACTCTGAAGCAACCAGCCTCAGGGAGTCTTTAACAGAAATGAGACTTGTGTGCTAACCCTATAGTAATAAGGAAGAACAAATCTGACTCCATATTAGATCTGTTTCTTTAACTTTTATATTCCACTGCTTTGGCTACAAGTTAAGAATGTTACCTATAGCCTGAAATATACAGGATAGCCCATTCTCAAGGCTCTGACCTTTAAAGGTACAACACTTTCCCATTCATATAGAGGTAAAAAGATGCGGAACAGAGAATAACATTTGTCTTGTTGGAGGTTTACAGGAACCTCTTAACCTGACTTACATGGACAACTGCAAGAACAAAGGATTCTGACACCAAGAAGTTTGCACCAACCAACCACACCGCCTTCCCTTTTAGTATAAAAGAAGCCTGAATTCTAACTTGGGTGTGATGGTTCTTTGGGACAGTAGTCCACCACTTCTCAGTCCATTGGCTTGCCAAATAAAGTCACTATTCCTTGTCCCAACAACCCGTCTCTTGATTTTTTTCTCTTAATTAAAAAATTTTTTTTATTGAAGTATAGTTGATTTACAATGTTGTGTTAGTTTCAAGTATACAGCAAAGTGATTCAGCTATATATATCTGTATTCTTTTTCAGATTATTTTCTCTTATAGGTTATTACAAAATATCGAGTAGAGTTCCCTGTGTTATACAGTAGGTCCTTGCTGGTTATCTATTTTATATATAGTAGTGTGTATGTGTTAATCTCAAACTCCTAATTTATCCCTTACCCCCCCTTTCCCTCTGGTAACTATAAGTTTGTTTTCTATGTCTATGAGTCTATTTCTGTTTTGTATGTAAGTTCATTTGTATCATTTTTTTTAGATTCTACATATAAACAATATCATATGCTATTTGTCTTTGTCTGACTTACCTCACTTAGTATGATAATCTCTAGGTCCATCCATTTTGCTGCAAATAACATTATTTCATTCTTTTTTATGGTTGAGTAATATTCCATGTGTGTGTGTGTGTGTGTGTGTGTGTGTGTGTGTGTGTGTATTTATATATATATACCACATCTTCTTGATCCATTCATCTGTTGATGGACACTTAGGTTGCTTCTATGTCTTGGCTATTGTCAATAGTGCTGCAGTGAACATGGGGGGTGCATGTATCTTTTCGAATTATAGTCTTATCTGGATATATGCTCAGGACAGGGAATGCAGGATGATATGATAGTTCTATTTTTAGTTTTTTAAGGACCTCCATATTGTTCTCCATAGTGGCTGCACCAATTCACATTCCCACCAACAGTGTAGGAAGGTTCCCTTTTCTCCACATCCTCTCCAGCATTTGTTATTTGTAGACTTTTTATGATGCCATTCTGACTGATGTGAGGTGATACCTCATTGTAGTTTTGATTTGCATTTCTCTAATAATTAGTGATGTTGAGCATCTTTTCATGTGCCTTTTGGCCATCTGTATGTCTTCTTTGGAGACTATTTAGGTCTTCTTCCTGTTTTATTATTGTGTTGTTTACTTTTTGATATTGAACTGTATGAGCTATTTGTATATTTTGGAGATTAATCCCTTGTCAGTAGCATTGTTTGCAAATATTTTCTCCCATTCTGTAGGTTGTCCATCTCTCGATTTTTTGGCCTGTCGTGTGGCAAGCAGTACAAGCTTGAACTTGATAACACTATCAGTCATGGCAAATTTACTTTAGGATACATCCCCAAACCCAGCAAGAAGTAGCTTCCCAGGTTCTCTCCCATTACAAGAACAAGGGGCATCTTCTTGGAGTCCTTTCTCAACCCCCTATAGAGGTATTATCACCCTGCTGCTTCTGAGCTCTTACTCAAAGGTTGAAGGGATCCATTTTGAAGAAACTGAAAAAAAACCTTTACCTAAGCCTTAACTTTCTCCAGCTTGCTCCAAGTCAGGAGCCAATGGACTACAGCAAAGAGAGAAAAACCATGGAGGCTAGACTTGGTTGAAGACCTAAGTGGAGTTAATTTTGTTTTCCTTGTGAGGCACACAGGGAGTTTTCTCCCTGACAGGTGATCTCAAGTTACAAAACAGAATCTGCAGGTGATGACCGCTCAGACAGCAGAAGCCCTGGAGAATTTGAAGGTAACCGAGACACCTTGAAATTTCTGCCTGAAGAGCACTGCTAGTGTGGAGCCATTCCCCTGAGGAATTTCCTCTCTTTGATGAACATTCTGCGGCTTTCAGGTCCAGACATTTACATCCTAAGCCCCATCATGGACTGAACTAATTAGGGGTGGAAGGGTAAATGCAACGTTTACACTCAGGGAACATCATAACATTCAGAATATAAAGAAAACTCAACCTTGAGAAACGGATTGGAAAGAGGATGTGCAAGTCGCATTCTGCGGCGAAGTCTTGCAACAGAAGCTCCCCTGTAACATCTTTTCAAGTGTCCTCCTGGGATCCATCCGCACAGACTGCTAAAACTGTTAACGTACCCAATTAGGTTTTAATTTATCTCAGTTTCCTCAGTCCTGCCATTAAAAGTCACAGCACAGAGCCATCAGACAGAGCATTACCAGCCTCACAGTTTTGTCAGGTGCTGCCCAGTGGGTCGAACTCGACACAAGCTGCAGAAACTGGACCTCAGTTCCCCCTAAGAAATGTTGAAATGGGTCAGAAGCATTTACCCTGGACATCTGTTTGACGCATAACCTGAGGATATTTAAAAGTCTCTTAACAAAACAAATAAAGGTTTCCACATTCCCAAGGACAGAAACCATTTAATCTACTTACACAGCTCTTTCAAGAGCGTACTACTTTGGCAGGACACATATGTCAGTAAAGCAACAAGTTCGAGATTTATAGAGGCTAATTTATGTTTGAGTCTGTTAAGATGGATTCCGGGCAGTCCTACTCGCTATGGGAAGAATTTCCCTCCCTCCATCTCGTATTGTTCCTGTTTATTGCAGCAGCAAACCTCGTGAGATCACCGATTGCTTAGCACCAGCCGACGGCCAATCCATTTATTACGCAGGGAATCAACACCTCCAGTGAGGTCACCAATCTCCCTTTGGTGCTCATACTGCAGGTGATGAAATCATGTATTTCTCTACAACGTATTAGATTCACTGGATTGACTAGGGATCAATTTTTGTTTAACCAACTGTGCAGGTTACTGGGTAGGAAGTTTGTTGGTGCACCACTGTGGTGTTTCAAAACAGCAGTGAAAATAATTATCTTAATATGGGACCACTGGGTCTTTCTCAAACACATGTTGGAGGAGCGCTGAAGACAGTGCTTAGAACTAAAAATATCAAACACATGGAAAAGTCATTGGGCTCTACCGGCACTGTGGGTTCTTTATGGATTAGGAATGGGACAGTAAACGTGTGGGATCGCTCAGGCCACCAGTGGGCCCTTCCTGCCATCAGTGAACTTGCGACCTTATTTCCTCGGAGGGCTGTTAAAGTGAAGTCAGAGGGCAGGAGAGTTATTTGCAAGTACCCTTTTCACGTGTGTGGTCTGAAGAACTAACAGATTTATCCAGAAGATGGACAGTGTGTGCGGGTTGGAAGAAGCAGCGGGTTAACTCAACATTCAGCTCAAAACACAAAACCCAGACAAGGACCAGAGTTGCCATTTGGCTTTGGGGGGCAAGTCCTGTTCTGAAAAGCAATCTTGCCCCACCGTGTAGACTGACAGCCCAAGGAAACCCTAGACATCCTTACGAGGCAACATGCTACCGTGGTAAAGGATGGGGCCCTTCCCTCCCAGGCTGGGTGCCCGCAGGAGCTCTGTATTTGCTCCCGAGAGGAAAGGAGAGAACAGAGCAGGCAGCAGAGGTACTCAGTCTCTGGACCATCTGGGGGGTCCTGCACTGATGGATTTGAAAGATTTGTCCATATTTCTCTATCTAAAAAGAAAGGTGGCCAGTTTCAAGCAGAGGCCTGGGGATACAGAGGGAGGTGCCGAGGAGTTGAACGGAAAGGAGGCTGTTGTGAGTGGAGCACCCTTCAGCTCCCAGGTTCAGAACACCTCACACAGAGCTCCAACGGAGTTCTTCGTAACTTTCACCCTGAATAAGTTGATGTGGACATTATATGCATTATGATCCAGGAGATATTACTCTCATGATGGAGAAATTGGGACAGGCTTATTGGCCCTTTCACCAGTAAAGAGATGATTCTCAAGAAATAGAATTCCAAAGTGGAACCCAAAGCCCAAAAAGCTTTATATAATCATCTCTGAGTTCAGAGTTCTCATAGTTTCTGATTTCTGAGTTTCATTTAATCTCTAAGAGCTGAAAACAGTCATATGTTCCAGTCTTTTTCAATTGGCAAGTTGCAAACTATTATAAGTTGCGGGATCGATTTACCGATCCCAACAGACAAATTTTAAATAAGACAGAATGAAAAACAAAGTAGAACATCTCAGAGAGCATTGCCCATAGGAAAAAGTAAATACTGTCTGTGGCAGTTCTGTTTCAGTTATCCATCTGTGTACTAGATCTCAAAGTAAAATGTATTTCTTATTGTGGTCTTAGGCAAAAAATATTTGAAAGCCAAAATTCAGCCCCAAGATTTCCAAACCCTAGAAAAGGGTGTAAGAGGTATTCAGAGTCTCCTGGAGGAATGCATAAAATACATAATTCCCCAGGCCTGACTCGAGCCTAATTCATCAGACTGTCTGGGGTTGGAGCCCCAAAACTTCTGATGTAATGATTCTGATGTAGTCAGTTCATAGGCCAGGAGATGGGGCAGGTGGAGTCCAGCTGATGAAGGCACCTGAAGTCCAGAAGGGCTTAGTAAGGTCCCCAAGACTACATGGCAGGTCAGCGGGACAGCCCTGCCAGGCTGCTTGTCACCCACTGAGACCCACCAGGCAGGGATTGGACTTCTGTACATATACACCCTATGGGACCTTCAGAACCTCGATGTGAAATATTTTTAAAATTAGAGAGAGTAGCCCTTTGTATTGCATGCATGAAAGCATAGAACCCACATCTTCCTTGTGGATTAGCCGACTACTTTCTGCCTCTGGTAAGTTACTAAGACACAGCATGGCAGCCCCTCCTCGCACACATAGACCCTCAGTAAATGTCTGGTGAATTAATTAACAAGTGATAAATGCACGCAGAGATCCCGAATTCATCTAAGACAGGTAAAAAAATTACCTTGTAGGAGTCATAATGCCAGAGAAACCTATAATATTTACTCTTCAATAGACTCTGGGTTTTCCTGGACAATGCTATTTAGTTCCTGTTTTCTCTTGAACACTTTCATTACAGTTTGTACTTGTTCACTAAAATGTTTTAATTTTTCCAAACTCTATGTAGAAAATACAAATTACTGACTGATGTCAATTCCTCCCATCTTTCATCCACCTTGAGATTCTAGGGCTTCCCTGTCCATTAGAAATACAATGCGAGCTACCTATGTAATTCAAAATTTTCTATTCATATTCAGAAAATTTTTAAAAACAGGTTAAATCGATATTAATAATATATTTTATTTAACCTAATATATCCAAACTATCATCCTTTATATACAAAGTATGAAAAATAGTTAGTAAAATATATTTTTTTCATATTGTCTTTGAAATCCTGTGTGTATTTGACAGTTACAGCACAATTCAACTCAGACAAGCCTCATTTCAAGTGCTCAGTAGTAACACGTGGGTTGTAGTTACCATATTGGTCAGTGCAGGTCTGGGATTTACGGCTTTTTGCAGACATAAGAAAATGGCTCTAAATCCATCTGTGGGGCAAATAGTGGAGCAAAACCTCACTTTAGAGAGAAAACCCTGGCATTGTTTGTGACAAAGCTGGATCCAGTGTTCCTGTGACTCCATCACCACCTCAAACGCTCATCCACTTGAGTCCACTGGTCCACCCATTCCCTTTGAGGGGCAGCTGCCGTTGGTGTCCAGGATGTGGACGTTGCCATGAAGCCTCCTGAGCTCAAGCCCTGACAATTGCTGTACATCTGTAGCAAATTTCTCTCCTCTGCACGTCTCATTTCCTCATCTATAAAATACGCATAATAGTACCAACCTCATACCTTGGTTTGGAGGATTTATTGAGGTTATACTATAAAGCAGTTAGAATAGTGATTGTAAGTACTTTGAAAGCAAGAGCTATACTATTGCTCAGAATTAAAATAAAAGCTGTCCACACCAGTCTTTAAAGCCATTCACCAAATAGTTCCATCTTTCTTCTTTCCAAACATGGGGGAGGGTTGTGTTTCTTTGCCCTGATAAAGTTAGATGTGGCCACTGACTTAATTTGACCAATGGAATCGGAGTGGACATTTTAACGTGTCACTCCCAGGTGGAAACTTGAAGAGCGAGTACTTGACTCTCAGGGACCCCGGCCACAGTCACCAACCCTGACCCAGACGGAGCTGGTCCACCAGTCTGGGGCCTGGGAAAAGCCCCCAGCAGGTCTGTTTCTCACATAACATGAGAAAACCTAAAACTTTTTATTGCAGACTATGAAGAATATTTACAATTCTTCAGATATGGGGAAGTATTTTTTACTGCAGACTTATCTAGCCCATCATACGTGATTCATCTTAACTGCTACTTGCTTGAGGTTTTCACTAAGTTAACTAATTCTTCCCATTCTCTGAACATACTGACTGGTGTCCACAGACACAGAACCCGCAGATCTATCTGGCTGCTCTCCAACCCTCGGGGCCCTATATATCCACCAATAGGTTTATGTGCCTCGTAAATACCAGTTGTGTTTATTTCCAAATACTTTATGTTAATTTTAGTCATTATTAAATTTAAGTATTACACACACTGATAAAATTTGAGTGGGTAAAGAAAGAGAGCATTGTATCTATAAACATTCAATTGAATGCTTTGAAAAGACTAAATAAAAATGAGTTCTTAAAATGCCTTGAATTTGGTATGCCTGAAATAATTAATGTTAGGGTAGGGTACGCATCACATAAAATATAAAATGATCCTGCACCCATATCTCTTTCAATTCTTTCTCTGCTTTAGAGAAATCCAAACCAGAAATTGGAAAAGATATATTTATGGGTGTGGTCTTTGCAAGAAAGGCAAAATGGAATTCCAACCAACTACCACACCCTCAAAGCAAAGGCTTGGCCCTATATCAAAAGACTGGTAAATGGGTACATGGTCGGATGCTTTAAGTTAAATGAAAATATTAGAAGTATGTATGTATCATTTTTAAGACCACCCCCTGAAATCAAATATTTGGATTCGTCTAACTACTATTCTTAATTCTACAAAATAAGAGTTTTTCTCCTATAGAAAAACTTTGGATCTTTATGAAATTCAACAGCTATGATCTCTCCCCTAGACACAGTACAATATTTCTCTTTTGTTTTGGGTGATCTTTGGCATACTATACTTTTGGGAAAACCCAGTCTGGAAAAACATCTTGCTGATGGGTGATACTCTAGGCAATAAAGATTCTCCAGGTAAACGGAGGATACAGGATGGTCCCACAAAAGTTGCATCTGTTCCTACCGTCCACCCCAACCCTTACTTTTGGGGAATAAACTTACCTGGAGCCTAACCATTGCAGTCATGCAACCAAGCTCAAAAGTATAAATAAGAGGAGGTGCAGCCATGTCTCCTCACGGTCCCATGAGCCCCAGACACATGGTCCTCTTCTGGCCATACTTTAACACCTAATGTGGGGCACACGAAGCACCACCAACTACTTTCAGCTGTTTCCCAGTGATGAAATACTTCAGACATGTGGTCCCAGAGATTAATATCTATGCAACTGAGAAATTGTTTGGGAACATGTGGCCTGAGTCAAATATAAATTCCGAGCCTCGTTTTTTCCCCTGTGGGCCTTTCCCTTCCACACCTGGACTCTCAGGAAGTTACAAGGCAGTCTCTGAGAGTGAGGACAAAGAAACGGGTATTAGCAAGTGTCAAAATTCTGAGCCACCAGACAGAGACTCCTGGAGGGGCTGTTCATCTTGGTGAATCACAAACGAAGTAGACTCCAGAGGAGGGCTGTTCTTTTGGGGGTCTCCTCAAAACAAAGCGCCTCCCTGGACAGGGATCCCGTGTTCTAGGGATTGTCTCATAGCATTACAGTGATAGAAACCTTTTTTTCTAGTTTCTTGGACCCTCAGAAGACGACATGGCTTTGGGCTGATATCCTGCATCTCCTTTAGCTGTTTCACTCTCTCTCAAATAACAAATTGCCCCAGTTTTCTGTGACATTAGCTTAAAGATGTTCCTTGTAAAGAAGAGGGGAAAACCTAATACCCAGAGTGTTGAGAATTTTCATGGCTGCCTGTACAAAGAGCTTAGAGAAGATTCACAGAGCCATTGCTCCGAAAACACTATTTTAAAATGGTTTTAGATATGGTTAAGACACATGCTTTGTATTTTGTAGAAGCATAAGCCAGAAATGCTAGATAAGTCAAAGATGGCATTTCCAGGTTAGGTTTGAAAGTTAGATATTTATTACCTTGAGTGGAAAATTCTTTCTACTCAGGGAAAGGACATATAGCCTTCAGGCAGCACATGAAGACAGACAGACAGACACACACACACACACACATACGCACACACACACACACACATACTCACACTATACAGCTGGCTTGAATTGACAGGGAAATTATTTTACAATAAAAGATGCCCACTTGTACTGATTAAAAAAAAAACGCTTTAACAACTTCAGGTAGTTTTCACAAGACTAGAACTGCACTATCATGTGCTTTAAGCTGTTAAAGAAAGTAGAAAATTTTAATAAAGTGAAGCTCTAATGTCCTTAATACAAATATTAGATAAAATTTTATTTCCAGAGAAAAGAACAAAGACAATGGCCTCCCCACCATTTCCCAATCACATGAATTATTTAAGTGACCAGTCCTTGTTAGGATAGTTGCAATATGTACTAAGTGAAGAGTTCATCACTTTGATATAAAAGGTTGTAATGTGCACCAAGGTAAGAGGGTCAGGAGAAGAAAATGGTAGAATTGGATCCCATGTGGTTTCCAGGGCAGGGAATTGATGAGCAGAGATTTCTCCACTTGGGCTCTCAGATATTTCCAGTCTTTCTTAAAAGGAATGAGATGCAAGTGAAGGAGTTCTTTCCTTTTTGCTGCCATTCTTCCAACAAATGGTGAGTTGCTCAAAACACACTTTGCTACCCACCTTGCAATGGCACAAGAACTGGGAGGGCAACCAGAACCCCAGTCAGTAAAAGTTAGGTAAAGTTCTTCAAATTCCTTAGAAAAGAATTGTAACATAAGCTACTGCAAACTTAAAAGTATCCACGAACATTAATAAATTCAGACTAATTATCCAGATTCTCTCACCACTCACTAAACTCCTATGCCCAGGGCACGAAAAATATTTCCCTGTTCTCAGGCAGCTAACCTAAATTTTGTACTTAGTAAGTAGGCCTTTAGGTAACACATTTGAATAAATCATTTGGGTCTCCATCATCTTATTTTAAGAAAAATATTGAAATATTGGCAAATACTTAAGAAGCAACTCTTGGCGAGAACCCAGGAATTGACATGAATCCTCAGAGGGCAGTAAGTGACAAGGTGCCTAAGTGCGATGGTGAAGAGGATTTCTTATTTAAGTCTTTCTGTTTTTTCATTCATAACAGAACACCCAGAAGGACAAGAAAGATTTAGGGTTTGAAGCAATGTTGGTCAAAGCCCTTTGAAAAGAGCTTATTCATAAATGTTTTCCCAAAAAGCTAGACCAACTTTATGGCCCTATGATTTTTATGTATCCTGTATAATCATATCAGTATTCTTGGTTTTATTCAACAAAAAGAAAATACGGATTTTTTTTTTAAGGAGTTGGTCTTTACGCAGAAATTCATCTAGATTGCTTTAGAAAAAAAATCCACTTAACTGAGAAACAAATCGGCTGCCATAACAATTAGATTTATCTACTGTGTTTATTCTCTGATATTTCACAGTCTGAATCTAAGCCCAGAGAATCTGGAATCACGGAATGAAAAAATAAAATACTCTTATTTGTGTATTTGTATAAAATAAAAAAGCACCATTCTTCGTCCATCTTGCAAAAAGTACATGTTTATTGTAGAAGCTTGAAAAAACACATAGATAATTCAGAAAGGACAACTAGCATCCCTCAAATTCCCATTAAATATACCTACTGTTATTTCAATTAAATCTTTCCAGAATATAATATAAATATAAAATTCAACCAAAATATAAAATTTCACCAAAATGGGCTCAAACTGTAAGGCTATTTTGTAACCTGTAGTACTTTTTCCTTCATATTTCATAAACATTTTACATTCTTCTGTAGCATAATTTTGTTGGCTTTACAATACTCTATTGCATGGTTGTAATTCCCTATTATTAGATATGTCACTTGTTTGAGATGTTTTTCCTACTATAAACAGAACTATTGTAAAACATCCTTATAACTACATCTTCCTGAAGATTATTTCCATAGATTATTTCCAAAAATTTCCATAAATTATTTCCATTATTTCCATAAATTTCTAAAAGAGAAGCACTTTTTCTAAGATTTTGATACCCGTTACCAAATTGCTTTCCAGAAAGGTATGTGAGTTTACACCTCACAGCAAAATGTGAGAGATACCCATTTCCTTGGATTTCATTGACCCTGGGTGTTACACACATATTCTGATCTATATCAAATCAATAGGCAGAAGAATACTTTATTGCTCTTTTATTTGGTCCTTTCTATTTTTTTTCTGAATTGCTCCATCATGTTCCCTGCATCTTTTCTGTGGTTGATATTCACAAAAGCTTTTGAGCACCACCATGCAAATAAGTGATGCAAAGATATGCCCAGATTGCACAGAGTTCATTTGCTAGACCAACTACATAAACCCAAGGTATTTAGTTTAATTGCCATCTTAAATATGGAAAGAGAGTATGATAAGAATAGAGGCAAGAAAACTATGGTGTGGTAGTCATGCTTATAGCCACACCTGCAGTGAAGGAGAGTGGAGGCATATTCATATAATGGATACTTTCAAACTTTCCTTAGTTATCTTTCCTCATCGATCTATAGGTTCCAAACTGAACAACCCAAACTATGTATTCTCTGGAAGTCAGTGAAATAGGAGGCTATGAGGAGACAACAGCAGCGCTGAAGACAAATGCACACTTAAGACACAGCCCTCTACATTGTTAAGTCCATTACTCCAGAAGCACTCTGGAGATGCATCTTGAAATCAGGAGAAAAAGTGACTTCTCTTCTACAGTCTTTGAGACAGTTCTGGGGCTTCTGGTAACTATGATGGGACAACCACATTTTAAAATGCAAATACCCCAACAGCCTCCATTCTTCTGAATTTTATGTCCTGGGTAAATAAGCTCATACAGAGAGAGACACACAGACAGAGATAAAAAGAGAGAGATTGCATACATTTTAAAAATAAGAGAACAATGCAAAATTCCCTAATTTCTTAAAATCAATAAGAAAAGACTACTTTAGCATCATTAGACCCATACAATGGATAACATAAGCTCTACACACAAGAGATTATGCTTTATTGCAATATATGAACACTACATGAATCTTAAAAGTCGTTTTTATTCAGGTGATTGAATGCACTAGAGATAACTAGCTTTGTGTATAGTCAAATAACAAATGCTAACTATACGTCTGCTACTTTACACCATTACAGGAAAATCCTCAAAATAACCCTAAGGGAAGAGTATACTTATGACCATTATTCCCCTTTACATATTTAAAAGCAAGCCAACAAAACTGAGGGTTGGAAAGGGAAATTAAGAAGGAATCCAGAACCTGAAACTACGTTCTGCTGCTCCCTGTTCCTCAGTTATCAGGGCAGCGGTGTCAACAGAGAAAAAAACAGTGTCCAGAAGCGCTTTCCACCTTTGCAAGCAGATCATGAGAAACAGTTAAGCAGGAGAGAGCTTGCTATCTGAAAAATAAAGCCATTTGCAAATAACGGAGTATGGATACCTATCTAAGGATCATTCTTCCTCCTCATTTCTTGAGTTTGACTCTAAAATATCGCCAAAGAGATGTACAGATCTGTGCCACTAAATCTCTGAAGTCAGCAAGACAGAAAAAATGTTAGGAGGTGATCAGGATTATCCATCTTGCTTCCTTTCTGCTAAATCAGTCATTGAGCTATTACGAGTGGATGGAAAAAACCCTGTAATCCTCAGGTGTGCCATTTAACTCGTAAATTGCAAGATTTCTAGGACATTTTATATTACAGTTGACACCGCTCCATGGTATGTTCGAGGATGTTTTCCAAGAGAAGCCACTCTATGAAAACATTAAAATGGCCCTTTCACACTCTTCATACTATAGAAAAAAAAAACAGACTCAGCTACTTAGTTTTCCAGCTAATTCCTACCCAAGCTTCAGTCAGCTAAGAATCCACTACTGCCTTCCACAAAATCACCATCATTTCCTCATGGACCCAGAGTCCAGTACCTTCTAATGGCCACTTACTTCCCTTAGGGCTGTCAGACCTACTTACCTTACTGGCCAGGAGAGTCAGACTTCAGTTTTCAATTTGTATCAAGCTCAATAGAAAAAGGAAGGAGAAAGTACGGTTTGAGTTTGCCAAGGTTATTTATTTACCAACCTAGAAATGATAGAGTTTTTTAAATTGAACAAACACATTTGAAATGTATTTTTTAAATGAGGTAGGTACAAGACACCTACTAGTCCTAGTACACGATGCCTAAAGATAATCCTTTAACAGATTTTGAGGATAAAATGTAGGCTCTCATTTCTCAGGGTACAATCAAAATCCTCTGAATAATTAGTCTTTCAGCTTTCTCTTCTTCTGGGAATTCTCATGGAATATTTAGATAATAATGTACCCAGCAGCTCCTGATTTAATGCTGCTAGGGATTGTCTAAATAACAGGGAAGATCTCTCTCCAACTAAATTGCCTGTCCTCCTGAGATTAAGGATTATGCTGCCTTGTGTTACACCTATAGCACCTACCTCCCTAACCAGCACATGGGGCCTTTCCTATACTTGTCTATTAAATGAAGTGCAGCAGAGAAGTTGCACGTGTTAAAATCTGTAAATGTTTGGCAATAAGAGCATCTTCCAACCTCCTGGCAAAAGTAATCATTACTATATATGTGGCCTTTATTGGATTTTAGATATAAACCTACTAATTAAGAGCTTCCTAAAGCAGGGGTCAGCACACTTTCCCCATAAAGAGCCAAATAGTAACTACTTGGGGCTTTGGAAGCTATATAGTCTGTGTAGCAGCTACTCACCTCTGCTGTCGCAGCAGGAAAGCAGTATGTAAACAAATGAGCATGGAGGTATTCCAATAAAACTTTTTTTTTATATACAGCAGGCTCTTATTAGTTATCTATTTTATACATATTAGTATATACATGTCAATCCCAATCTCCCAGTTGATCACACCACCACCACCACCCCTGTCGCTTTCTCCCCTTGTTGTCCATACATTTGTTCCCTATGTCTGTGTCTCTATTTTTGCCCTGCAGAGTGGTTCATCTGTACCATTTTTCTAGGTTCCACATATATGCGTTAATATACGATATTTGTTTTTCTCTTTCTGACTTACTTCACTCTGTATGACAGTCTCTAGGGCCACCCACGTCTCTACAAATGACCCAATTTCATTCCTTTTTATGACTAATATTCCATTGTATATATGTACCACATCTTCTTTATCCATTTGCCTGTCGATGTGCATTTAGGTTGCTTCTGTGACCTGGCTTTTGTAAACAGTGCTGCAATAAACGTTGAGGTGCATGTGTCTTTTTGAATTATGGTTTTCTCTGGGTATATGTCCAGTAGTGAGATTGCTGGGTCATATGGTAATTCTATTTTTAGTTTTCTTTTTTTTTTTTTAGTTTTTTAAGGAACCTCCATACTGTTCTCCATAGTGGCTGTATCAATTTACATTCCCACCAACAGTGCAAGAGGGTTCCCTTTTCTCCACACCCTCTACAGCATTTGTTGTTTGTCGATTTTCTGATGATGCCCATTCTAACTGGTGTTAGGTGATACCTCATTGTAGTTTTGATTTGCATTTCTCTAATAATTAGTGATGTTGAGCAGCTTTTCATGTGCCTCTTGCCCATCTGTATGTCTTCTTTGAAGAAATGTCTATTTAGGTCTTCTGCCCATTTTTTGATTGGGTCGTTTGTTTTTTTTTTAATATTGAGCTTCATGAGCTGTTTATATATTTTGGAGATTAATTCTTTGCCTATTAATTCATTTGCAAATATTTTCTCCCATTCTGAGTGTTGTCTTTTTGTCTTGTTTATGGTTTCCTTTGCTGTGCAAAAGCTTTTAAGTTTCATTAGGTCCCACTTGTTTATTTTTGGTTTTTATTCCATTACTCTAGGAGGTGGGTCAAAAAAGATCTTGCTGTGGTTTTTGTCAAAGAGTGTTCTTCCTATGTTTTCCTCTAAGAGTTTTATAGTGTCCAGTCTTACATTTAGGTCTTTAATCCATTATGAGTTTATTCTTGTGCATGGTGTTAGGGAGTGTTCTAATTTCATTCTTTTACATGTAGCTGTTCAATTTTCCCAGCGCCACTTATTGAAGAGGCTGTCTTTTCTCCATTGTATATCCTTGCCTCCTTTGCCATAGATTAGGTGACCATAGGTGTGTATGTTTTTCTCTGGGCTTTCTATCCTGTTCCATTGATCTATATTTCTGTTTTTGTGCCAGTACCATATTGTCTTGATTACTGTAGCTTTGTAGTATAGTCGGAAGTCAGGGAGTCTGATTCCTCCAGCTCCATTTTTTTTCCCTCAAGATTGCTTTGGCTATTTGGGATCTTTTTTTGTCTCCATGCAAATTTTAAGATTTTTTGCTCTAGTTCTGTAAAAAATGCCATTGGTAATTTGATAGGGATTGCATTGAATCTGTAGGTTGCTTTTGGTAGTATAGTCATTTTCACAATACTGATTCTTCCAATCCAAGAACATGGTATATCTCTCCATCTGTTTGTGTCATCTTTGATTTCTTTCATCAGTGTCTTATAGTTTTCTGAGTACAGGTTTTTACCTCTTTAGGTAGATTTTTTCCTAGGTATTTTATTCTTTTTGTTGCAATGGTAAATGGGAGTGTTTCCTTAAGTTCTCTTTCTGATCTTTCATTGTTAGTGTATAGGAATGCCAGAGATTTCTGTGCATTAACTTTGTATCCTGTAATTTCACCAGATTCATTGATTAGCTCTAGTAGTTTTCTGGTGGCATCTTTAGGATTATCTATGTATAGTATCATGTCATCTGCAAACAGTGACAGTTTTACGTCTTCTTTTCTGATTTGGATTCCTTTTATTTCTTTTTCTTCTCTGATTGCTGTGGCTAAAACTTCCAAAACCATGTTGAATAATAGTGGTGAGAGTGGACATCCTTGTCTTGTTCCTGATCTTAGAGGAAATGCTTTCAGGTTTTCACCATTGAAAATGATGTTTGCTGTGGGTTTGTCATATATGGCCTTTATTATGTTGAGGTAGGTTTCCTCTATGCCCACTTTCTGGAGGGTTTTTATCATAAATGTGTGTTGAATTTTGTCAGAAGTTTTTCTGCATCTATTGAGATGATCATATGGTTTTTATTCTTCAATTTGTTAATATGATGTTTCACATTGATTGATTTGCATATATTGAAGAATCCTTGCATCCCTGGGGTAAATCCCACTTGATCGTGATGTATGATCCTTTTAATGTGTTGTTGGATTCTGTTTGCTAGTATTTTGTTGAGGATTTTTGCAACTATATTCATCAGTGATGTTGGTCTGTAATTTTCTTTTTTTGTAGTATCTTTGTCTGGTTTTGGTATCAGGGTTATGGTGGCTTCATAGAATGGGTTTGGGAGTGTGCCTTCCTCTGCAATTTTTTGGAAGAGTTTGAGAAGAATGGGTGTTAACTCTTCTCTAAATGTTTGTTAGAATTCACCTGTGAAGCCAGCTGGTCCTGGGCTTTTGTTTGTTGGAAGATTTTTTTTTTTTTTTTTTTTTTTTTGCGGTACGCGGGCCTCTCACTGTTGTGGCCTCTCCCGTTGTGGAGCACAGGCTCCTAGACGCGCAGGCTCAGCGGCCATGGCTCACAGACCTAGCCGATCTGCGGCATGTGGGATCTTCCCAGACCAGGGCACAAACCCGTGTCCCCTGCATCGGCAGGCGGACTCTCAACCACTGTGCCACCAGGGAAGCCCTGTTGGAAGATTTTTAATCACAGTTTCAATTTCATTACTTGTGATTGGTCTGTTCATATTTTCTATTTCTTCCTGGTTCAGTCTTGGAAGGTTATACATTTCTAAGAATTTGTCCATTTCTTCCAGGTTGTCCATTTTATTGGCATAGAGTTGCTAGTAGTAGTCTCTTATGATGCTTTGTATTTCTGTGGTGTCCATTGTAACTTCTCCTTTTTCATTTCTAATTTTATTGATTTGAGTCCTCTCTTTTTCTTGATGATTCTGGCTAAAGGTTTATTAATTTTGTTTATCTTCTCAAAGAACCAGCTTTTAGTTTTATTGATCTTTGCTCTTGTTTTGTTTCTATTTCATTTATTTCTGCTCTGATCTTCATGATTTCTTTCCTTGTACTAACTTTGGGTTTTGTTTGTTCTTCTTTCTCTAGTTCCTTTACGTGTAAGGTTAGATTGTTTATTTGAGATTTTTCTTATTTCTTGAGTAGGATTGTATTGCTATATAAACTTCCCTCTTGGAACTGCTTTTGCTGCATCCCATAGGTTTTGGATGGTTGTGATTTTGTTGTCATTTTTCTCTAGGTATTTTTTGACTTCTTCTTTGATTTCTTCAGTGATCTCTTGGTCGTTTAGTAACATATATTGTCTATGTGTAACATATTGTCTACTATGTGTCTCAACATGTTTCTCCTTGAGTTTATCCTGCCTGGGACTCTCTGCACTTCCTGGACTTGGGTGGCTATTTCTTTCCCTATGTTAGGGAAGTTTTTGACTATAATCTCTTCAAATATTTTCTCAGGTCCTCTCTCTCTTCTCTTTCTTAGAGCCCTATAATGTGAATGTTGGTATGTTTAATGTAGTCCCAGAGGTCTCTTAGGCTGTCTTCATTTCTTTTCATTCTTTCTTTATTCTGTCTTCCAGGTCACTTATCCATTCTTCTGCCTCAGTTACTCTGTTGTTGATTCGTTCTAGTGTATTTTTCATTTCAATTATTATATTGTTCATCTCTGTTTGTTTGTTCTTTAATTCTTCTAGGTCTTTGTGAAACATTTCTTCCATCTTCTCAATCTTTGCCTCCATTCCTTTCTGAGATCCTGGATCATCTTCTGGTTCTGTCTCCTATGGGGTCACTGTTCCTTCCCCTGGGTCCTGATGCACACACTACTTTGTGTGTGCCCTCCAAGAGTGGAGTCTCTGTTTCCCCCAGTCCTGTCAAAGTCCTGCAATCAAATCCCGCTAGCCTTCAAAGTCTGATTCTCTGGGAATTCCTCCTCCTGTTGCCAGACCCCCAGGTTGGGAAGCCTGACATGGGGGTCAGATCCTTCACTCCAGTGGGTGGACATCTGTGGTATAATTGCTCTGCAGTTTGTAAGTCACCCACCCAGCAGTTATGGGATTTGATTTTATTGTGATTGCCTCCCTCCTACCATTTCACCATGGCTTCTCCTTTGTCTTTGGATGTGGGGTAACTTTTTTGGTGAGTTCCAGTGTTTTCCTGTTGATGATTGTTCAGCAATTAGTTGTGATTCCTGTGCTCTCGTAAGAGGGAGTGAGCACACATCCTTCTACTCGGCCATCTTGAACCAATCTCCCCCAATAAAACTATTTACAAAAACAGGTGGTGGGCAAGATAGGATCCATAGGCAGTAGTTTGCAGGCCTTTCTCCAAAAGTGTGGAAAGAGAAAATGAACACTGAAATTGCTTTCTGTTCAAACAAGTAGCTTGGAACGAGATGCCAAATGGTGCACATCTGTGAGACAAGCTTCAAATTCAGAGATGGCTGATGGAGGGAGCAGCCCAAGAACAATGTCAGGGAAGTGGTTGTAGAGGTAGCTGGGTAAGTTACCCTTCTTCCTCCCCCTTCCCCACCATGTACAGCAGACACAAGGGTGTCAACCCAGGGGTGAGAACATCACTAGAGAGCATGAGCACTATGTCACAGAGGTAGGGTTGGGAGCTCTTCAAACACAGCAGACCAGGGAATAACCAATATAGCTGAACAGCACATCATGCTCTCCCCAACCTCCTGCTCAAAATCTGCATCCCATCCCAGAGGCAAGCAGTGATAAACAGACACAAGGTAGACAGGCAAGGGAATAGGGACTCTCAAGTGCAAGCATGAGCATGTGATCAAAACTCAGGAAACATTAAAAGAAAGCCAGACAAGACAAGAGAGGCAATGAGGGCAAAGCAAAGAAAGAGGGAGTAATATCTGAGAGAAGAGGATTAATAAAACAAACCATATAAATATGCTCTCATGAAAGCATGCACACACACACACACTTAAAAAATATATTCACAGAATTCTAACACAGGATACTATAACCAAGAAACAAGACTAGGATGTTATGAAAAACATATTAATTAAAGACTTTGGCAATAAAAACCACAATTGTTAAAATATTTCAAAAACCCATAGACTCCATTTTCAATATTGGATGGGACAAACAGACAAAAGATCAATAAAGAAATAAAGGACATGAACAACACTATAAACCAGTGGTCCCCAACCTTTTTGGCAACAGGGACCACTTTCGTGGAAGACAATTTTTCCACAGACGGCAGGGTGGGGGGAATGGTTCAGGCAATGGGGAGCAGCATATAAAGCTTTGCTTGCTCTCCTGCCACTCACCTCCTGCTGTACGGCCCAGTTCCTAACAGGCTGCAGACTTGTAATGGGGTTGGGGACACCTGCTATAAACCAAATAGAACTAAGATATATGCAGAATATTCCACACAAAACAAGCAAAATGCACATTTTTCTCAAATGCATACAAGGCGTTCCCCAGAATAGACCACACATTAGGCCACAAAAATAAGTCTTAATTAATTTTAAAACATACAAATCAGACATAATATCTTTTCTGACCATAATGAAATGAAACTAGAAATCTAAATATCAAGAACAGAGGGAAATCTGGGATACCCACAAATATTTGAAAAAATGTACTCTTAAACAACCAATGAGGCAAAGAAGAAATCACAATGGAAATTAGAAAGTACCTCGAGATAAATGAAAATGAAACCACAGCATACCAAAACTTATGGGATGCAGTAAAGCAGTGATAATAGGGAAATTTTTAGCTACAAACATATACATTAAAAAAGAAGAAAGACTTCAAATCAATAACCTAACTTTACACCTTAAGAAACTAGAAAAAGAAGAATAAACTAACCCCAAAGCTAACAGAAGGAAGGAAATAATTAAGATTGGACTGGAGATAAATGACACTGAAAACAGAAAAACAATAGCAAAAATCATGGAACCAAAAGTTAGTTCTTCAAAAAAGATCAACAAAATTTCCAAGGCTTTATCTAGATTGACCAAGAAAAATAAAGAGATAAGACTCAAATTACAAAAATCAGAAATAAGGGAGTTCCCTGGTGGCACAGTGGTTAAGAATCTGCCTGCCAATGCAGGGGACACAGGTTCGAGCCCTGGTCAGGGAAGATCTCACATGCCACGGATCAACTAAGCCCATGCACCACAACTAATGAGCCTATGCACTAGAGCCCATGAGCCACAACTCCTGAGCCCATGTACCACAACTACTGAAGCCCGCATACCTAGAGCCTGTGCTCCACAAGAGAAGCCACCGCAATGAGAAGCCCGCGTACCACAACAAAGAGTAGCCCCTGCTCTCCGCAACTAGAGGAGGCCCACACACAGCATCAAAGACCCAACTCAGCCAAAAAATTAATTAATTAATTAATTTTTTAAAAATCAGAAATAAAAGTGGCAACTTTACTACTGATTTTACAGAAATAAAAAAGATTATGAGAGAGTACTATGAACACAAACAAATTGAATAACCTAGATGAAACAGACAAACTCCTAGAAACACACAACCTACCAAGACCAATGCACGAAGAAAAAGAAAATCAGAATAAGCCTATAACTAATAAGGAAATTGAATTGGCAATCAAAAACCTCCCAAAAAAGCCTTCTCGAGCTTCACTGGGGAATTCTACCAAACATTTAAAGAATTAACACTGATTCTTCTTAAACTCTTTCTAATTGAAAAGGAGGAAATATTTCCTAACGAACTCACTGTAGAAGTCAGCATCACTCAGATCCTAAAGTCAGACAGAGACACTACAAGAAAAAAAAAAAAAAACTACAGACCAATATTTTTTTTATAAACATTGATGGAAAAATCCTCAACCAAGTACTAGCAAACCAAATTCAAGAGAATATTAAAATGATTACACACTATGAGCAGGTGGATTTTATTCCCAAATTGCAAGAATGGTTCAACATATGAAAATCAATTGATGTAATACAGCACATTAATATAATGGAAAAAAGAAAGTATATAATCATGTCATTAATGCAGAAAAAGCATTTGACAAAATTCAATGAGCTTTCACGATAGAAACAATCAATAAACTATAAATAGAAGGAAATTCCCTCCATATGATAAAAGCCACATATGAAAAATCCACAGGTAACACTATACTCAATGCTGAAAGACTGAAATGTTTTCCCCTTAAGATCAGAGACAGGAGAAGATGCCCACTTTCACCACTTTTACTCAACATAGTGTTCAAAGCTCTAGCCAGAAAAATTAGGTAAGAAAAAGAAATAAAGAGCATTCAGATTGAAAAAGCTTTTCTTTTCTTTTACTTCTGTAACATTATCTCTGTTTGCAGATGTCATGATATTATATGTACAAAATCCTAAAGATTACACACAGAGACACACACACGCAACTGTTATAAGTAAAAAATGAATTCAACAGGGTAGCAGGGTACAAAGTCAACATGCAAAAATCAGTTGTATTTCTAGCAGTGGACAATCCGAAAAGGAAATTAAGAAGAAAACTTTATTTGCAGGTCAATTATTTCACATCGAACATATTCCTGCTTCTATATTACACAGTGACTGCTGAGTTTGTTGTTGTTGCTTGCCTTGGTTTGGCCTTCCCTGAAAGCAAACCTCAGACAAACACTTGGGTACGGGTCATTTATCTAGGAAGTGATTCCAGGAATCAGGAAGGAGGAAGGAGGGAGAGTGAGGACTCCCCTGGTAGCACAGAAGTTAAGAATCCGCCTGCCAATGCAGGGGACACGGGTTTGAGCCCTGGTCCGGGAAGATCCCACATTCCGCGGAGCGACTAAGCCCGAACACCTAGAGCCTGTGCTCCACAAGAGAAGCCACAGCAAAGAGAGACCCACACACTGGAACGAAGAGTAGCTCCCACTCGACGCAACTAAAGAAAGCCCACGTGTAGCAATGAAGACCCAACGTAGCCAAAAATAAATAAGTTAATTAATAATCTTTAAAAAAAGGAGGAAGAGTGAGACAGGGAAGAAGGAACCACCCTTTGATGGGCACCATCAAGGTCGCTGCTAGGACAACAGTTTGGTGAAGACGGGATTTCTGTGGTCAGAGCACAGAGCACACTCGGAAGTGTGTCCTGCAGGAAGAGGGGCGGTGGGCTTTCTCTCCAGCTCACACCTGCACTGGGTCGGGCCACTGGAGCCACTAACCTGTTTCTCCTTTGACCAGTCCTCCTCTGGGAAGAGCAGGGAGACGTCTGCAAGCCCTGTCAGAGGGACTTCCTGGGGGAGGAGGTGTGTGTGTGCCTGGACTGTCCACCCAGTGACAGCTGCAGCCAAGGGGAGTAATGGGGAGGCCAGGAGCATTTGCTAAACTGCTCAGGATCTCAAGTCCCCCGTTTGGAGGCAATTGCCCAGGGCAGACATTTTGTCTTTTCTGGGATGCAGCCCAGAACCGCGTCCAGCACATTGTAGCCGCTTCATAAATATTTGTGAATGCTTAATAGACTCCAGGACAATTGTAACTCATGTGATTAGAGCACCAACATCGGTATCAAAATATCGTAGGTCAGCCAGGGTACCAGGTCACCAGAGCCAGGTGCCTTAGAGTAGCGTCAAGGCAGAGCCTCAAAAGAACCAGTTACCAGGGAGCCAATGGCTTGGAGATTGAAAACCTCTGGAGCTGAACTTGTTCTGACTCCTGCCTTCACCCAAGCTGTGCAACTTGCGTAAATGTCATCCTTGTTGGGGGCAGCAAGGAGGGGGATCTGTCAGCTACAGACTGAAAAAAACCATACTGTTGGTAGTGGTTAGCTCATCTATAGATCAATTACCTTTTAAACTATACTGACTTTAGCCTTTAACTAAGCGTTTTAAAAACTGCCTTTGAACCTTTCTTTTTTCCAGGCAATGAGGCTTCCATAAAGACACAATCAGTTGCAGGAAAGAAATGTCACACATCGAAGAAGGCTTGTCTTTGATCGTTGTTATTTTAATCATGGACTCAATGATATTAACATATGCATTTATTATTGTGCCGTTTCCATTGTCTCCCTGTACACTTTAAATCTTATTTTCACTCAAACACAAGAATGTTCTTTTCAGTGTTTCCAATGTTAGGAAAGAAAAGAAAGAAAAAACACCCTTAAGCCCACTTACAGCCAGTACATTAAAAAAGGGATCTGATTCATTTTTGAAGGACAGATTTTTGTAGTAGGGAAATGTGACCATCTCAGTTGGCAAATGTTTTCACTGAATTATAGACATCTTCAAAGAAAGAGAAATTCCCCCAAACTATTTAAAATCTTCATAACGGACCTCCCACAAATGATAACTTCTTTAAAGTAGAAATTCCCCTAAAGATGTACAAATCTTCAAAAAAGAATACCCTTCAAATGATTAGAACCGTACCAAACTCCATCTGGATTTGAGTTCCAATAATAGGGGTCAGAACCTTGTCCATACCTAGTAAAAAAAAATACTGTAAGAAAGCACATTTTTTAGTATTTCCAGATGTAGACGGAACATTTTTCGTTTTGAAATACAATGAGAAAACTTTTTCATGCTATTTTGGAAACGATATATAGGCCGAAGCAGGCAGAGAAAGTTATTTGAAAGTGGTCAGGCCAAAGACACTTTAAAGCAGGTTGAGTTTGAATTTAGGGTTAGAAACCAGTGGTCTCTCCTCTACTCTCTTGTTCCATCATTTTTTCAGCTCATTGTCACTGGTCAGAATAGTAATAGTAGGTAAACATCGGTTTTGAAGTTGGATTCAACTCTAACATGAAGAGTAAAAAGTAACTGAGAGACAATGAAAATAGAAAAGTGACAGTTGAATATAAACAAAATCACAAAAAATATTTAAAAGCCATCGTCTGGGACTTCCCTGGTGGCACAGTGGTTAAGAATCCGCCTGCAAATACAGGGGACACGGGTTGGAGCCCTGGTCCGGGAAGATTCCACATTCCGCGGAGCAGCTAAGGCCGTGCGCCACAACTACTAAGCCTGCGCTCTAGAGCCGGCGTGATACAACTACTGAAGCCCGCGCGCCTAGAGCCCGTGCTCCACAACAAGAGAAGTCCCCGCGATGAGAAGTCTGCGCACCACAATGAAGAGTAGTCCCCGCTCGCCGCAACTAGAGAAAGCCGGCGCTCGGCCACAAAGACCCAATGCAGCAAAAAATAAATTAATTAATTATTATTTTTTTAAAAGCCATTGTCTGTACCTAGACACACATGCAAACACACCCGCTCACACCTCTGTTCTCTTTCGGTAAACCTGTCGTCCGTGTTTGTTCAGTGATGCATCATTTTGCAAAAATATTAACAGAAAACATCAGCTCCATCTTGCTGCCTCTCAGCACACAGGATTTCGTGTCTCCAGTGAGCTCTCTTGATCATCTGTGAGAAAGTGTATGGGGGTCTCACTACCCCCATATACACACCTCCAAGACTCATCCTACACAGCCTACTTACCGGGCCCCTTTTCTCTCCAAAACATGCCTCAAACAAATTCAATTGGAAATCAGCAGGAGAAAAATGGGCTTGTGTACAAACATTCGCATTTGCATCCCTATACAAATAAGAGTTTTAAATTTTTTATTTTATATGGTGTTTTGTGTGGCTAGTGGGTTTTGTTGTTGGAATTTGGGGTTTTCCGGTTTCAATTTTGTTTTCCTATTGCTGTCTGTTTGGTTTGGTTTTTGTTAGGCTACATTTCTACATCTACTTTCCTCAAGATTGTCCATTTCTGGGCCTCTCTAAAGGCACTGCCTTGCTGAGAACTTACTTGCAAAATTGGTGGCCACGCACAACCTGCCAGCACTTAAAACCCACCGCTCAACCCGAGCCCTTAATCCGAAACTCACACTGAGATATCCCAAGGCAGGACCCTTTCAGACGCAAATGAACAAAACAGGAGCAACGTTCAATCTCGATGAATTAGAGGCCGACCTTCATAGGGGCAATTTCTCTGGCCTTTCCTTTTTCCTTCATGAGTCCTATCCACTCAAGGGCTATTTGTTGGGTACACACACCAGCCTAAGGCACTTCCGGGGGAGGACAAAGCTGGGTTCTGGACTCTGAGTGGACCACGTCCAGCCCAGAAGAGTGGCTGCACCATGGAGGTGGGGCACCTTCGAGACATCCCAAGTGATTCCCCTATCATGAAGAAGAAGCCCATCACTCCTAAAACGGGGATAATGATACTAACAACATCAGTGGTTGTTTGGGGATCAAATCAATCAATAAAGGTGCCGTGTTTAGAAGTGTGCAGGACACGTAGTAAATGACCAGCATGATTGTACCTTTGACCCCAGCCCTCTGCTTTCTGGTCCTTCCCTGGACATCTTGTCCCTTCTGTCCAGTTCTAATTTCTCAGACTTTTCCCATCATTCCCAAAAGGGGTACGGTCCTCTGTTTTCCATTGCATGGAGGAATGAGTTTGAATTTCATTTTTTGTGTTTCATTCATCTTAGACCTGACATCCTTCCCGTTCCAGGATTCTCGGTGCAGTGTTTTGCGCAAAGTTGAGTCCACGGGTACTTGGGTGCTGAGCCAGTGGACATGGCTCCTGCAAGATCAAGAGGGCCAGTTGCTGAGCACTTGGGAATTTTGTGAGCTGGCACTAAACCCTGGTAGCATGAAACGGGCCGTGGTGCTGCGGAAGGAGCATTTACACCACGGAAATTGCAAACACTACAAATCGGGACCCTGTGGTGTTGTGCTGTTGTTGGAGCATTCGAGACGCAGTTTACCAGCGCCCCACCCTGTACTTCTTCCACCTCATCCTTCATCTAGTGACATTCTCCTTCTGCCAGCTCTCAGCCTTGCCACCACCCAGCTCCTGAGCTTCGGAAGATACCTCTGACACAGCCATTCCAGATCCAGCTGTGTTGCCTGGGAAATCTGAACTGGGGCACCTTCAAGCATATGACAAAAAGCACAGTCCGCCTCTAGCTGAGACCAGCCCCTTGAAGGAGAACTAGGAAGCCCGGGAAGGAAACGGGGTTCAGAAAAAAAAGATAGGAGGGGGTGTGCGCTCCACAATGGAAGAGAGAGATCTAGGGAAGGAATCTTGGGGAAGGTGTTCAAAACAAACCTCCCAGCAGTCCTGGGAACAGAGCCAGTGTCCAGCCCCGCACGCAGAGTTTGAGGCAAGAAGGCTCACAAGGCACTAAGAAGGGAGCTGTTTTCTTATGTCAGACATTTCCCCAGTGATGTGCCCTTTCTCCTGGGTTCCCATCTCTGAACAGGAACCCTCGTTGTCATGGAATCCATCAAAGGAAGCCAGAAGAGACCTGAGAAGTACAGAGGAACACACCTTCGCTGCTCTCTCCTTTCAATGCGCCCTTGGATGAATGACTCAAACCCGCCCCTCCTGACCTTCACTCTCTCCATCCCCACCCCCTTGAACAACCTAGAGCCTGGAGATGCCACTGCTTCCAGCCACTTCTTTCCCTCTTTCCTACAAGAAACTCCGGGGCATTGACCAAGACGACCAGCTGTGTGGTGCTGTGATGGTTTGGGCTCTTCAAGCATCAACTCAAAATCTCATCAACACACTTTCATTGTCCTTATCTGTCTACAATCCACTTTTTTGTTTATCTCCAGTTTTGATCAATTGTTTGCATAGTTCAAAATTTAAATTCTGCCCCCCCTTCCCCAACCCCGTTCAAAATAGCTGCTGAGGAAAACTTTTAAAGCCCTATTTTGAACAGGAACACAGCCAACTCATCCATAAAGAATTGTCCCCAATTTTCACGTGGGAGAGAACAATGGAAAATGGGTTGTTGAAAGGGAATCCGCAAATGGTAAATTTCACTGTGGTTGTTTTATGCTACCTAGGTATTTTAGTTCTTAAACTGAATTAGCCAAGCCATCAAGTTCAACTTCTCTTTCTTTCTCCGACTCCCCCATAAATGATGAACTTCATCAGAGGAGGGCAGTGCTTTCCCCAGTTGATTTGTGGCAGATGATGTCACGATCCAGGTTCGTCATTTGTCTTATCATCAGATCATCTGTCCATTGCCACCTGTCAACTGCTGCCCAGCGTCCACCAGGTGGACCAGTCGGGTCCCGTCTGCCCTGAGGCACTGTCCTGTTTTTCCTGGCAGCACCTCCCTGCCTGCGGCAGCCCTGGCTCTCGTTCAGATGTGGGATTTTCAGTAACTATATAAGCAGGTACCTTTTTGGTAATGGAGGTCTATGCAGCTTTGTAGTTTCCTCAGTATATTTTTGTACCTTCTGCCAAGAGGACCAGAGGAGAAACAGGGTTTCTGCCCTAACCAGTCTCACAAAAATACCTGGCACGATTCTGAAGGCTGTGTAGACTTGAACCACCAGAGGCTCCCATCTAGAATGAAAGGACTCTTTGACTTCTTGGAGGGTTTCTTCAGGCTGCTTGTTGTGTGAGAGATGGGTCCAGACTTTTCCCGTTCCTTCACAGTCTCTCCCACGAGTCCCCGAGTCCCTTCAGCCGTCCTTCTCGGGGAGGTGATGGCTCCGATCATGTCTGGACTCTTTCAGTTTAAGCGTGTCATTCGGTTTAAGCGTGTCATTTCTCTCTTCTCACATCCATTCAAATCAACAAGTAACAATGCTGCCTTGGTTCTAGACCTGCATCCACAAGGAAGGCAGACCAAAAAATTCTTCCTGAATTTGACTTTTACAACCTGAATGGTTTCTCCAAAGTAATCCGCTCCTCAAATTCAGTGGAGAATCTTTGGAGGAATTCAAACAATATTAGTCTTTAGCACACTTATCCTTCTGCTACAAAATACTCTGCTATGCAGAACTCCTTTTGAGGGGAAAAACTCAAACCTTGGCTAATTTTGAGATTCCTAACTGTTACATGGCAATTCAACTCTAGAGGAAAGTGTATATTGGGAATCTTTGGTTGCAAATAGCAGAAAGTAATCACGTCTAATTTAAGTCTAAACAGAGAGCAGGAATTTATTGGAGGGATATCATGTATCTTGCAGCCTGTGTGGAAGACTAGAGAATTAAATGGAAACAAAACAATGCTCAGGATAGGCTATAGAGAAACCTTAGGCATCGAGACAGCAGGAATTAATCGATCCCCTCATCCATGTGACTTTGGAATGAGTAAATTCCAGTATTTTTTTTTCCCTGGGTGCCTCTCTGCCAGAGTCAGCGTGACAGAAGTAAGAGTCTGGCTCAAGTCAGGTTCTTGGTTGGCTCCTTGATTTGCTCTAAGGCAGTGAGAAGAAAGAGATAGAGGAAGGGACTTCAGGGGCCCCACCTGCTTCCATGGTGGAGGAGATGACCAGGATTTTCCCTCATTCCAAGATGACATACCATGGAAGAAGGGTAGTTCCCCAAAAGGAATTAACTCGGGGTGTTGTTAGGAAGGGGAAACATGGTGGACAAGCAAACCCAAAAATGACGTACGTCCTCCAAAACTGGACACTAGTCTTCCCAGGTGCCCTAGTACATAGGTCACATCAAGGGTTAACCCTACTTTATGAAGCATTAGCCCCCAATAGTTGGAGTCTTAGGAGATACGAGGTCCTGCTCTCCTTGGCTCACACTGTCCATAGAAGCTTCTTTGGTATCCACAGGGTCACAAGCACTGCAGTGGCCCCTCGCATGGCATATTGGCAGATGAGACCTGGGCTTACGCTTATGCATCGAATAGAAGACGCAAGCAGACAAAATAAACAGAGAAAACAAGTCAAAGAGCATTAAGAGACAGGTTCAAGACAGGGACTGGACTGCCTGTGAGGAATGGAGGGGCAATCCACAGGGACTTCTTGGAGGATGCGGAGTTAGCACTACAATTTTTAAGGAAGAAAGAGACTCAAGTTCGTGGTTGGCCACAGTGAAGGAAGAGTGGGCCATGGCTTGGGCTAATCAGAGGTATGAGACTGAGGGTGCGTCCTGGTTTCAAGAAGAGTGGTTTGGCAGAAAGGCAGGACTTAGGGTGACCTAACACTGTGTTCTCAACAGGCTAATAGAAAAACCAACCATGGGGCAAGGAGTTACCAGAAATTCAAGCCCCCTTGAATCAGACAGGAGACTCAAGGTCACTGCATCTCATCAACTCAGGCAAGTTAGTGGAGCCCTTTGGCTGTATGAATTTATAAGATTCTCAGCCAGAGGAATGTAACACACTTTTGTTGCCCCAAAACTGGCCAGCTATAATAAAATCACAGTGTTCATCATCTCCACAACTCCCCAACCCCTGCCAAAAAAATGATAATAATGATTGCTGATATTACTATTTTGTGCACTGGATGAGAGTTTCCAAAAACAATAACAATTAATTTTCTTTAGTGGTGTTAGCCAGAAAAGCAGTGAGGTGCTGGGTTTCCATGATCTTCTGAGATCATCTGGCACCCGTGAACAATGGCTGTGAAGAACCAGCCCTTGGAGGCTAGTAAAGTTGTGTTATAACTCCAATGTTTGAGGTTTCACATCTTGGCCATCCCACATCACAGCAGGTAGAAAACCCAGGATGGAAAATGTCAGCCTGGATACAAGTTTCCTGCACAGAAATATTGCCTCCACATAGCAGAAATCCTCAGAGATCTTTTCTGTGTAAAGCTTCAAAAACACACCAGCCTTGGCTTCAGATGCCTTTTTGACACTGCTCCAGACATATTTAAGAAATGGGTCTAATTTTGAAGGATATATTTGGGCAGCCAACCAAGGCCTAAAAGTGGAATCAGCCATCCTGATTTTATGTAAAAAGAATTTAAAAAAATAAATAAATACAGCCAAAACGCTGAAATTTCTGAAGGCATTTACACCCATCTGTCAGTTCTTAAAGAAGAAGTTCAAGGTAGAGTGAGAACCCTGAACATGCTACATGGTTGGGGGCGGGGACTCTCCCTCAGTAATTTCTAGACCATCTCTCTAAAGAAGACCCTGCATGTGATGGGCATGACTTATCTCTACTTTCAAGATTTTTTAAACCCTAGGAAAACCCTTTTAAAAGTAGCATTAACACTAAAGTTGGCCAGCAAAAAATAAGATAGCTTTGTCCTGCTTCCCGAAATGAGAAGCTAATGTCACATTTTTTTTCTAAGCTTATCTTCTCCCAGTTATCTTTTCTAAACAAAGTACTGTCAAGATAAAGTAGTTAACTTGTTGGATGGTAGTCAAGTCCTAAAAGTGGAAAAATGTTTCAATAAAGCTGACTTTAAAAATAGCTAGAACAAAAGAAAGAAGTGACTCAGTCACTCCAATGAGCACCTACTATGGAAAGGAACAGTTCTGGGAATGGAAAAGAATTTTTAAAACAAGTACTTGAGGGCTTCCCTGGTGGCACAGTGGTTGAGAGTCCGCCTGCCGATGCAGGGGACATGGGTTCGTGCCCCGGTCCGGGAAGATCCCACATGCCGTGGAGCGGCTGGGCCCGTGAGCCATGGCCGCTGAGCCTGTGCGTCCGGAGCCTGTGCTCCGCAACGGGAGAGGCCACGACAGTGAGAGGCCTGCGTACAGCAAAAAAAACAGAAAAAAACAAGTACTTGAAAGGAGCTTAAGTATAGATTGGGAAATAAGGTGTGCATGTGTGTGTGTGTTTACAAACATGATTGGCAAGTACCAAATGCAAGGTCATGATTGCAAATTATTGAGTGTGTCCCAAGAGGCAGGCTCCACACTACATGCATTAGCTGTTTGTAGCATTGGCTGGCTGTCAATGTTCCAGCTGTGCTCCCGTGGCACTGAGTTCCCGTGGAACTGGGTTCCCGTGAGTGCCAACCTGCCCTTCTGACAGCACCTGCATTCTCCAGGGCTTCCTCTGCCTGCAGAAAAACACTCAGCCACTCACTGGGCAGTTTGTATGGGCAGGAGTTACCCTGGGAGCAGCCCTCAACCAACAATAAACAAGATTTGGTGGATAAAGATTTTAAAGTACAGAAAGCTTGCCCAGTCTTTTCTTTCTGTCTCCGAGAGGGAGATTGCTCCGTAATGGAGTGATTCAAGTGGTGAGAGCTATCAAAGTAGACCCCTCCTGCTTATTTGCTATCACAATCCTTTTCAATGAATCAATGAGTGGATAAATTCCACCCCAAGACAGAGTTAGACATGATCTCATACATGAAGTTCTTGGTAACACAAAGGTGACTGAACATAGAAAATACCAGACGTAGATGTTCTCTATCATCTTTAAGGTTTAGCTCAACAAGAGACTGAACCACCAGCTTCTATGGCAAGAATTTCAAATATGAAAAATCACATTCAGGCTTATTCTAATGCAAATGAGTAAAAGCCCAAGTTTGAAATGCAGATACGCACACACGTAGAGCAGAAGAGGCTCACTTGTGGGCATTAGAATTCCTGGGAAGACTTTTGGACCTTGGGATCAAATGCTTCAGGGAACAGAATCGAGAACAGTGGAGAATCTTGCATAGGATGAAGACCCCTCCGGCTGCATACATGTGCGTGGTAGTCTGTCAAACCCAAAAGACTATTGCAATGGAAATATTAAAATCATGGGGCCAAAGCATCATTTCTTGGTGTAAAGTGAAGGGAGCTGTTCTTTTGCAACTGGCCAGCTGGGACCTTGATGTAGTGACCGATGTGGTGTGGGGTCCCTTCGCGCTCTCACCAGGTCCATGTCCATCCCCCAGCTTCCAGGGATTCAGACTGGCCGACAGCTCACAGTGGCTCCATTTCCCGCTAGCGCGTTGCCTGGACCACGAAGCACAGCCTTGCAGGAAGCCATGCCCCTCCCAAGGGCTGGCCCATGACAATGAGTGATTGATGTGGAGATTCAAAGCCCAGCCCCACTCTGAAGGGCCATCTGAGCTCCAAAGTCCCCAGGGCGGGACCAACTGCAGGAGCTGTGGGCCCTGACCTCAGAAGGACCGCATCCTTGGTTTAATGTTCTGCTGTTACCATCTTGAAATTCTTAATAATCTTATTTTTGAGTTTGTGCTTTGTAGGTGAAGTCCATCCGGACCGTGGAGCACGCACTCGAGCAGAGGAGACGGGCAAAACATGGATGGTCTCCTTCAATGCAAACTGTCACCTGATTTGCATGTATTGTTCTCAATCCCCCAGGAGCACAGGGGTGTTCCAGGGACCAGGATGCATAGGGGTTCAGCAAGACTCGAAGCAAATTAAAGTTAAATGTGTCACATCTACCGCTGAGGCCACGTGTTTCCTTCAAGCCAGAACTTGCTTCAGACACAGAAAGAAGGCAGCAGCGTTCTAAGAAACACGAATCCCACCATACCCTTTCTTATTCCTGCTATGTCTCTGTATTAGGCAGCCATGTTTAGACACTTACTTCTCCTTTCAGAGTATTAGCAGAATATGCCCATGTCAATACTGAAATAAAATCAGCTGAGTTCGTTTTGTGCATTTCCACTGTTCTGATAAAAACAAAATATTGACACATATGCACGCATGAGCTACAAAATACAAAATGTGTGTTTTGGTGATTCTCCATGCAAGGGAAATGCTATCACATCTGCATTTAACACCGGTGTTACCGAGTCCAACCTCACTCTGCTCACCGCACCACAGGCCAATGAATCGGAGAGATGGTGTTGAGGCAAGGAAGACGACTTTATTCGGAAAGCCGGCAGACGGAGAAGATGGCGGACTAGTGTCTCTGAAAAACCATCTTATCGGGGTTTCTTGCCAGTTTCTTTTAAAGCACAGAGAGGGGAGGATATGAGGAAGTAAAGTAAAAAGGCCATAAATTTTGCAGATATCCCCTGGAATGACCAATCTCAGGGAGGGGATGTGTTCATTTCTTCTTTGGCGCAACCATCACAGGTGGGCAGAGTCAGATTTTCTCCCTGTGAGCTGAACAGAGACACTTTAGTTTAACATTCAGGCAGGGGGCAGGGTTCCCTGAGGCAGGCCATTATGTGTGATTATAATAACGAAAGCAAAGGTCAAAGTCAAAGAAACAGATGAAACATGGAGTCCGATTTAGTTCTTTCCTGTTACACCGGCAGTGCATAACATGGGAAAATTCATGCTAATGGTTTAGCATTTTATTTTTTCTTTTCTTAAAACAGAAAATAAAAACCACCATGATAATTTGAGAGACGACAGAAGAAAGAAAAAGGTGTATATTTTAGTGCCTGCAAAGGTACTTTTTCCTGCTTTTGAAACCAGAGGCCCTGCATTTTCCTTGTGCACTGGTGAAACCGTGCACCTCAGATTGGGACTTGAAACCACGTGCCGGGACTCGAACCTGGCCAAAACCCACAGTCTTCCAACTGAGATCACACACCTGGTTTCAGGACTTAATGAAGTTCATGTTCTTGATGTCTCATTACAGACAGAATTCAGTGAGAGACAAAGTGATAGGTAAGAAGAGGTTTTATTTAGAGAGAAACACACTCAACAGACAGAGTGTGGGGCATCTCAGAAGGTGAGAAAGGCACCAGGGTATGGGGTTGTCAGTTTTTATAGGGGTGGATAATTTCATAGGCTAATGAGTGGGAGGAGTATTCCAGCTATTTTAGGAAGGGGCGGGGATTTCCAGGAATTGGACCACTGCCCACTTTTTAATCCTTATGGTTGGTCTTGGAACTGTCATGGGGCCTGTGCGTGTGTCCTTTAGCTTGCTGATGTGATCGTATACTGAGGCTCAAGGTCAAGTGGAAAAAGTCGACTTGTCCACCATCTTGGACCCATTTGGTTCTAATCAGTTTATGACATGTCCTCAGGTTATGTCATTCTTTCAAAGGTTGTGCCCTGCCTCCTTCCCTCCTGTTTCACTATTATTCACATAAGTCATGGCACAAAATAAAGAATTATTGCTAGGAAACAAAGAAAAATTCAAATGACTTCTGACCACTAAGGGAAGTGGTAGTGAAGAAAAAAATATTAGCAAATATTAGAAAGAAAATTGTTTCCTTTTTCTCACATTGAAAGACAGAGATTGAATGAGAATTTTGTGGAAATGTGTGTTCATCTCCTCACCCCACAGCAGTTTGGAAATGTTTGCAAAACACTGTCCACAAATATTATTCTGTTTGTTAGTTTTTGTTTTGACTTCTTTCCTCTAATGTTTTGGAGAAAGTTAGTAAAATTCTCCTCAAAGTCCTTTCCTTAATCAAGGTAATTTGCCCTTGATGACCTTGACCAATGTGGTCATCAAGGGATGCTTTGCCTGCTCATTCTCAGTGCTCCCACTGCTAGGTGAGCCACTGTTAAGTGCCTGCTGTATACCAGGCTCTGTTCTGGGCAAGCACTGGGGATACAGTGATGAACAAAACAGGTACTGTCCCTGCTGTTTTATTTTAAAAAAGAAAAATCGAAATGGAGAGAGTATGTCCACTTTTTGTAGTGTTGGTTGGTTCTGATGTTTTTGATAAAGCATATAAACTGTAATAAGAAAACTTTAGGGAAAAGAAGCTTAATCATAAGGCAACTGTAGAAGAAAAAACAGAAACACTCCCTTTTCAGGATTGCCGTAACTCAAAACCGTGTGCATGATGCCTTAAAGTGCTCTGAGTCTAGAGGATATATTTTAATTAGCTTTACAGAGTTTTATGAAGAATTTAGTGCTCATTTTCATTATGAAGGAACTGAGTCATTATTTTTGCACACTTAATAGGTTTTTAAATTAATAATAAGGCAACCATATCCCATGATGGTAGCATTATCTGTCATCTTCTTCAGTCTAGGATAGGTAGCGATCTCTACATTCCTAATTCTTAAAAGTCAGTGTATAAAGTACATCAAATGTATGGAAAACTGTAAAGATAAACCTTGATATGTTAAGACTGGTTCTCTCTCACGGTGAGTGGCTGGGTGATTTAATTTTCTTCCTTACCCCTGTTTACATTCTTCAGCTTTTCTTCAATGAACACAATTGCTTTAATGTTAAGAGAAGAAAACAAGTGAAAAGATAACAAGACAATTTATGTGTATACCATAGAGTCCATGTAAAAATGTGTGTGCAGGTGAGAAACAGCATGTATTGCGGGGAGGGGAGGGGGCAAGAGGACTATGTATACATCTCTTTCTCATCTGGTCTTCTTTTTCCAAAATTCTTACTTCAGGTAGGAATGTCTTAAAGCTTCAAGTAAGAGAAAACCCAAAGAACTCGGCTTAAATCCCAGAGACATTGAGTCTTTAGTTATGGAGAAGTCTGTAGGTAGGCAGGCTCTTCAACTCCAGACGATGCCAAGAGGGTTCAGGCTCTGTCTTCCTTCTGACCCCCTCCCTGTGTCAGCATGGATCCCGCCCTGTGCACCACATCCCCACTCACAGAACAGCTTCCCGTGCAGGAAGCAAAAACAGAAGAAACAAAGGGCGTCCTTTTCCTACACGTCTGTCTAGTCAAGGAAAGCAGCATTTCCCAGAATCTTCTAGAAGACTGTCTCTTACATGTTATTGGGCAAAATTAGATGCCCTACCATCATCCTAGGAAAAATTGTATAGATGAAGTAAAATAAGACACCATGATTGGTTCATACCAGCCTTGTGCAGTGGAACTTTTTATGACGATGGGACTTAATCCACATCCGCCTGCTGGACATCGGCCACTAACCGTGTGTGTCAATTAAACACTTCAAAGGTGGCCTATGTGATGAAAACCTGAATTTTTGATGCCGTTTACTTTTCATGAATTTAAATGACTCATGTGGCAACTTATTGGACAGTGTAGGTTTAGACAACTCACCCCCTCTCGTATTGGAGTCACATTAGCAAAGAGCAGGAAAGGAAGGCAAGGTCGTTGGATAGACACCAATAACACCATTGGTTTGTGTCTTGAACTGTACTTATTAACTTTTATTTTTAACAAAAACAACAAATAAGGCAATGCTTCAAGAACCCTGGGTTTGAGAATTCTGCACACTTCTACGTTCCCAGAAACAAGAGCTGAACTAAGTCATGGCACAGCAGGAAAGACCTGGTGAAGGGCTGGCTTTTCCATCCCAACTGCAGCTGAATATCAGACCACCTGTTCCATGTTGATTGGTGAGAACCAACTTAATGTTCATTTTTCCACATAAGAAAGTGGGTATGGTAGGATGTCAGAGGGCTAAAAATAACCATGGATTAGAGCATTTGAGCTGCCTTTAACAATGGTTGTTTTAGCCACACCCATCCATGTGTGAGGCTCTGACCCTGGAGTGGATGTTGGACTCATCTTCCTCTCTTGCCTCTCACCATAGCTCATCCCTTCGGAGGAGCATATGCGACCATTTCTAACAGGGACACTGATGAGTGGTGGGGAAGAACACTCCCATCTGGAAACCTGTAGGTCTAACAACTGGTTTTCATCACCACCACCTGAGTCTGAATCCCAGCGTGGGGAATCCAGGTTCAGTGAGAGCTGGAATTCCCCCTCCCCTCCAGAAGGCTGGGTTTCTGAAAGCGAGTATGAAGAGTTTTGGAAGTAAAATTTTATTGAGGATCAAACCCTGTGAAAGGAAAGGGGAGAACGCAGGATTGGGCAGAGGAGAAAGTCTAATTGAGGTTGGGTCATGATAAAGCTTGAGCATCACGACGGGGACCTCCAGTCACCACACATCAGGAAGAAACTGTCAGACTTGTCTCTCTTTTTCACACAGTCACAAGGCACAGACCAGCCTGGGAAGGGTGTGAGGTCAGGCAAGGCTGCTTTCTGTGGCTGAGGCAGACCCTGCAGGAGCCCACAGCTAGGAATCCCCGTGCTCACACCTCCACAGCTGCGAGCAAGTCCTGCCTCGAAGGGGAGTCTGACAGCACATCTCCATGCCCGCAACACGTGGCCAGGATAACTTCCTGTGGGAAGCTTACTGGAGCAGAAACACTCAACAAGGACTTCCCTGGTGGTCCAGTGGTAAAGAATCTGCCTTCTAATGAAGGGGACTCAATCCCTGGTCAGGGAAATAAGATCCCACATGCCTTGGGGCAACTAAGCCCCTGTGCTTCAAGTAGAGAGCTGGTGTGCCGCAACCTACAGAGCCCGCGTGCCCTGGAGCCCGCGCGGCACAACTAGAGAGAAGCTCACGTGCCACAACAAAGAGCCTGCACTCTGATGTGTTTTTTGTTGTTGTTGCATTCATTTTCCAAGCTGTAAATCTGCACCATTGAATGGATGAAATGCCCTATTGAATTACCTGCTTTTCTCCATTCTATTACTTCCAGGAGTTCTTTTAAAATAATGTCACCCAATTTTTGAACGTCTTTTTAAAAAATTTCAATTGTTTTCCCCTTGGCTGTTTTTATATGCACATACCATGCACATAAAAATAGCTTTTTACAAATTTTTTGTTGTGAAAAAATATCTCATCAGTATGTATACTTTTTTGAAGACGCATTCAATCAGTAAGAATATTTGATGAATGCTCATTAGGAAGGAGAAATGTAGCCCTCATGCCTCATGCTGATTTCTGCATGCAAAGCACTTTTGCATTTTATTTATTTATTTTTTAACACTTTTACTGGAGTATAATTGCTTTACAATGTTGTGTTAGTCTCTGCTGTATAACAAAGTGAATCAGCTATACATATACATATATCCCCATATCCCCTCCCTCTTGCATCTCCCTCCCACCCTCCCTGTGCCACCCCTCTAGGTGGTCACAAAGCACCGAGCTGATCTCCCTGTGCTATGCAGCAGCTTCCCACTAGCTAGCTATTTTACATTTGGTAGCATATATATGGCAATGCATCGTATTGCCTTTAACTCCTGCAACAGCTTATGAAGTGGGAAGAATAAGAAAGAACGTCCTCATCTCACAGACTAGGCGTCTCCCTCAGAGCAGCTGAGTGGCTGCCAAAAGACACCCTACCCCCAAATTACAAAGCAGCCTCTCATGCCCAATTCTCCCCATAAATCGAAGTCTGCAGAGTTGCATTTGTGGGACACATTTATCCATGTTGTATTCTGTATCTGCTCGCCCTCGCCAGGAGATTTGGGTGTCCAGAGCTATGGTCATAAAGAAAGAAAAAGAGGTGAAGGGTGAGGTGAAACTAGTGAAGGGCAGTTTATTGAGTGCCCCATGCAGAATGTGATGGGACCTCTGTGTAGCTCACCTAACTGAATCTCCACCAAGACCAAGTACACAAGCGTTGCTATATCCATTTTATAGATGGAGAAATCAGAACTTAGAAAATTTCGCATATGTTGCTAAGAGCAATGAGCTCTCAGTAGTTGTGGAACTGGCCATTCCAGTCTGTGTCATCTGATGTCAGACTCCTGGCATCCTCCTGGGCTCCCTCTTCTTCTCCAGTTCCCACAACACCCCTTCCCCACCAATGCTTCTTTTCTCCTTGAAAGAATTCATGCAACTATGACAAAGAATTTTAGTATTCTGTAACTACCTTATTTTTTGTTTAATAAAAACAGTTATAGGAGAAAAATTAGAGACATTGTCTTGGATGCACTAGACTCAAAGTTAGCAGTTTCCCCCAAATGTTACATTTCAGAAGAAAAGCAGCTTTCCAAATGGGTTCCACTTGTAACTAAAAGTCATCCAGAGTTTTGCCCTGAACTTGGAACTCGCTCAGACCATCTCACCCTTTTAAAGCTCTACTCATTGATTCTCTACAATGATCTGGGTCATCATCACAGGGATAGGACTTTAGGGTGGGTGTGCTTTTCCATGTCTAACCCAGCTCATCTTCAAATCTGCTCCAGTCACCAGTGGGCAACATGTTGATCTTCATGCACAGGTAGATGATATAGATCTGGAAGACTTTATTACACTCACTGCAAAGAGCTAGGTCACCAATGTTTTGAGGATTGAAAGTCTGGGCTTTCTCCGTGTTAAAAGTTAGTTCAGCCATTGCAGAAACTCAATTACTCTTTGCTCCAAATGAAAAAAAAAAAAAGAAAAATGAGAATCAGCCTTTGGCCTCCTGCAATTTTTATTTTATATGGGGAGTATTAATACGAATTAAAAGGAAAAAATATTTACGTGTGCCTTCTGTGTTGTAGGAAATATTCTAGATAATTTTAATGACGCCTTTAATCCTTATAATAACCTTGTGTAGTGGATTGACCTCATTTTCCTGGTGAGGAGCAAAAGAACAAATAGACTTTGGGGGGGACCAGGCTAAGGTGGAGGCAAGAAGCATGGACTCTGCAGCCAGACTGGATTCATCCCCAGCTACCACCCACTAGCTATGAGACCATGGATATGTTACTTAATCTCTCTCAGCCTCAGTTTTCTCACCTGTAAAATGGGGATAGTACCTACTTCACAGGGTTACTATAAGGAGCCAGAATTTGAACTTATGTGAGCCTGACTTTATGTTAAATTTTTACTGAACTAAAAGAGAGAAAGAAAGAGAGAAAAACAATAATACACAACTTATAAATGTAGAGTTATGACCTTGAGATAGGCAAAGATTTCTCAACAGGACACAAATTGCTGTAGGCACAAAGGAAAAAGAGTATAAACTGGACTACATTAAAATTAAAACTTCTTGGGACTTCCCTGGTGGTCCAGTGGCTAAGACTCCATGCTTCCACAGCAGGGGGCACTGGTTTGATCCCAGGTCAGGGTATTGAAAAACATCACTATACAAATGAAATGGCAAGCCACAAAGTGACAGAAGTTACTACGGTGCATTTATCTGACAAAGGATTTGCCACAGTATATAAAGAATGCCTACAAATCAATAGGGAAAAGTCAGACAACCCAGTAGGAAGATGGTCAGGAGACTCAAATTGGCACTTCACAAAACAGGACACCCAGATGACCAATAAGCACACAAAAAGATATATATACACACACATATCTATATAACCGAACCACTTTGCTGTACACCTGAAACTAACACAATATTGTAAATCAACTATACTTCAATTAAAAAATAATAATAGGGCTTCCCTGATGGCTCAGTGGTTGAGAGTCCGCCTGCCGATGCGGGGGACACGGGTTCGTGCCCCGGTCCAGGAAGATCCCACATGCCGCGGAGCGGCTGGGCCCGTGAGCCATGGCTGCTGACCCTGCACGTCCGGAGCCTGTGCTCCGCAGCGGGAGAGGCCACAACAGTGAGAGGCCCACGTACCGCCAAAAAAAAAATAATAATAACAATAATAGTAGTGGTCACTAACACTTTGATTATTTATCATATGCCAGACATATGTAAGTACCTTACATATTAAAAACCCATAAATTAGGAGTGGAGGGAAAGAGAGTCAACAAATCTGATGGCTCCTATGCGACAGGCACGGTGCTAGGTACTCAATGCCCTCTCATTGTGAGGTCAAGACATACTGATTGAAGCACCAGTGTTATCACTAATTTACTGTTTCATCTTGGTTGTGTCCCGGGGGCCCTCTTTTTTTTTTTTTTTTTTTTCACGGTACGCGGGCCTCTCACTGTTGTGGCCTCTCCCGTTGAGGAGCACAGGCTCTGGACGCGCAGGCTCAGCGGCCATGGCTCACGGGCCCGGCCGCTCCGCGGCATGTGGGATCTTCCCCGAACGGGGCACGAACCCGTGTCCCCCGCATCGGCAGGCGGACTCTCAACCACTGTGCCACCAGGGAAGCCGCCGGGGGCCCTCTTGATCACTATCTATTTTTAAAAATCTCAGGGGTTCTCGTTACACTCTTTTCAGCTCCTTTGCAATTCTATTTATCATTATATCTCTGGAGCTTGCCTATGCATAAGCCATAAATAAATATGAGTTAAATTAGTGAATAAACTCTTCATAGCCTGCACTCTGTCAGTTACTCAGAAATCTGGTTCCCATCACCTTAGAAATAAAACATCTAGGCTTTGTGTGTGTGTGTTGTAAACATTTATATTTAGACAAGCACTTCATTATTTCATTCATGGTAAAATTTAAGGAAATAAAGTTACAGCATCCTTGTGAATAAGCTTTGTCGTAAAATCTCAATAATTTTGAATATTCTGATGTCTCCTTTTGATCTTACTCCCCCCTCCCCATGATAACATCTACAGTCTGTTGAGAAACTCTAAATCAGATGACCCTTGGGTATGGGGACCACAGATCTCAGAATCTCTGGAGTGGGATCAATTTGCAATATACCCTCTGTCTTTTTCTGGGCAGATATATGCACAAATCATAAACACAACATTCTTTGGAAGACTGGTCCCCAATTTTTGATTCAGAAAATATGGTCACCAGATTCTCAAAACTTCTGGAAGCTTTTCTTGGGAATTGTTCAGGGGAACTTCGGGTGCGTGGAGAACAGCTTGCCTGAAAATAAATCTAAGTGTCCCAGTACCTATTTCCATGTGTCAACAGCCCGTTCTCCTAAACCTGAGAGGGTCTCCGTGCCTCCTGGCTGGCCCTTCCCACCTTCCACCTGGTCTGCCTCCTGATCTGTCTGGCCCTCATCCCCTGCCTCGCTCTGAGGAGACGGCCCTTCCTACCTCTGCAGCACTGCTAACCAAGGGTGCTGTGTGACTTCATGTGGTTTGCGACCCTTTCACTTCACAGAACTTGTGGGAAGAAGGTTGATGCTAAGGCTGTCTTCGATGACATGCCCCCCGAAGCAGACCCTAAGACAAGAGGCTTTTTTAGGGAGGTGATTCCCTAAAAAACGGAAGGGGGGGTCGGAGAGCTGATACAGGAAAGAGATGGAAGGTGATAGATGGGGTTTGGAAAGGAGCACAGGGGAGGGCAGCTGGGGTTCAGACTCAGGGCAGCTTCCGGGAGACCTTCTAGAACCTGTATGTCCCACCAAGGGGTGAGGAAACAGGGGCTCTGATGGACCAATTCGCATCTGAGGTCTGTTTTGAGTCACTCCTGGGGGCTTTGCCAAGCCCACAGAGCCAGCCTGCACCCCACAAGTCTCCAGAAAGCCCTCAGACAATGAGCCACGGGTCTTTTCCGTAAGAAGCCCAGGGAGTGTGTGAACAGGAGGCCAAAAGCCTCTGCCACCAAGACCAGAGACGCCTGAGAGCCGGGTGTGATGAACGTGTGTCCAGACCAAGTCCCGGCCTGGAGAGTTACAAGGTCTAAGTTCATCCAGGTCCATCCGCTGATTCAGCTCTCTCGCCCACCTCGCTGCTCCTCACAACATCTTTCCTCTGCTGGGGAAAGCTGTTCCCCATCCTGAGTCCTGAGCTGTGAGCGGATCCTTAAGCTAATAAGCGAGCGCTTAGGACACAGGGCACATAAGCCATGGATTTCCGTTGTGGCTGGACCACATTTTGCTTCCATAGTAGAGGCGGTAGAGGACGTCCCCACAACTGCACATCACATGCTGGACAATTGCTTTGTAACGTTGATTGGATGTGACAATGTACTAGGTGTGGTCCTAGCCTGAGGGACTTCGAATCTAAATAAACCTCTAAAGGTCTTTGATGTACGGTATTTTCCTTCCCTTTCATTTGGTGCTTCTCCGTGGTAGGTGCTGACATGTTTATTATTCACACATAGGTCTCCAGGATACCATCTCACCAAACACTTCAAATTTATGCAGGAACTTCTTTCCAAGGAGGCCAAAGCTTCTAAATAAACCATCGCTATTATCACACGATTTGAAACGGATTTGAAATGCGAGGAAATCGCTACGTGAAGGAAAAGCCGGAAAACAGGTTTTCCTCATCTCACATCTAGCAAAACCAAGGCACACCAAGGGATGCTGCTTTCATAACGGCTCGTGGCTACGTGGAAGCAAGAAAACACGTCTGCACATCTGTAAAGGAGGCAAAATAATGAGTGAGATGCCGCCCACCCCCACCCGAAGGCCTGATACGGGGCCAGGAGACAGTGACTGCAGGTCATAGGCATAAGACTGTAGGGATGCCATAGTCTTAACACGTAGCTTCTCCTTCACGTGAGTCACCCTAGCATCTGGGTAAAGCAGGACAGACTTGAATGCAAGGACCAGCTCCGGCGTCGACCACGTTGGGAACCACAGAATTTCCCTGAGCCTCGTATTTCTCCTCGGAGAAGGTATTTCACCAGCATCGCCTTCCCCAGAGCGCAGCTGTGAGGCTTGGAGAAGACGCACCTTTTGTGCAGGTGGAGTTCTGGTTTTCATCCATCAGTCCCTCCCTCCGCCAAGCGACTTGGTGGCCAGAGCGTGTTCCTGGTCCCATCCAGGATGAGATCGGCCACGTAACTAGATTTGGCCACTGGGCTACTGGAAGAAGGATGCACACCGAGGCCATAAGGTGCTGCGTGGTTTGCTTTGGTCTCTTGTGGGATTTACTTAAGTAGAGAGAAGTCCCGGCTGTTAACATCGTCCAGTCCCATCTAGAACACGTTAGACTTAACCATAGGGTTATAAAAACAGTAATAGTTCACAAGTATTAAGCTCTTACTGTGAGCCCGGGCGCTGCTCTCAACCTTTTACAACATTTAAGTCACATAATTAACTCCCAACACCCCCATGAGCCAGAGCGATTATTATCCATGTTTTCTATGCAGCCACAAAGGCCCATGGAGGACAGCTTACTTGCCCAAGGTCTTCCACAAGCTTACGGTTTAAACTCATGTGATCTGACTCCAGGGCCAACCTGTTCACCACTGCACGTCACACAGAACCGAGAAGTGGAGCACAGGAAGGACAGAGAACTCTCCAGAACACAGACCCGTCTAGATGCCGTGAGCCATCATGACGGAGACCTCCAGGTACGGAGTGAAACCAGCTCTGTGTCCAAATCCTGACTTAACTTTCACTGGCTGTGTGGTCCTGGGCAGACGAACTGCTAAATGTCTCGAGGCCTCGGTTTTCTCACCTATAAAATGGGATAATACCAGTCATTCACTGCTAGAGCATTTATGTAGATGAAAGACTGATGCTGAGTCATGTTAGTTACTGTCTTCCTGGCAGCCAGGCTCGCAGGTGATCCCTGGGGAGCCCTGAGCATGTCTTTTGAAGAGTGGAGGGGGCAGGACAAGTGGCAGAAGCCCTGATGACAAACTTTTCCCACCTCTGTGCCTTGTCCTGGAGCAGCTCTGACGAGGACAGAGTGGTTCTTTGTCCTGTTGCTGTAAAAGCTGATTCTGTTGGATATTGGTTTATGCTTTTAGATCAGCAACCAAAGCTTCGGGGCCCTGACGTCACTCCTCTCTGCTAATCCACGGGTTCAGAGACGCCAAGTGTGCCAGGCAGGGGCACGGGGCCAAGGACACGTCAGCGCGGCTGCCAGCGGCAGAATGGGTGGCCTCGGCTCTGAGGCCAGCTGCTGCCTGACTACATCGGGCCTGTTTGGTTTTCCAAAGGGTAAAACTATCATTTATTTTAGCACCAACTTCCAAACTCGCACACCCACCCTCTCTCCATCTTCTAAGCCATCACCTTATCTTTGCTGGAGAGAAAATGTCTGCATCCATCCTTTTAACAGACTGTTTATTATAAGAATGAATTTGTTCTAGTGCTCAGGGCACTTAACAGCTTTACACATGGACTTGGTGGGAGTCTCTGCTCTGACGCCTGTGTATCTGAAAGTCTCCCGGATGACTGAGGGGCCTGAAGAGACTCTTTCCAACGCACAAAAGGAATACGCAATCCTGTGTTCAGATTTGCAGCGGCTGGTCAATTAGGCCATCACTGCAGGGCCAACCTTGAAATATTGTACCTCACCCTGGTGCCCTTCCTGAGGTCAGCAGCTCGGGGTGACGTAGGAGAGCAGGGCAGAGTCTATAAATTATTATTAAGTCTTTGATTTTACTATGAGTTTCTAAGACAACAAAGTAGAAGCTCAGAACCAGAACGAGGGCCTTGGCTTGCCTGCCCGAGCGCTAACCCTTCAGCCCCAGTTCATCAAGAAGCCTATAAAAAACCTCCATGAACACACTTCAAGCGCTGCCTGACTTCCCTAATGAACGCAGAAACGTCCACCACGAAGGGTGATTTACGGGGAAATGAATGCCAGTAACCGTCCTTTCGTCTTTTCCGTAATAAGGCCTCAGGGCTGACAACTTTATAAAGCACAGTTGGGGCACCAGCAAGGCAGACCACTTCTGAGGGAGTTGCCTCTAGATTATTCAGGGCATCCGCTGAGATTTCATTTGCAAAAACGCCCCGACGAAGGCCAGGGATGTGTATAACGTCGTACAGCTCCTGCTCCTTCGTATGCCATTTTTTAGAATCAATGAAGCAAATTTTATTGAGTGGGGTCTGATGACCCACACGTTTTTTAAATGAGGAGATCTTTTTTTAAAAAAATGAAAAAGAAAGGAAAAAACACACAAACTAACTTCAGATGGTGAGTTTGACCTCTCCTGGTCTGAGACTGCAAAAAAAAAGAGCTTAATTTTTTTTTCATCTAAAGTTTAATAAAAATCATGTTTCCATTATTTCTCTGACTGTGTAAAGTCTCAATGCTCATTTCTCAATTTTGGAAAGAAATCAGCCCCAAGGCTATAAACTAACAGTTGTCATCACTATAAATAAAATATTAAACAGTCTGCACTTTCTTTACGTTATGATGAAAATTGCAACCTGCTTTGAAATTGCAGAGTGAAATCACTCTTGCAGCAGCGGAATCCACACCTTAGGACTAACAAATCTCTAGGTCTCGAGCCTGAAATTCTACACGCGCTGCCTTTGGTTTTCATTTCTAGCACTAAAAGGAGGAAAGTTGAGGGGGAAACTCTTTTCTCCGACAGCTGTGACAAAGGAAAATGATATAAAATTGGCACTGATGTGTCCGATAAAATGGTTCAGCTGATGAGCCAACAATGAGAAATCTGACTTTGGTCAATGAGACAGCCTCAGTGTTCCTTGGGTTAATAAGCTTAGGAAGCTTCTCTTTCTCCCCAGTGACCCTTGCCTTGCCCACTCCTGGCTCCCCCAAAGTGCCTCAGCTTCCAATATCTCCATCCTGTCTCCCAGCTCACCCACACCTCAAAGAGCCCTGCATCCTCACCATCAATCCCCGCCATCTTCTAAACTGGTAGCTCCACCCCAGGTGGGGCCGGAAGCAATCAATCAGGGGACAGGCAGAAAAGACGAGAACTTCTATTTATATTTGTTTTCTCTATCTGAGTAAGAAACCAGGCTTTGGTTCTAGTTGTGATGCAGATGAGAGCTGTGGCATTAGTGGTCGGTGTGGCTGGTAGTCACGTGTCACCTCCATTCCTCGCAGGATCCCAAGGGCAGAGGCGGAAGGTGGTGTCCTCACTCGTGGGCTGGTTTTCTGGGTCTTGTGACATTGCAGTTCACATGTGCCCAATTTAGTGGATTTATGGATGATATTATCTGGTTTTAACTATGCTAACCCTTGAAAAATGGCTAGATGGCTTAAAAAAAAATTCCTGAGAAGTACCCATGGATCAAAGTTAATACTAGTAATGAAAGCACAGCCAACCAAGAGCCAGATGAAGGTAGCGCTGGCATCCCCCTCTTCCTCCCCACGTACCTCCTCTGGGCAAACGCAAGGTAAAATCGACAACCCAGGACAAGCCACCAGCCAGCCGTGTTTAATTACAGAAAGATCGCCTCCCACCCAACAGAGGGTGCCCCTCCCCCAGGCACCCCCCGCCCGAATCACATGTGGACGTTGAACCATTGCGATTTGCAAGACTTTTTCAAATTTTTATTTTCTTTCCTCATCTTCTTTTAATTCCTATTTTTCTGTGCATTTAATGTTCATAGAAGCTTAAAGCAGCAGAACTTATGTCACTGATAAATAAAACATGCTGGAGAGCCTGCATCAAATTGGTTTATAGATAGGGGTGTATATTTAAAAAATAAAATAAAATGAGCATGAAACCAAATATGTAGTGTTCACATGTCTTTGGGGGGTTTCCCCAGAAGCAGTAGAGACAAGGGTTCACAGGTAACTGTTTATTTGCAAGTCCTAGGAAGTTTTGGCAGCAAGGGACACAGAGAAACAGGGAAGAAGGGAGTCACATCCTGGTCCGTTATCAGACAAGTTATCCTGAGGGTAACAGGAGCTTGACCTCACTGGGGAATTCTGAGAGTCACTGTCGATGCAGCTCAGTGTCACCCCATTCAAGATGAGAGGGCAGGGAGCTGGGGTATTTATACACCAGCTCCTGTCAGTCACTGAGGAAGGCTGCTCCCAGGGAGACACTAATTTCCTGGTCCTTCTGGCCTGTGCAGGAGAGCAAAGCATGTTCTGAGGGCAGGAGAAAGTTTCAGATAAAGAAACGCAGGTGATGGCCTTTGGGAGTCAGGTCCGCATGCGCTGAAAGGTACAGGTCATGGGATATGGGTGGAGCTGCACCACCTCTAGGAGAGGACCTTTAACAACGGGCGTGTTGTTTCTGCTCACATCACTACATCCAGTACTTATGAGTACTTTTCTCACCCAGTCCTACAGGCTTGACCTACCCATGTGGTCTCTCCAAACGCAATGCAAGCTCCTTTAAGGCAAACCCCTCACATGTGGTTTTTGCCCTTGGTACCTGGCGCAGGGACCAGTACGCTGAGTGCAGCCATGCATTTGGGGAATGTTTGTTGAGAACCTACCATTTGCCAGGCAATCCTCTAGGTCCTGGGAATCAAGCTATATTAACAATACAAATTCATCTCTTGTGGAGGTTACACTTTGTTCATAAATGCTTGGATACTTCATCCATCTCTGTTGGCCCTTGAACAGTTAGATTTTGTTGCATAACAAACAACGTCAAATTCTTAGCAGCACGCAACCACAAGAATTTATTTTGCTCATGATTTTGTGGGTTTTGTGGGGCAGCTCTGCAGCAGTTGGGTCAGCTCCACTCCATCAGTCTCTTCCACCCCCCATCCCCTCCCCACCCAGGACCAGAAGGCCAGCAGGGCATGTCCCTCTCATGAGATGGCAGAGGTTCAGTAACAACAACAGAAATATGTGAGGCTTCTTAAGGCCTAAGCTCAGAGCTGGGACGTTGTCACTGCCACCCTGGTATCATTGGCCAAAGCAAAATCATAAGGCCGCACCCAGTGTCAAGGGGTAAGGAATAGACTGCTTCCATAGACGTGAGGAGACTGCAAGTCCCTTGACAAAGGATATAGATGGAGCGGAGGGGTAAAAACTCAAGGCACTAGTGTTCCTAGTTACAGTTTGAAAATAAATAAGCAGAAACATATTTTTAATATATCATTGTTATTATTATATTGTTATTATTATTTCTGAGCCCCTCAGAGCTAGTGCAATGCACCTCCATTGAAGTTCTGCCTCTCCTTCATTCCATGTGTTTCCAGGTGAGTGATTACTTTTCCTCGAGGCAGCAGGTGGGTATCTGGCTTGGCATATCCAGTCCAAGCACATCTCCCAAGACACAGTGATTAGTACAGGGATGAATGTGTGACCCTAAAGAGATCAGGCAGAAGCCCTCCTCAGGGATGCTGGTTGGGAATCTACCTGTCCTGAGGTTGAAGGGTACAAAGCCATGTTACACTGGAGCTGCTGGAGCCATCTTTCCCACCAAAGCTGGGGAGCGGAGACAACACAGGCGAGTGAAGAGGACAGCGTCCCGTTGTCAGTTCAAGACCCCATATCCTCCATACCTGTGTTGTCCAAACTCCTTGATGGCCTAAGAGTGAGGGCATTCCCAAGGTTGGTTCTGCAGCTGCCTGTGTTAAAATAATAACAAGATTATTGACAGTGCTAAGTAGATTAACCCACTCCTCGCCTAAACCCACACTGCGATGCATCTCCTTCTCTCTTACATCACACATCACTGTCTCTGTGTCTAAAATACTTATACCCAGACATGTCAATTATACCTTAAGAAAGTACCTTTTGAAATATCAATTTGCCTCTGCAAGTCAAACCTGCAAGAACTGTAGTATTATCTTTTTTTGAAAATGAAAAAACAGAGATTCAGGAAGTCAAGCCCCCTGGCACTGGCATGTGCGCGCGTGCACATGCACACACACACACACACACACACACACACACACACACACACACACACACACAGAAAAGGGGCTCTGAAACAGCCAGTTGTTCGGGTTCCTTAGGCAAATCCATTTATTTTTCTGGGCCTTGACTTCTCGATCCATAATATAAGGGGCTAAGTTATGAATCTGTAATCAGAAGATGAGAGTTTTTAATGAGTAAATTTCAAATGATTTCTTCATTGAAGATCTTATTTTTAATGTCTGGGGTTTGTCAGGAAAGTTCACCTATAAAAGGGTGCTTCTCTCCAGCCAGACTAAGGGGGTGGAGAATAGGTCCTGTTCACATGATTCATGAAAAAACCACAGACAATGACAGCGTTCCAGCCTGGAGAAGCCCCTTCCACTGCCCTCTGACAGCTTGCTACAGAGATGCCTGTACACAGGATGAATCTCAAGCAAAAGGCATATTATACCCTCACATCATAAATTTTACAAAACTGCTTCATGAAAAATAACTTCAGGTCCAGGAACTCTGCAAGAAAAATGTCCAACCTGTCTTCAATTTAGGAACTTTGAAAAGTTTGCATACCAGCAGGTCGAGACATGGTCCTACACCTCAGAGCTTCAGTGTACTGAACTTGGCCAGAAAATGGAATGCCCGCTTTCTGGCAAACCACACGATATTCATAGGTGCGAGCTCTTAACTGGGCTTTGTCAAGTTGCCATAAACGTATGGGTCCAGTTCCTCCAGTTCTCTAATAAATAATAAGTAGTTCAACTTATTAGATGAGTGTTAATATTCCACATTGAGAAAACCAAGAATTTAAAGAGCAATAAGCACTTTGTAGGAAACTAACCCAAAACCCATCAGTCTGAAATCAGCCGGGGCCAGTTAAGGAGGACGTATGGCTTTTAGTCTATTTATATTGTATTGTTTTGATTTACATTCAGAAAGTCAAGGCTTGTGTTTCCATTAGTGTCTTGAATATATAGCAAGTCCTTTGTCTTGGCTTCGGTTCCTTTCCAGAGCACACCCTGGGGTAAGGCCTGGATGGGGTACTTGCTTTAGGAGGTGATCCCGGGATGGCGAGGAGAGGAAAAGAGCAGTCCAGGGTGCAAAAATGAGCCATTTACCTTCTTGGGCACCTGGGGTGTAGTCCCAACACGGACACCCAGAACCTCCCCCCCTGAGCAGGCCAGACAGTCATGCGTCATCAGCACCCACCTCCGTGGGTGGGGAGGGCGCCCTGGTGCCTTAACTGATCAACACTCCTAACCTGCCCAGTTGGAGGCCCAAGTGGGCTCCCCATTTGGTCTGCAGACATTTCAGGAGATGAGATGAGGGAATCCATTCTGTAGGTGCTCTTCAGTGTGGGCTGAGGAGACGCAAGGAGCCAACAGCATCAACTTCATCCTAAAAATTATGTTTACTTATGTTTATTGACTTGACTTGATCTATACTTTTTAGATGTCGATTTCTACTAAATTTTCTGGTCTTCTTTTTCTCTTTGTCACATCTTGTCACTATGTCACATTGGAATTTGATGCCAGCCCTCTCCCAAGAATAACAAACGTGATCACACAGATGTGAATTTCTCCTTCGGTCTCAAGACACCTACAGAGCCATGGAATCCCACCTCCCAGAACCCAGCTGAGACTCTCTGACAGAGACTGGCACACACAAAAAAGTGAAAAAGGATAAAAACGGAACCCGCCTCCCCTCATTAAAAAAATCACTCAGCTTCATTTCAGCAAGACCAAGGAAATGGACCAAACTAGGGAGCCCCTGGCCACACTCGGTAACGAGGTGCCCTGCAGGAGAGCCAGCACCTCCCTTTTGGTCTGGAAGGTGTAAAGTCCAACTTCTGCTGCCCACACATCAGACACACATGTGGCCACGATCAGGAAACTCTCAGGAGACCTTGGTCCCAGACCCATGGGGGATCAGCCAGGCTGGAGGCTTCATGAAACGGAAGTGACTGCTTGAAGGAGGGGACCAGCCTCAGAGCCCAGAAGAGCACTAACCATCTGAATGTGGGTTTGGAAGCATCAGGCCCGGGAGACTCAGTGACTGGTCAGCCCTCTAAGCCCCAAAGGCACCAGTCCTCATTCTGGGGACCACCAAATCGTCTACCCAAGTGTACACAGAGGAAAGCAACATGGCGGTCCTGCTTTCAAAAGTTGCACAGTTTGGGGAGGGAACAGGTGGGACCATGAACCACTACAGTGCAGAGGAAATCCCCATAAGGGGGAAAAAATCAAGTGGGAGCTCAGAGCTGGAGGGAGAGAGCAAACAGGGAGCTTCTGGTAAGGTGGGGGCTCATGGGTATCTATGAGCTATGTTTAGGAGGGTTGTACCAGAGGGATGGGGGTGGAGAGGACCACCCCGGGCATCTGTAAATGTGAGCAAAGGCACAGGGAGCTGGAAGCATGGGGCAGGTTTAGGGAAACAGACCCAATGCCTGCCTGAAAAGTACCCATGGAATAATGGAAGTTGCAATAGATACATCACTATTTCCTGAATGTTTAAAAACTATTCACTTTAATATGTATTGAATAATATACCATTCATATTTCTTTGTCTCATTCAATAGATTATGTCATATTTTAAACTTACTGAGATGTATGTCCCTATTTTAAGTTGAATACTGAATTTTGAATCCCTTAGAGACTCTTAATCTCGTCCCCAATTTATCCCCCCTTCTTCCGTGGGACCCCTGTGTCTGGCAGGGCACATGGGCTCCTGGAATTAGATGCCTCACACACAGCTGGGTGTGAGCAGAGGGGTGAGCTCCAGCCCAGGAGATGGCACATTCAGGAGCTTCTAGAACATTAGCTGGAGGACACACTTTGCCCCTTCCTCTTCCTAGTCGAGAAGCACAGCCATTAGAACCAGCGTTCCAGCCTGGAGAACTTCTCTCCAGAGCTCCTGCTGCTGAATCTCAGGCTCCCGAAGGAGCAATGTGAGCTGGGGTTCATCGCCAACCCCCCACGTGGGAGAACCCCACTGACGCAGGACCAATACCCTCTGCATGCAGGACGTGCTCAGGGGACCAAGAGAAGGCACCCTACCTATGGAAATACAGAAGGATTCACAGAGAAGTGACTTCTGACATGGGGGATAGGTGAGTGAACACTGTAAAGACAGTGGAGAGAAAGCACGGTCCAGGTGAGGGGTGCCAGGAGCAAAGGGCAGAGCGAAGGGCAGCCCAGGATGCAGCTAAGGACACGACGAGGACATGCATAGCTGGGCAAAAGTGCCTGAGGGACACAGTCTGCAAGCTTGTCCCAAACACGCTGCGGCCCAGGGCCCCCGTCCCAGGGGTGTAAATGTGCCCACGATGATGCCACCAGGGAAGGAAGCCAGCATAGCAAGGTGTCTCTCCTCCATCTACACTGCATACTGCTTAGGAGACCACGACTGAGCTTGGACTTCTTGTCCCTTCAGAGTCCAGCTGAAGAGTGCCCGGCAGGAAGAGCCAGGCCCTGCCCATCCCGTCCCTTCTCACCCCTGACCCCACCCTGCACCACCAGGGCCTCACACTCAAGCAGGAACACCCGGCCTGCACTCCCCAACTCCATCCACACGGACTGCAAACACCACCCCGGCCCCAGCCAGGTCCACAGTATGCACCCCAGGGGTGCAACCTCCCAGAAGGAAAGACCCCCAGGAGGCCTGAACACAAGCAGGGACCACTGAGCAGGGACTTGCCAGACCCTGGACCCAGAGCAGGTCTACAATAGGGCATCAGCTCTGAGCAGGCCGGGCAGGGGGTTTTGGCCCTCAGACTCCCCAGCTGAGGGGAGGGGAGCAGCTGGAGGAGGCCAGGGTGGGGTTTCTAAAGCTCAGAACACAAGCAGGGTCTAAGTCCCTGCTGCAAGAATCCATGTGTTGCTTCTCTGTCTCCCTGTTAACACTGGGACTGTGAGGGCAAGATTGAGTTCACAGTTACAGTCCAAGGACCCAGACACTGGCCTATTTCACTCTTATTAAATGACTAGAGTTGACTAAGTGCCGGGTGACTTATTGCTCTTGTGTTAGCTCAGCAGGTCCACCTGACAAGGTGAAGGTGAACATTATCAGCCACAGTTTCCTGATTGTCTTAGTCCACTAGGGCAGCTACAACAAAACACCAGGGACTGGGTGGCTTAGAAACAGCAGAAATGTATGTCTCTTTGTTCTGGAGCCTGGAAGTCCAATATCAGGGTGTCAGCATGGTTGGGGGGGGCCTTCCATGTTGCAGTCTTCTTTTATCTTCACATGGTGGAAAGGACGAGCTAGCTCTCTGGGACCTCATTTATAAGGACACTAATCCCATTCATGAGGGCTCCACCCTCATGACCTAATCACCTCCCAAAGACCTACCTCCTGACACCATCATCTTGGACATTAGGTTGCAACATATGAATTTTGGAGGGACACAAACATTCAGGTCATAGCACTGGTGAAGACACTGAGGTTCAGAGAAGCCCAGTTTATGGAATAAATGGGGATACTCAGAAATCCACATTCCTTCCACTACAGCTCACATAACACACTACACAGAACCACAATCAATGATTAGACGACTTCACTTATAAAGAGCTGTGTTTGTTTCATTTTACAATAAAAAAGGGACTGAGTTCTAATTTCCTCTCATCACTAAAACATTTTAACTTATTTTGGGGGGTCCTGAAGGTAACAAAAATTAGGCTGAGTGATGCTTGTTTCTGGCCTCATTTGCCAGCATCCACACCACTCTCTTTCCTGGCAGGCTCAACAGGAGGGCGGGCACCTGGCCACCAACACCTGGAGTTCCAGAGTCAACATGGGGGTGCTGACACACACGGAGAGATGGGCGGCCTCTCCTCCTCCGGATCACTGCAGAATCTTCTCTAGGCAGAAACGTATGTTGGATTAGTAGCCGTTGGTAAGTGCTCTGTGTTAAACTTTTATCAGATAAAATTTAAAATTCAAAATAGTTCCAGTTTACGTTAAAGATTGAAGAACACCAGAAGAAAAGAAAGTCAGGGGATTAAGATTCGTTTGTTTTCTTTTTCTGTTTGTAAATCCTTATATTTTTACTCCCACCTACAGACGATGCCTGAAATTTCTTTAACTGTCATCTCACACTTAGAAGTAAAACCACTAGGTGAAAACCTTGAGGTCATTTTCAGCTCCTCTGCCCACCTTGTTCTGAGCACCCACACTGGCTGTGGTTCGATAGAGCCTAAGTGCCAAATGCCTCCCAATTTTCTTCTCTCTTTTAATTTCCATCACCTCAGCCTAGCTGACACTTCAGCTGCTAGAAGCAGCTCGTCATCTGCCCCCAGGCCACCAATGCTATATTTTCTTTAAGTGAGACCTCACCGCTCCAAATCTGTGATAGTTCCAATTGCCTGCACTCTCACGTCTCATTATGGCCTTTGAGACTCCCCCATGACTGGGCCTAGATGTCTTCCCACCCATAGTCCATCACAACGCTTGGTCTGCCATGCATGCCACCCACACCCAAGCCCCTTCAGGTCCTCAGGCACACGCCCTGCCTGTTCACCGACTTTAACAGCGTATGCCATCCCCTGGCCGGCACTGTCCATCTCCTCACTCACCCACTCATGTCTGTTGAAAGCCTTCTTCTCTTTAGAAGCTCAATTCAAACGCCACCTCTTTTCCATCCTCCAAAACTCCCTATATGATGCTTCTTCCTTTCGACTCCATCGCATCTTATTTCTGCCTCGTGTCTGTTTCGCCTTCTTAATTGTCTGTACTTAGAAGTCAGGGGGGCTGTGCCCTACTCGTCTTTGTGTCTTGCACAAGGTAGGTTCTCAATAAATATTTATCTCGGTAAACGTATTTAAGTGGAGGCTGACGGAAATTCTCACTAATACGTAAATGATTGACAAACATCTATCGGGAATACTGCTAGTTTCAGATACAAAGAGGAAAATTCCAAGAGGTTTGGTTGCCCAAATCAAGTTAAAAACATTGGAGGGAGCCAAAAAGAAACATTTTCCAACTTCGAAATGCAGCTCACCTATGGAAATGGTAGCGCAGGTTTGTCCAACGAAAAGACTGATTTTTCCCAACTCTGTTAACTCAGATGAGAGAAGAAAGTTAATTTTCCCTACTGGAGATTCTTGCCAAGGTTGTGATTTTAAGGACTTTCTAAGCCTTTTATTTGTAATTCAGTTTAACTGCTTTCTAGGGCCTGAGATTTGCCTGCTGGGTTTCCCAGTCCCCAAAGAGTTCTGAAACACAGAGTTAGTAGTAAAAATTAATGTGTCACTCTTTAGAGGCAGGGGAGAAGGTCAGCTAATGTGGAGCCAGCGATGATGCTTTAGCTAAGGAACGGGGCTAGTCAGTGATTAATGAGCAGATCTGAACTGGCAGGACCAGATAGACTGTCGCCTCTGATTCAGTTTTGTTTTTGCAAATGTGGGACTCCTACAAACAAGACGGGGAGAGACGCTGTGTGCCAGCCATGTGGGAGAAGCGTCTGCACAGCTCAGCTCTGCCACCTCCTTGCTGGCTTGGAGACCCTCCTGGGTCGGCCAATGTTTTTGAATCGTATGGTGGTTTCATGTTGTGGATAAATGTCCAGTGTTTACTTGGACGAAGACACCCGATTCATTTTGCTCTGAGTCCTGATTTGGTTTACAGCCTACCTCTTCAGAGGCAGAACGCGTATTAGCTCACTTTTCCCACCACCTGGTCTCCAAGGCATCTTTTCACGTTGCGGTTGGAAAACCCAGTGCTCTCCCAAGCCTGGACACAGGCACTTGTTATGACTGATGGGCAGCAGCACCCAGAGTTACTGAGCTTCAGCTGGAGTGAGAGGACAGGGCTGGATAGTTGGATGGGGCTCCGGGAATAAAGCCACAGTGGTGTCGGAAATGCTGAGATGCTGAAATCTGGGAGTTACTGGATCTAGGGACGGACATCAGTTATGAAGTTTGCAAAGAAGAAAACTCTAAATGGCAAATGTTATACTTGCTCTAAATCATAATTCTTTCAAATATAAGTAAATATATGATGCTGTATTTTAGAGTTTTCAAAAATAAATACTCTAGGTCAAAGATTTGGGTGCAAGCAGTTTATATTGAGAGGTGATCCCAGGAAGCACTGGTGGGTAGAGGTGGGGTGGGGGAGGGAAATAGAGAAGAGATGAATCGAAAAGATAAAATAAATAATTGAGGTAATCTTTATAAATGGAAAATAGGGATGTGACAAGAATAACGCTTGGATGAAAATGAACACGAGCCCAAAATAGTATTATCAGTGTAAACATTCACTGAGCATCTCTTGTCATCACTTAAGGAACGTAGTGCAATAGAGTTGGAGCCCTGGGGGGATTTGCCCATGCCCTTGGTCACTTTCCCATGTCCTACGAGGCTTTCGTAGTACCCTGTCACCTCCCCCTCCTTCTTGCTCTTTTGGATGGCCAAGCCAAAAGAAAGAATGTTGGTTCCTGTATAAAGATTACTCATTGTTCGCTGATGGGCCCCTCTTCGCTGGTTGGGAGAAGCTGGAGACCACCCAGTTATTCACCCCTCCATCGCTGTCTCTACTCTCCCTGTGTTCTCATCTTGCATCTCCATCTTTCTTTTCCCTCCTTCTTCTCTCTTCCAGCTATATTTCTGCTTCTTCTCCCAAGTTGTTCGACCTCTGTCCCAAGTAGATTGATTATTATACCAACATTGGCCAACAAGAGTGCTTCTCAGCATCTAATGACTTAAATGTCCAACTGCATTGTGTCCTGCAACCTTGGGTATATTATGCATTCTGGAGAGTAGAGTTTGCATGAAGCAAGGATGCTGTTACAATGACTTCAAGACAGGAGCCCCACGTATACACCCTGTGCACTTTGGGAGGACTCATTGGGTCAGTTAGATGCTAATATGTTTGTGCCACTTAATTCATCTAGAAGATTAGAATATAGAAATAAAGGAGTAGAAGAGAACTACTAATTCCCCTTATTCATTCCCTTTGCCAAAATTTAAGGAAATTTTCAGATATGCATGATATGCAAAGAGGAAGATAGTTCCAAGCACAGGTCAGTCTCCAATGACACCAACCTGTCACATTTCTTTTGTGAGGAGGTTAATTGTATGTGTTAAGCCCAGTGGGATCCACCAGCCAGCCATGACCTTGGCTGACAGCCTTCAAATCAAGTCCTTTATACAAGACTATCTTCCTGGGTAACTTTCTCAAATCCAAAGAAATTCTGACTATCCTTGAACCTCAAAAAAAGCATCCATTTCTAACTTATTATTTGTAACATCATTCTGAGACCTTGCGGCCATTACAAGTAGAGGACCATTACAAGTAGAGGACCGAACACTCAGTCAGTCCCAGGACCATCAATTCTGGGTCATAAGAGCATTCAAAATGGAAACAACAGTCACAGAGCACAGAAGCTGGCCAGTCCAAGAGGAAAGAAGGTTTAGGTCTTATCTATAGAATGCCCATTTCTCCCTGGCCACTCTTCTTACCTGGGTGGGAGCAGGTGGAACCAGAGAACAGCCAGTCTCAAAGCTGACCTGATCACAGGTCGCCACATGCACAGAGACCTGACCAGGACTTCACTTGTCATGGAAAAGTTTAGCTTCCGACCCCACCCAAGAGCTAAGAGTTCCAAATATGCCAACAGCCCCCTGAGCATGAAACCTGAGGCTCCAACTTGAGGAAACAAAACCCATATGATCATCATTATCATCAACATTGGCCACGTTGTCCAGACCTGCACCATCCAGTTCAGTCACCGCTGGCCACATGCGCCTCCTTACATCTAAATGATTTAACATTAAATACAGGAAGGCGTGTTTCCTTATTAGCGCTAGTCACATTTCAAGTGCCCGCTGGACACACGCGGCTGGAGGCTGCTCTGTTGGGCAGCCCAGAACCTGGCACGCTTCTAGCGTCGCAGAAAGCTCTGTTGGACGCGGCTGGTCTACGTATCGCCTGTGTGCAGGCACTTCCCATGTGTTACATCACTTAATTCTCACAGGAAACCTGGGAGCAGGGGTTTATTGACCCCACGTTCTAGATGCAGAAATTGAAGTTCAAAATCTCCCAGCCATCTGTCCTGACCGCACGTCCGTCTCTCTCGGACGGGCCTGCACTAATAGTGTGTCTCCAAGCCAAAGCCGGATTTCCCTCACACTGGAGGCTGGGAAAGAAATTAAGGTCGGAAACCCTCCCCTGCTCAGACTGCCAAAGGTACTGGCTGAAGTTGAAGTCCATTTTCAACTTCACTCTTGTTGGAGAGAAAGGAAGGGTTGGGGCCGGGGGTAGTGGGTGGCGGGGGGGAGGCGGACATTATCATTTTTTTCTCAAGTAAGTCATCCTTTTGCAACATTCCCACCAGAAACGCTCTGGTTTTTGTTTGTTTTAATATGCGGGGTTGATCTGCTCAAACCCCAAACATGCTTTTCCATATGCTTCTCTTTCCCCGTTTTTATATTTCCTTTCAGTACAAGTGCTGAATTTGTGCCATATTTTTATTAGTTTTACGCTGATGTTGTTGACATTTTTGAGACCTATTTGATGTCTGAGAGACTCACGAATATTTTCCTTGCTCTTTTGAAACATTAAAAAAAAAAAATCTAACACAACAAGAGGAGAACCATGTTTGTATGTAGATCAACCACTTTTACCCAGAGACATTTCAACTGTGTCTGAGGACCCCTATCTTTGACTAGTTATTTATTAAGCTGCTATTAGTCCCGGTAGGAAAATATTTTCTGCAACATTCTCCCTGACTGTGTTCCCAACTCCTCAGAGTTTGTGGGAAAGAGAAACTCAAGGCATTAAGATGATCGAGCTCATCCCTGCAGTAAAATCTCTGCTCTCCTGCCTGACCCGGCTCCATCCCATCACAAATTCTCGTCCGCCACGTGATGCAGGCAGCAGAGGGGGTCACGTGAGCTACAGGTGAGCTGGCCCCAATGATTTGTGGGCCTCAGTATTTGCACACGTGTGGTCATGAGGGACCTCTCTGGCCAGTCCAGCAGTTTTCCCCTACATCTGTTAGTTAATCGGAAATCCAAATGTACGAGACAGCACTGGAGACCAGAGCCGGGATGTGGGACTTCTCAGGCTGGAAACAAAGAGTATGTGACACTGATTTCAGCTCGGATTTCTCTTTGCACAACTGAAATGTACTGTGCTTCTTTTGAATAGAACCCATGGCTCTCACCAAGCATGGTCCAGTGGGCGGCAAGACTCAAGTAAGGCTGTTCAGTCCAGTTTGAAACCATTGCCAACAGCCATGTTTCCTTCTCCGTCTGCTTCTCATCCCTCTCTTTTGTGTTTCTGTCTATCCCTTGCTCTCCTCCACCCCTTCTTCTCTCATTCTTTCTTCCCAGCTCCCACTTTCCTGAGTCTCCAATTCCCAGGAGGAGCCTCCGAGTCAGATTCTGGGTGGGCAAGACATGTCTGAAGTATCCACCAGGGCTGCATTGGCGTCTCTTACCTCCCTCTACACGCCATTCTTTGGGGACAGCCAGGCCCTTCCCCTTGGACTCTCTTAAAATGCACAAACACTCTCCTCTAAAGGAGGAGAAGTTAAAGTTAATTAAAGTTCCCCAAACTTTTATATGGACTATTTTTCTGGGGATGCAGAGTGCTGAGACAAGTAAAGGGCCAGAAAAGGCAGGAAGGCTGAAACAAACCTAGCCCACCTCCAATTTCGGCCTGAGGACTGCCGGCAGCAGCGAAAAGCCATCCTTCTATGTGGTTTGCTCCTATAACTGAGAATTTCATCACGCAGACTCTTGCCAGGATCCTTAAGGCCTCAAGGAAAACACAAGGTCCTGATGAAGAAGAGAAGCCATGAAAAGGGCATGGTGTATCCTAGCATCTTGTAAGAGAAAGCAGGTTAGAATAGGCACATGAGTTGTGGCTATTCCAAGAAGGAGAGAAGAAAGAAAGAGAAAAGCTGTTGACAGTAGCTTCAGATGGTCTATGCAGGCAGGACTGGTCCTCTGCCGTGTCCCCCTGTCTAGCCATACCAACTGTTTGCTGCCCGGGTCCCTGGCCAGGCTATACTGGTCGCTAAGGATTTTGAACATCACGCCCACCTCAGACGTATTAAAAATACATTGTTCTGTCTGGCCTTAATGACCACCCTATACACTGATGTAGCCATTGGAAGGCTCCAGGCTACAGAGAAGAGAAAAGACAGTTGAAGTTTGGCTAAATGAAAAGAAAACGGTCAGCTCATGTGGCTGGAGGGCTTTAGGGATAATTAACAGTGTTTTCTGGAAGCCACCGCTTTTCTCCTTTCCACTTGGGCATCCGACATCCACCTTAAGGCCGGTTCTCCACAGGGCCCAGACATCTGCACTCATGCTTCCTGGCTCCATCTAGCAGGACAGAGACATGGGATGGCTTCCAGAAGCTCTCTCGGAAGAGCAAAGGGAACCTTCCCAGAAGCTCAAAGCAAAGCTTGCCATGCAGCTCACCAGCCTGGACCCAATCAGGTACCTCCTCCTGGACCATATCGGGGAAGGGCTATGGCATTCCCCGCAGGACAGATGGGCTTGCCCAGGCCTGGAGGTGGGGCAGCTCCAAGGCAGGGGGGTGGCCAGTGGGTAGCTGAATAGCGGGCTTTGCCAAGAGAAGGAAGGAGGGAGTCCTGCTGACCAGTGCCAACGTGTCCACTGCCGATGCAGCTTCTTTACGCCCACTTCCTGGTGTCGGGCTAATGTTACTTCCTCAGGATCACACACACCGTCCCCTAGACCAGGGACACTCAGAGTGTGGTCCTCCAGCCAGTGCTGCCTGCAGGGTGCGGGAGGAAGCTTTCAGCCACTTTACAGAGTCATTTCATGCCTGTGGAATCTAATAATAACCAAATTTGGGCTTGTATTTTGCGTGTCTTTTTTCATTTCATTTTTCTAGTCATTTGATGTACTATACTTTACAAAGTGTTGCTCCAGGATAGATTTTTTTGTTTAACAGCTGGTCCTCCCCCATGGCTTCCTGTGTCTCCCCTCCAGAAAGTGCAGCTTTAAAGGGAGGCCGCAAGATCAGGAACAAAGCTGATGCCCCACAGGGCTCCTGGACACTGCTGGCTCTCAGTGTTTGTTGTCTGAATAAACGAACAAGGGGCAAAGCTGGGACTGAAGTCCAGGTTTGTAAATTCCAAATACTCAGCTGCCTCAATTGTGCCCTAAGGAGACTGAGAAGATAAATATGTCGCCTGACCCCAGGAGTGGTCGGCAACTATAAAGTGACCTAACCTGGAGATGGAGCCAAGAATGCCTGTGAAAGTGTGACTCTCTCCTGGGTAGGAGGCTATGAACTCTAGGGACTGACAACTTCGGATGCCCCGCAAAATGCTGCCATGGCCAGCCTCTGGACAAGCCCTGACCCGTCCATCGAGCTCCCTGGGGACCGCAAGGCAGCTGCTGGGGGAGGAGGAGGGGAGAACGTTGAGGTGGGAAGTGGGGATTCTGTTTTCCTATCAGAATGAACCACGCTGCTGCTCCGGAGCTCAAACAGCCAGACAGACCTCTTTAAAAGTCACATTTGCATTTGTGAAATCTGTGCGGTGGGGGAAGGGAGAAACGTCTTCGCTGCTCCACGGAGAATTATGAAAATGGCCTTTAATAATTCTGAGACGAGGGCTTCCCTGGTGGCGCAGTGGTTGGGGGTCCGCCTGCCGATGCAGGGGACGCGGGTTCGTGCCCCGGTCCGGGAAGATCCCACATGCCGCGGAGAGGCTGGGCCCGTGAGCCATGGCCGCTGAGCCTGCGCGTCCGGAGCCTGTGCTCCGCAGCGGGAGAGGCCACAACAGTGAGGGACTCGCGTACCACAAAAATAATAATAATAATAATAATTCTGAGACGAGACTCTCCCGAATCCTCTCTCTGCCCCCATGTAGACCTCAGTGCCAGCTCATTCGTATCACCCATCCCCCTATTTTACACCAAGGGATCAACAGGGTGATAGAAAACCCAGGGAGGCATTGTCCTTCTACTTACAAAGTAATATTTCTAAATACATCTCACATCCTGGCAGGTCATGAAGTGAGCACCACCTCCCTGCCTGGTGCCCACTGCCCCTTCCAGCCAGGCCAGGATCTGTTGGCTGAGGGACAGATCGCCACTTTCTTTTCCTTTTTGTTTTTAAATTTTTATTGGAATAGAGTTGATTGACAGTGTTGTGTGAGTTCAGGTGTACAGTAAAGTGACCCAGTTATACATATACATATGTCCACTCTTTCTTAGATTCTTTTCCCATATAGGTCATTACGGAGTATTGAATAGAGTTCCCTGTGCTATACAGTAGGTTCTTATTAGTTATCTATTTTACATACGGTAGTGTGTGCATGTCAATGCCAATCTCCCAATTTATTCCGCCCCCCCTTCTCCCTGGTAACCATAAGATTGTTTCCTACACTTGTGACTCTATTTCAGTTTTGCAAATAAGTCCATTTGTACCACTTTTTTTTAGATTCCACATATAAGCGATATCCTATTCAACAAAATACTAGCAAACTGAATCCAACAACACATTAAAAGGGTCATACACCATGATCAAGTGGTATTTATCCCAGGGACGCAAAGATTTTTCAGTATATGCAAATCGATCAGTGTGGTACGCCACATTAACAAACTAAATAAAAACCATATGACCGTCTCAATAGATGCAGAAAAAGCTTTTGACAAAATTCAACACTCATTTATGATAAAAACTCTCTAGAAAGTGGGCAGTGAAGGAACCTACCTAAACATAATAAAGGCCATATAGGACAAACCTACAGCTAACATCATACTTAATGGTGAAAAGCTGAAAGCATTTCCTCTAAGTTCAGGAACAAGACAAGAATGTCCATTCTCGCCACTTCTATTCAACATAGTTTTGGAAGTTCTAGCCACGGCAATCAGAGAAGAAAAAGAAATAAAAGGAATCCAAACGGAAAAAGAAGTAAAACTAGCACTGTTTGCAGATGACATGATACTATACATAGAGAATCCTGAAGACAATACCAGAAAACTACTAAAACACATCGGTGAATTTGGTAAAGCTGCAGGATACAAAATTAATGCGCAGAAATCTCTTGCATTCCTATACACTAACAACAAAAGGCCAGAAAGAGAAATTCAGGAAACAATCCCATTTACCATCACGTGAAAAAGAATAAAATACCTAGGAATAAACCTACCTAAGGAGACAAAAGACCTGTAAGCAGAAAACTATAAGGTGCTGACGAAAGAAATCTTTTCCTTTTAAATGGAAACAGCCTATGCCACTGCCTGCTTGAGAACCCTCATTGATTAGAAAAGAAAACTTTTCTCTCTCCTGTCTTTCAAAAGCCATAGCAAGGCTAAATGAGGTGGGGGAGGGGTGCAGAAGGGAAAAAAATGGGAATTTCAACACACTCTGCTTAGGAAAGCCTCTCTGCATCCTTTAATCTATTTGCCCTTAAACAGCAGGGGAAAACTATGCATTTACATGAGTAAACAGCTACTTTCATTTCAAATAGGGGTTTAATCTGTTTACTTAAAGGATTTAAAGCAAATAATTCAAAAAGCCTTCCAAGATGCCAGCCATCATTTCTTCCCTTTAAAGGAAAGACTGGGCAAATTTTGGAGTACGGGTGAAAATTAGTTTAATTAGGTAATTAAAGGGCAAACATTGCAGGATATGAATATTTAATACAACACCAGGCTAGATCCCTTCCCATGAAGTGGACAGGCACTGAGTTTCCAAAACTCCTTGTTTCTCCCCTACACACATACACAACACACATACACAGACACACACACACAACACACATACACACACGCACAAACATCTTATGCATCATACCCTAGGTGCTAAATGAACTATAGTAACTCCTGGGTTTTAGCATTTTTTTCACTTTGATGTAAATTAGGTATGTGTATGCAGAGAAGGATACAGAAAATATTTAGGTGACAGGAGTGTCTCTTGTGATTCATATTCATGTCCAAAATGAGCAGCACGGACCATGTGGAGGAGTATTGCCATCTTTCTGAGTTATTTGCTTAATCCAGTGTTCAAGAGAAACACACGAGAGGATCCTTTTTCAGATCAGTATCAGTTACTTTGTTACCTTTTCAAAATATGTTTTTTATAAGTAGAGTTGACATTCTCTGAATCTGTATAAATCTTTAATATAGAGCAAATTCACAAGGGAAGTAGGAAGGCTGACTCACTGACCTACCTGTAAATAGGGCTCCTGTCTCTGTAACCCCACGTGGCGCTATGTGCAACCCAGAGCCTGGCTCAGAGGAAAGATGAGCAGATGTCCTAGGTGATGTAACAGTGTTGGGCCCCAGCCACCATGCTGTGAGGAAACCCAGACACACGGAGGTGCTCCAAAGCGAGGGGTTTTGGAAACTGGGTGCCTGTCCACTTCGTGGGAAGGGATCTAGCCTGGTGCTGTATTAAATATTCACATCCTGCTGAGACTCTAGCCACCAGCCAACATCAACAGTCAGGCACCTGAGTGAGCGAGCTTTCAGGTGGTACCAGCCCCAGCCTTCAAGCCGCCTCAGCAGAGAAGAAATGACCACTGCCCAAACTGCAAATTCCTGAGCAAAACGTGTTGTCGTTTTAAGCCACGAAGTAGTGCGTCATTTGTTATGCAGCCTTAATAACTGGAACAGATTTTGTAACTCTTGAACCTCTTGACTGTGCTTGTTTCTCCACTTAGAATATACCTATGGGCGGCTGTGTTAGTGCTCCCCTTACCCCCACCAGAGGAGAACAGGTGGCACAAGACTGCTTTACCCTAGGCGTGTCCTAGATTCGCCCTTCGTACACCGTAAAACTCAGTAGAATCCTTAGGAAAAAATGTGCTTCCCATCGGCAACTCCTGTTAATAGAGTGGTTGGTGTTCTCAGTAAGCCAAACATATTTCCTCAAGACTTAGATGTTGCAAACCAAAAGGATAAGCAGGATAAGAGAAAACTATTCCTATGCAGATAGCCCTGATTTAACAAAGGTCAATCCTTCATAAATCTGCGATGGGGGTTTTGTCCCTGCTCTGCCTCACAGCCCTGGAAGAATCCTGGAAGCCACCTGCTCAGGAGACAATGGGAGGCAGTGGGGTACCCATCCCCACCACCATCGTGCCCCTGACTCACAAGCACACATACCCAACCCTGCGTCCCCACAGCTGTTCAGCAAGGATTCTGTCTGATGCCAGTTCTTCCCATGGCCCCTATTGCCTGATGCCCTGAGATTGGGGAACAGGAACAAGGGGGTCAGGCATAGAGTGTCTGGGAGCTTTGAAATGGAAGTAGTTTTCTATAATAAAAGCTGAAGAGGATCCCAAGCACCGGTGTGTCCTTGGAACTCAGAACACACTTCCTTATGGAAACGAGCGAGTTATTTATAAGTAAACTTTTGGAGCACAATGAAGTCACAGTCTGGGGGCTTAGCTGCATCTCTCGCTCTCCCCTGGGAAGGTGAAGGATATCAAGCTTTTACATCACGTTGTATTTATTATATGATATCTTATCACACGTGTCAATGTAAGCTCCTTGAGGGGATGCTCATATGACAGCCATCTCTGTGTCCCCATAGATGCAACCGCTGGCCCTGGAACATAGCAGGTGCTCGACTAATGTTTAAGAAAGGAAGGAAGATGGCAATAGCTATGAGAGACCCAATGAAACCTATTAAACCCTTCCTGCATAGAAACTTCTACCAAGCAGAAGCTTCCAAACTCTAAGCCAGTGGTGCATTTGTCACTTCGATAAGTGGCATCTTTGCGAAGTGGTGAGTGGGAGAGGTCCTGTCAGTCTCCAGTTTCCATCATGATCATGCTTTCCTCCAGCCAGGACCATGATCCCATGAAGAGCCCAACCCCAGTGGCAGCAAGGCTGGCACGTAGCTACAGAGCAGGCATTAGAGCATTTATGTGGGTCCAGCTATTAAACTAATTTATAGTATCCAACAATTATTTCTTAAATTACCCATAAGCTCATCCTTTCCAGGAGAGCAAAATTATCTTACTTATAGTGTGTGTGTATGGTTGAAAGGTCGGGGTGGGGGGGGACGGGGATGGTTGGTGGAGAGAGGAGTGTAGAAGCTAAAATTAAATTTTGACAACCTCACAATCCGGATGTTTCCCTCTGCATCCTTATTCCCAGGAGCAGAGGTCTTTGTTGTCAGGTCACACCCCTCAGCCCATCACTGATTCCAGCCACAACTGCAGGGCACAGCTCTGGGGATCCTCAGCCGGTGTGTACCTTCTGCTCTGGGGCTTCCCAGGAGCATACAGAGTGATAGAGGATACTACGGTCCCCAGGGCAACCTTCGGCCGATGGAGAAGTGCTCCAGCCACCTGTCCTTCAGGCAGAAACCAGAGGCCCTGGTGGGGCTGAGCCGTGCTTGCTAACAACAGCCCCCCTGCTCAGGCACCCTCATTGGCTCTTCCTTCTGTCCTGCCTCAGTCTCCCCGGCCCTCCCGCCTGCTTCCTGGGATCACAGCCCAAATAACTCTCTGTACCCAAATCCTGGTGTCAGGCTCTACTTTCAGGTAACCAAACTAAGACCAGCCCTAAGTCTGAGAGGGTCAGAAAATGGCACCAAAATGAGAAACCGTGAAACAAACAAGTGTGTACAAGAAAAATTATGAGTCTGTATCCAGCTCAGTCAGCTAACACTTTTCTGCGGAAATGTCCAAAGTATGTGGCATGAAAATGTTGATCAAAATCATCTTTACTCACATTATTGAGCACTTACTATGTGCCTTGCTGTACATCCACACATGGATGACCGCATTTCAGCCTCCCAACAACCCTAAAGAATACTTTATATTATGTTTCTTTGGGCAGTATTGACCTTCGGATCTTTTATTTACGATCTCATCAGGTCTGACCCTGTAGTAGCTCTACTCGGCACTCCACTAGTGTTTGGAGTCCTCCAAAGTGGGAGGAAGACCAGACCTCAGAACGCTCAGCTTCTAACTCAGCTGGACAAGCTGCTCACACGACGGCAGATGGTGAAAGGCACTCAGGTTGGGTCCCAGCTCTGCACTTACTTACTATCTGTCCTCAGGCAAGATTTTTAGCCTCGCTACGCTTCAGTTTCCTTATATGAAAATGAGGATAACAGTGGTATCTTCCCACTAGGAGGCTATGAGGATGAAATGAGCAAATGCATGAAAAGCTCTTAAAGGATCTGGCATGTAGCAAGAAAACGTTTTCCTAACTGTGTCATTTGGACCAAGAAGACCAGGGATGCCCTTTTAGCAATGAGATTCATAGCAGCAGGGCCTGGGGATCAAGCAGTCACAAGAATCCCACCACCAGCTCCATGAGAGAACCTTTCAGAAGACACTGGGGATGCCCGTACCATGTAGAACTTCCCCAGGAACTGCATCAGCCTCTAGGGAGAGCACAGGTCCAGGGAGCGACGTTTACATCTTGTGCCTTGGAACACGGTGGGTTAAAGGAAGAAGTTTACAATTCAAGGACGAATCATCCATCTCACTATAAATAACTCATATTCATTTCCTTTTATGGCTGAGTAATATTCCATTATATATATGTGCCACATCTTCTTTATCCATTCACCTGTCGATGGACACGTAGGTTGCTTCTGTGTCCTGGCTGTTGTAAATAGAGCTGCAAGGAACATTGTGGCACATGACTTTTTTGAATTATGGTTTTCTCAGAGTATATGCCCAGTAGTGGGACTGCTGGGTCATATGGTGGTTCTATTTTTAGTTTTTTAAGGAACCTCCATACTGTTCTCCATAGTGGCTGTATCAATTTACATTCCCACCAACAGTGCAAGAGGGTTCCCTTTTCTCCGCACCCTCTCCAGCATTTGTTGTTTGTAGATTTTCTGATGATGCCCATTCTAACTGGTGTGAGGTGATACCTCATTGTAGTTTTGATTTGTATTTCTCTAATAATGAGTGATGTTGAGCAGCTCTTCATGTGCTTCTTGGCCATCTGTATGTCTTCTTTGGAGAAATGTCTATTTAGGTCTTCTGCCCATTTTTGGATTGGGTTATTTGTTTTTTTGATATTGAGCTGCATGAGCTGCTTGTATATTTTAAAGTCTGTCATACAAAGTGAAGTAAGTCAGAAAGAGAAAAACAAATACCGTATGCTAACACATATGTGTGGAATCTAAAAAAAAAAATGGTTCTGATGAACCTAGGGGCAGGACAGGAATAAGGATGCAGACATAGAGAATGGACTTGAGGACACAGGGAGGGGGAAGGTGAAGCTGGGATGAAGTGAGAGAGTGGCATGGACATATACACACTACCAAATGTAAAACAGATAACTAGTGGGAAGCAGCTGCATAGCACAGGGAGATCAGCTCGGTGCTTTGTGACCACCTAGAGGGGTGGGATAGGGAGACGTAAGAGGGAGGGGATATGGGGATATATGTATACGTTACGTATAGCTGATTCACTTTGTTATACAGCAGAAATTAACACAACATTGTAAAGCAATTATACTCCAATAAAGATGTGAAGAAAAAAAAAGCACTAGTCATCAACCAGTTAGGAAGTAGGTGTTCCCTCCTGAGAACAAGAAGTAAAAGACAAGGGGGCTGTAACAGACGGGGGCGAGCGCTTACATGGAGAGGTCACCCAGACTGAGGTGGCCAACTCCAGCTGTGTCCTCTCACGACAGGCAGAGAAGGCGGGTCCGTGGAGAGACACAGGGAACCAGAGCAGACACAGAGAGAAAAAACATGCCACATGGCTGCAGGAAAAGAGGCAGAGAGCCGAGATGGAGACAGAGACATAGAGACAGAGGAGGAGTAGCTGTTACGGCCCCTGCGAGTTTCCTAGTTCCATCTGGCTCTGCGGCTCCCCTTTTCCCTGAGCTGTCACTGTGTCCCTTCGATAAACTCCACTTGACATAAGAGCGCGTTTGTTCTGCTTGTGTTCTGTTCCTTACAACGAAAGAGCTGTGACAGGAACACTGCTGTAGAGCCAATGCTCATCCCGGGGCCAGACACAGTAGGATCTGGACAAATATTTCTGAACTGGATAAATCGAGTAAATGCATTCGATGGCCATACTTGCTGACTAATCTGTGGCCTTCTTCAAGCTTCTAGAAACAAGGGCATTGCCCTTTTCAGTTTCTTACTTTGTTAGTATCACTATCATTTTTGGATACTAGGATGACAAAATAAAATGTTACAATGCAAAAGGAGGAAGCATCTGATCCTAATTCATAAAGATGCATTTGGTAGAAGACAGACCATTCCAGCTCACTTACTATATTTAGTGCTCCCTCATCCCAGTGAAATTTTCTTTTGAACGAACTTGCCAAATATTTGACTCTCTAGGACTGTGTATAAAAAACACATTGGCAACACCTTCAAAGCTGAGGAACTACTGTTCCTGTTCAAGAAAATTCGCTCCGATGGGATGGCTGCTTTCAGACAGGTAAATTCTCCTGACCCTTTCAGAAGCTAGAGAAGCTTTTATAAAGTGCCTAAGGAAAGTGGAAATCAAGGGCAGAGCCATCTTTCAGGAAAAGATTTGGGCTTCAACATGGTCTAGAGACACTTAGAAGTAAACTCCAATATGTTCCCCAGATTAATACATGTTCAACTGTGATTCATATAAAAGAGCAGAAAATCTCAAGTGACCAGGAATTTGTGGACTTCAGCTACTTCCTGAGTCCAACAGATGAAAAACCTCCACAACTGAGCTCTGGATCCTCGTCTTCTCTGGACAACACCGCCTCACTGTTGCTAAGGAGATCTCGGAAGGAGGAGATGTCAGCCCCCCTGGACGGGGAGCTCAGCCCTCCCCTGATTTCAAGAGAAATCCCAGCATCGAAAGCCTTTTTATCTAAGTTCAAGCGATGACAATCACAACAATAATAACAGTAACAGTACTGATGAAAGGCTCATATAACACTTAACTACCTTGTTATGTGCTGCTCTCAGCCAGTCGACAGTGCTTGGAATGCCTGGGACGCTCACCTGTGCTGGACCACTCTCACAGACATCACCCCAACAAGAGCCACCCTCTGGTTCTATCACACCTGCAACAAACACCAGGGAAGTTTTTTTGTTTGTTTCTGTTTTAAATAGGGATGCGTATTTAAAGCAGTCTACTTTACTTTTTTTTTTAAGACAGGGGCCAAGTTGATTGAAACTTATTTATTTATTTATTTATTTGGCCACACAGCATGTGGGATCCTAGCTCCCCGACCAGGGATGGAACCCGTGCCCCCTGCAGTGGAAGCACAGAGTCTTAACCACTGGACCGCCAGACAAGTCCGAGGGAAGTTTGCAAAGACAAGGTTTATTACTCACAGATCCTGGGGGGTACGCGGTACATCCAGGGCCACTCAGTGAGGTCACAAGGAGAGAGAGAGGGAGCGAAAGAACAGACCTGGCATCCTGCCTTTATTGGGGTCAAGGGTGGGGTGCCTAGGGTTTCGTGGGTATACTCTATTGGTGAATTTAAAAAATAAGAGCAGGGATTAAAGCACAGGAAGGGGAAATCAGGGCTTCAAGTGGTCACTTATCTGGGTCACCCAGGCTTCCTGAAAGGGGAGCTTCCTGGTGGGGGGGGGTCACATGCCTCCTTATCCAGCTGTGTAGCTGGCGATGTGGGTATTGCGATGGATGTCTTTCAAGGGGATTCCTTAGCAACCAAAAGCCTAATGTCAGGGGCTGAGGTTACGATCAAAAGAGCTCATTGCCAGGCACTTAGACTACATATCTGCCAGGTCTGACGGCTCTCACAAAACCTCCGTGAAAAACCACGGGAAACTTCCCCATTTCGTGGAGCAGCACAAGGAGAACCTCTTAGTCTAGGAAATGGAAGGAGGGGGTTCGGTGGGTTCAGTTTACTTTAAGGGGCAGCTTGCACTGACCCCTCAGCTTCCTAAATAACCAGCTTCCACACTGTGCCTCTTCCCTCAGCCTACAGATGATTCCATGCAACAGTATCAGCTGAGGATCCACATCCGAGTCTCGGCTCCAGGGCCGATAACTCAGAGAGGCCACTGCAAGAAGCCAGACTCTGTCCTGCCAGCACGTGCTCCCAAGGTCCTCTCACGTGGGCCTGACTTGGAACCTTCCGGAAAGGGAGAAGGCTCTTCTGGAGTTCAGGTCAGCTTGGTTGAACAGCTCCAAGGGACATGGTGGCTTGCTCCAGGACAAATCCTTGGACGAAATGGTCCCAGCGCAGTGGGAATGAGCTGCATCCTTCTGGAACCAGCTGGAGGCCGCTCGTGCTAAGGACCCAGCCCTGGGCTGCATTTGTGGGTAGAACCCGCTTCTTATCCTAGAGATCACTGACCGTTGGGGGCCCTGTCTACTGCATAAAGGGCCTGCCTTCACTGGCTTGTCTGGGCCCTTTGGCATCATCCAGCTGGCCTGCCCTTGAGCTTGTCTTTGAGCCCAACTCACATCAGGCCTTGGACAAACCTGTAAAATGAACGGGAAAAACGCTGGTGGTTGGTGGGAAACAGTGGACACAGGGAAGTAGAGGCAAATGGCCGTGACACAAGACCTCACACGTGGCAAGAGCCCAGGAGACAGCACCAGCATTTAGGTGTCACCCCCGCGCTCAAACACCAGCCAGGGCTCTGCATTCAGCATAACGCTCTGCACCAAAGCCCCAGCGATTAAAGTTTAAACGGCCCCAGGTCGGGAGAGGTTTTCTAGACTAATCAGTTCTATGTCCTGGAGAGTCAACAGTGGTGCCCTTTTCCCTGTTCCCTGACGTAGCAATCACTGCAGCCTTCCTTCGATCTATAATGTTCTTCAACTTCAAACAGCTGGTTTATAAAATTGCAGCCAAGGTAGTTTTTCTCACCACTGAATGTCTCCCTCTTACTCTGTTCTCCTCTCCTCCCTCACCTTGCTTCCTGTAAAGCATGGAACGGGGTCATGGGTGGGCGTGCATATGGGGAGGGCAGGGGGACCTCGGCTTCCAGGAGCCCCGGACCAGTGCTGCCCGGTCCTCCCTTTGTCCCTTTTAAAACCCCTCCCGGACATGAGTGGAAGAGAAGGGATGGAGGGCTGTTGAGACCAGGCTTCTCTCTCCCGGAAACCCCAAGGCTTCCCCAGAGCCCAGCCCCCTGCAGCTTCCCCTTGCTGCTGTAACAGGTCTCTCCCCATCCTCCTGGTCTCCTCCTCAACCTCATCATCAGGGGCTGAGTTGTGTGCTTCCAAATCCATATGTTGAAGTCCTAACCCCCAGTACCGCAGAATGTGACCTTATTTGGAGATGGAGCCTTTTTTTTTTTTTGTCTGTGTTGGGCCTTCGTTGCCTCGTGCAGGCTTTCTCTAGTTGCGGTGAGTGGGGGCTACTCTTCGTTGAGGTGCATGGGCTTCTCACTGTGGTGACTTCTCTTGTTGTGAAGCATGGGCTCTAGGCACACGGGCTTCAGTAGTTGCAGTGATGGGCTCAGTAGTTGTGGCTCGCGGGCTCCAGAGCGCAGTCTCAGTAGTGAGGGTACAACGGACTTAGTTGCTCCGCGGCATGTGGGATCTTCCCAGACCAGGGCTCGAACCCGTGTCCCTGGCATTGGCAGGCAGATTCTTAGCCACTGTGCCGCCAGGGAAGTCCCTGGAGATGTAGCCTTTAAAGAGGTAATTAAGGTAGAATGAGGTCAGATGGGGGGCCCTAATCCAATCTGACTGGTGTCATAAGAAGAGGAAATTAGGACACAGACACAGAGATGACCATGTGGGGACACAGGGAGAAGACAGCCATCCGCAAGCCAAGGAAAGAGGCCTCTGGAGAAACCAACCCTTCTGACACCTTGATATTGGACTTCCAGCCTCCAGACTGGGAGGGAATCAATTTCTGTTGTTTAAACTGCCCAGTCTGTGGCATTTTGTTACTGCAGCCAGAGCAAACTCATACACTCATAACTCTGACCTCGGATGGCTGAGGAGGAGATGGGTTTCCCAGAAACCAACCTATCCCGAGGCTAGTAAACAGCACTCAGAGCCCTTTCCCCGCTTAAAATGAGATGGAAATACAGAGTTAAAGACAGTTAGGGGCTTCTGGGATGTTCCGAAAGCACTAGCCCCTCGCTCTTCCCGCTGATTTGTTCTGCTCGGAATCAGGAGGGGGCGCCCCAGCCTCTACATGGGAAACCATTTACCCCAGAGAGAGTGGCAGGCGCAGAATTGTCGCTGGGAATCCAACCCTGCCACACCCATCAGCCCCAAGTAGATGAGAACACCTAGCGAAGCAGCCTTTCCTAAGGCATATTCCACAAGCTTCAAGAGAAATTTGAAGAATAGGTCAAATTATTCACATTCCTGTCCTTTCAAAACGCATCTTACTCCTACCTGCTGGCCGCCTTCTCCTTCTTTCCTCCCCTACATGCAGAAAAATTCCTGGGAGCCTCTTGAACGCATTTGTGCATTTCACCTCAGTCCCTTTCCTGGGTAACTCATTCCATATGTATGTTGCCCTCTGTGAGAAGGAGCTCTGTCTGAGTTCTCTGTTTACTCTGAGTTTCCTAATTTTATGACCAATTTCCTAACAATAAGGTCAATTAGACCATGGGATCCTGTCCAAGGAGAGTGACAGAGTCCCGGTCAGGGTCCAGCCCAGCTTTGCCCAGACAAAGCACTGGGGAATTTGGTACAGAAGATGCAGTGGGGGTAGCCTGAGCCGGCCGGCTGCATGATCTAATTCTGCAGATATTTTTCCATCACTCAGTTCTATGATGCTGAGTAGATTCTCTACAATAAAATAACTGTTTTGCCATCTTCAACAAAAGCAAACTAAGCTGCTTCTTTTTCCATCGTGAGAATCTTACAAAGGAACAAATCACAGCTGATTAATAGATGCATTTTAACGATTACTGTGGGTCTTTTTTCATTATTGGGGTAATACCTGGCAAGGGCTTACTTCATGCTTCAAACTGATGGATTTCAGAAAAAAGGCAACATGAAGAATAAACCGATACAATTTTAATGGATCAGATGCCCATTTACCAAAAACCACAATTCTCGGATCCACGTTTCTATTAAAGCAGACTTTCATTTGGTGCTACGGATTTGACTAAACCCAGCATTTTTCTAAACCAGAGAAATCTTATGACCAGCAATAAATTTTCTCCAAGAGATCATTTTCCAATCAGTTCCATTACAGCAAACCTAGGCCATTACACTTACCTCCAAAACATAAAATTACATATATTAGCGTATACCAATGAATTTTTAATTTTTTGCCTGTTAGTTCAAACCACATGAAATATTTCTGCAACCGGATATTTTTATTGAGACCAAAGCATACATATTCCAAACAATGCATTTCTATTCAGATTCTTCTGAAGCCTAATCAAAAAAGTTTGTATTATCTGTTATCAATAAGTTATTATTCAAACCATCTTTTTACTTGATTCTACTCACTCTTTAATCCACTTGGCCAGCTTCTGCCATACCTTGCATATCTTTTCCACTGAGATTTCACAGTATAGCTTATTGACATTGTCATTATTTTGTAGATTGTAAAATGTACGAGTCTCAGAATTTTGGAACTGGGCAAGGCTTAGGAAGAATTTCACTTTCAAAGACCACAAATTTAGGGTTTTCTCTTAGTTTTCTCTGATGGCATTTCTTTCAAGGATAATGGTCTCAACAACTCCTGGTGAGCTTTTTAGGGCAAAAAGCAATTTAACTGTAGTGAGAGGAAGCATACAAAAAGGCAAGTGAGAGATCATCCTTTGGACGAGTTGGACTTCACCAAGCTTTTAGAACACACGTACATAGGTTCCAAGCTGACACCTTGATCAGGTTGATTCTCGCCCTGACACCTCCTGTTCCAACAGCTTCCTTGAACTTGTCACTTCTGCCACGACTGAGGACAATACCTCAAAGACTCTGCTTTCAGCTCCTAACTTGCCCCATCTTGGCTTAAGGCTGGAATGTAGGCCCCTACATTCCTGGTAACAGCCATCTCATAACCCCAGCTCTCCTGCTTGAGTTCCAGCCGGGAGCAAGCCCAGCTGCTAGCCTCTCACTTTCCAGCCAGATGCAGTCCCTTCCCAGAATGCACCTTTGGCCTGGAGCTCCCCTCCCCCATCCCTAGTCACCAGTTTCAGGCCCAAATCAGAAGTAGAACAGAACCACCTAAATCAACTATTTTGGTTTTCTGGTCTTTAGGGCTTTTTTCTGTATCTTCTCCTCTTCTATATGTTTAATAGCTACTTGTCAAAATCTGTAAGACCTAATTGCAGACATATTCTGATTCTGCATGATTCCCTGACCTCTGGTCTGTGTCTCCTGGAAATGCAGAGTCCTGAGGGCTCAAGTTATGTGGTCCACCATGACCGCTGGTTGGCTGGTCCAGGCCTGGGCTCTGCCCCAGCACCTCTTCCCAGCTGACAGCCCTTCACTGTCCATCCCTGTGGCGTTCAAACCACCACCCACCCACACACACGTCTGACTTGGAAGCCCTCTGCATAGCCCCAAAGTATCTGAGCTGGTATTTTTCAAGGCCCCATTCTACAAGACCACACTTTCAGACATGAGATCTCTCCCTTAGGGCACGAGAATTTGTGGCTACTAGAAAAATCACCTCAAATTACACTGATGGGGATTTTGGAGGGAAGAATGTTTTCATTACACGGCAGGTACGGATCTCCATGCATAAACTCAGATATGCTAGAAATACCTTTCCTTTATTTCTTTTAAATCCATCTAGTTTCTGACCCTGAGTCCCCTATCCCGCCTGACTGGCAATACATTTAATCTCAGACGTTCTTTCTTAGGACTTCCCCCATGAACCCCCAGACCCAGGTCAATACCAAGGCTTTGGGAAGAGAAGGGGACCAGATGAATTGTCCTCTCTTTGGTCATCTTCTCACAACAGGGCGTGGCTGACACACCATCATCCCTGAACTTGTGGTTCCTGAAGGTGTGAGGACTCTCAGAACAATGGGGCTTAGTGTCTGGGTCCCTGTCTCATTTGACGGCTCACTACCTTCTGCACATCTCCCAAGGAGAACCCAGAACCACCTTAGAAACTCACAGACCTCCTCCTTCTCTCCAGGCCTTGATTCAATTTAGCAAAAGAGAAAACCCTTTTTCTAGCCAACCCCACCCTCTTCAGCTGGTTGAGGTTTTTCAAGACAAAAACAAAAGCCTGGAAGCCCAAAGTCTGCCTCTGCTGGTCCTTAACTAGAGGCCCTGGAATTACGAGCCTCTGCCAGTTAGAAAGGTGGAGAAAAAAAAGGGGGACCGAAACATGAATTTATATCTCAAAGTATTATCCAACCTCTTTAGTGTTACTGAATTTAACAATATTTTATTGAAATATACATACATTTTTTATAGTCAATCCAGACAATCCTTGCAGGAGCCCAAAAGAAACATAAATAATCATTAAAATGCAAAATTTGGCTTCTTTACAGGAATGCAGCACAGAACTAAATATGCTTTGTATCTGCCACTTAAATAGCTGGAAATAAGGAAAAGACATGGGGACTAATGCGGACTAAATAAATAAAGCCGTGCAGACAAAAAGTAACAAAACAGATTTCATTCTCTTTCAATAGGGATATTTTTCTGAAAGGATGACATGCAGAAAAGCTTTGTGGGAGAGCCCTCCGTAGGGTCCCAAAGGAACCCAATTTTGAGGAAAATCAAAAAGATTGCCCGAACGAGCCTGGAAGCAGAGTCTCCCGGAGCCTCCAGAAAGGAGCACAGTCAAGCCATCACCTTCACTTCAGCCTCGTAAGAACCTAAGCCGAAAATGTAGCCACCCCAGGCCTGGATGCTGTCCTAAAGAACCATGAGCTGGTAACAGGTGTCATTTTGAGCCTCTAAGTTTATGGCAATATGTCATGTAGCAATAAAATAGTCACCAAAGTCTTAATTCTGATCAAAGGAAAAATGGTAAAATAAAAAAGGAATTTTTAATAAAAATAAAAAGTTATCCTCTCTCCCACATCATTTTCTAAACAAATAAAAGAGGCATTGCTGTAAAAAAAATCCAATCTTAATTGAGTTTAGCTTTCTTTAGAGACTTCACCATGAACATTCACTTTTTAGAGTCCTTTGGCCTTTGGAAGTATGTGTATTTTGACCAAAGTAATATAGCAATAAAAGTCAACATTCTGCCATTTTTTTTTTGCATGGTTTTCTAAGCTTGTAAAGTGAAGGGTCACATTTGCATAAAGCTGCCTGGTACCACCCAGAGTAAGGTAGAGAATAGTTTAAATGGCCAACCCATGGGAATGGTTCTGCTGTTCCTGTAGGACCCTCCTTCTTCAGGCATCCCAGTTCAGAACTGTATGGCATCTCGTGCTTTAAATGTATAAATCCCTGTTGAAATGACACCCCGGTCTGTCTGGAAGTGGAAGTTCAAACCACAGCCTGCATTCCATCTACTGTTCTACCGGAAGCTGAATGAGAGAGCTCCGTGACCCGTCCACTTTGGTGAAGAGCATAGAAAACAGAAGAGAAACACCCTGGCCATGAATGTGTGTGCTTTGAAGAATTTTTCACCCAGAAAGGCTGCTGGGGTGGAGATGACAGCTCCAGCAGCGTAAGTCAGCTGCCCGTTTCCAGATGATCACCTTCCGTCCACGTATCCACCAGCTGCCGACTGGTAGGTAGTTTTGAGCTGCCCTGAAAGGAATCTCCCCCCAAGATCGAGAAATAAGCACTGGTTTTCCTAGGATCTATATGTCACACAGATGGGAAGCAATATTGAAAATATATCTATGAAAAATGGCTTCCATACATCCGGAGGCAATTCTAAAAGCTAAGACTTGGTTCTGTTATATAAGATGAGACAGCGCAATAAACCAACATGGGCGGTAAATTCAATATACTTATTGATATTCATGGGAACATAAGGATGTGTCTTAAATAAATGAATGTCTCCTTTCATTTCTGGTTACACGAGGGAAGGAAGGAAAGAGGGAGGGAGGGGTGGCAATTCAGGAATGGGAAGAGAAGGGGAGGGCGTGATTCCCTCCCAGCTCTGCTTCTAGGACATGTCCTGGACCAGGTAGGGTCCTCTCTCTGCAGGCCCTGTGCTCCCCGCTAGGCTGTGCTCCCCCACCTCTGCCCTTGTCCCACTTCATTTTTAACGTTCGTCAAATTGCCCATTCACCCCGATGTGCTGTGAGGTGTGTGAGAGCGAGAGGTTGGATTTGCACGGTCATCTTTGTAGGTCCAGGAGGAAAGCAGGAGCTTCACCTGGCTTGGGTCCTCCCAGACAGCAGGCCCTGGGGCAAGAATGTGCATGCAAGGAGTTTGTCTGGGAGGTGATCCCAGGAACTGGGGGTAGGGGAGGGATACAGGGAAATACAGGGCGAGGAAGAGCTCAAGCTATGACTGTCGTAAACTAGGGCTCAGTCCCCTGGGAGCCAAGGCAGAACATGTCTCCTGCCACCTGCGGGGCGAGGAAGCTGGGTACTCAGCCACACCTCCCTCCATCATTAGTCCCAGGCCCCTCCCGCAGGACACGGGATCCAGCACAACCAGCCCACCCTGCCACCAGGGCAGAGCCCAGGAGCACACGCTCTCATACGGGAAGGATGCTCTCCGGCTGAGGGAATATGGACCAGGCTCCAACAGCCTTAAGGGACATTTGTTGAAAGAATACAGTGTGAATGAGGAAAATTCTTTCTTGTATTCCAATTCACTTTTTAATATTATGGTCTGTCATGTTGTATAGGTCGCTTTGATATTTTTTCTTCATTTTCTTAACTGAGGTATCATATGATAAAGAGCCCCAATGTTAGATACCCAGCTCGACTTTAGTCCACATAAGCTCCAGTGAACTCCTACTTGGGTCAAAATACCAAACATTCCCATCACCCAGATAGGCTCCCACCCCTCTTTTCCTAGTCAACACCAAATCCACCCAGAAATAACCACCATTCTGACGTCTGTCCTCATAGATGACTCTTGGCTCTTCTTGAAATTTCTGTAAAGGGGTTTATTCAACACATTTTTCTTGGTATCTGATTTCTTTCACTCCACACACTCCCTGGCTACATCTATGCTGTTGTGAGTTCCAGTTAGTTGTGTGTGTGTGTGTGTGCGTGCATGTGTGCATCATTGCTGGGCAGTGTTCAGGCAACTCCATCTTGGAGTCAAAACTGAATAAATGAGTGAGTCCCTGAGTCACTTCCAACCCTATCTTCTGTGACATCTCGTGACATGGTCCCAGCTCCTGGAAGTCCTGCCACAAGGAATTCTCACTCCCACTGCCCCACAGCTCGGTATCAGGGGACTTATACTGTCCTCCAGGTCCAAGGAGCATTCTACCAACCCCCGTGTGGGAGCGGCATCCACCCAGTGGCCTCCTTGGCATCTCCTGCCTTCCAGCCCGCAGGTGTCCATTTGGCTTCTGAAGTTGGCCTCACGGCCCATGAAATGATGAGCCCCACCCCTGGGCACTCTGTTTTGGTGTCTAAGATCAATGACGTGGGGTGTAACAGTGGCCACCACTACAGAAACGTTACTCCTTAGTTCTGCTTCTTCTAAGTGAGCTCACACCCTCCTTGCTCTTGAAAGATTCTTCCAGGTTGATGTGTGGAAAATCTGCCTCCATCAGTGAAATTACTGAAGACTGATGGGAACCGGGAGGCAGGAGGTTGGGAAAAGAGAGCCCTGGGCGGGTGAGGATGAGGCAGGAAAGGACACCATGGACCATTCCATTCCTCCGGTCCCCCAGCCCTGTTTTGACGCACTGCAGATGTCTCTGACATCTTGTCAGGGGCAAGGGATGCTAGAATGAGTTAACAACCAAACTAAAAAGCAAAGAATCTTGGGCTGGGAGAGAACGTAATGTGGGCTGTCCTGACTATAGGATTTAACCCTCCGAGTCACTTTAACAGACTTCCTTCCGTCTCCTTCCCGCCCCCCTCTGCCAGCTAAGGTTAAAGCTTGTTTAATTAGCTGACAGGGCACTTGTCAGAGGAGGGATCGGGGAGTGACGGCGCCGTGGAGGCCAGTGCGGGGCTGGCTTGATCCCGATCTTCGCACAGACCACGTGTTCCATCATCGCGGGGACTCACGGTGATCATCTGGTCCGAGTCACTTCACGTTTTATTGTTTCCTTATGATGATTATTCAGTTCGTTGTACTTGAGAATATTAATGTTTTCTATTTTGTATGTATATTTTAATTCTTGGCTTTCATCTCTATATTTGGGTTTGTTTTAAAAGTGCAGTTAAAAAAATTAAATCAACCAAAAATTTGCCAGACCTTTTAAATGTGGTCCCCGCTGCATTTTTGAAGTTGTGACTTTAAGGCTGAGAAATTTTTTCCGGGGAATGAGAGTTCATCTTGAAAGGGAACAAGGTGAGCCTCCAGATGGCAATCCACCAGGCAGGGGGCGGTGAGGCCGAGCCCGTGCTCAGATGGCGGCACACCCGTCTCCGCCTCAGAAACAAGCTGCTTCTGGTTAACCCCTTAGGCGAACAGACATCGGCTGGCTTCCACTTAGACAGTCACTGCAGCCCCGGGGCATGGATAGGGACCTGCTCCTGTTATCACCGCTTGATCAGGCAAGATACTAAAGCTAAGACAGGTTAGGGGACTTGCTTGAGGTCACACAGCAGAAAAACAAAGGGTGTGGGAGGAGGCACCTTACCAGGTCTGGAATCCAGAGCTTCCAGTTCAGAGTTTGATAATCCATTCATTACTATCAGCCTCCTTCCTTTGAGAATATTAGTCCAGGGGAGTATTTGTACTGTCTAAATCACTAACTACAGACTATATGGACAGGTTTCCAAGACGTAAACCAGTACTGTGCTGTTTCCCCAGAAGTAATTCACAGTTTTCAGCGACCACTGATACCGGATATATGGACAGACATCTGCTGGACAGACTTCCCCCTTCCTCCACCACCTCATGCACTTCATCTGCCTTAGAGTCAGTTACTCCTGAAAATTTCTTTCATACTAAAGAGTTGCCCTCTTCCATCAGATGGGAAGACCCAGTGTAAGTAACCCTTGCTCCAGCACCAGGGCTACCCAGTATCCGTTATCACCTGGCACATTGTTAGGTACGCAAATTCCTGGGTCCCATCCCAGCGCTATGGAATCAGAATTTCTGGGGGTGTTCTCCAGGCATCTGCGTTTTAACCAGCTCTCCTGGTGACCCTGATGTCTGCTAAATTTTGAAACAGTACTTTGCACTCAGGAGGTGCTTTTTTCACATGTGGAAAGATGTGACCCCTCAGCTAGGAGGGCTCCTTACGTTTGGACACAAACTTCCCAGGCTAAGATACGGCCATGTTGGGATTCCCAGGTTGGATTAACACGGATGGAATAAAAATACAGAAATGGTATCAGGAATAATGAAAAGCATACAGCTTAAAATAATCGCTGGAATACTTGGGATTCTTGATAGAAATTACAGGAGGGAAAGAACTTTTGAAAAGCTAATAAGAACAAGAAGAGAATACTAAATTCTGGGGAAACACTGCAGAGAACTGAGATTTTTCAATAGCATGCCGACTAACCTTAATTAATGTTCAAAGGGGCCACCAGCCCTCTCACGCCACTCACCCGCACCTTCGCCTTACAGTTCGTTAGCGCCTTTCCACCTGTGCTCTCAGGGTCTTTTCCCCTTTCTGGTAAAAATCTTTGGAGAGACACAAACTATCAGCTACCACATTGAGATAAAATGCAATGTCTTTTTTTTTAATACTCCATGTTTCATTTAAACATTTTAATGCCGTATGTGTAAGATAGAACCTCCAGAACCTCCAAGAACCTCCATGGTTCTTGGCTTTTATGTTATTAATCTTAATACTTACACAGCTATGTTTATCATTCTGCCAGTTTCTAAAGTACACAATCTTATTGCTTGTTTTAACATTGGGGCTGATTTTGCAAACATATGAAACTGAATTCATAAGAGGGAATTTCTCTGGCTGTCCTGGAATCTGCTAGATTCCACTTTCTCACTCTGCAATACTTCTCAAAATCACCTAGAAATAAAAAAAACTGAATGTATCTTAGAATTGGCAGTCCTGTTCTTGGTTTGGCTTTATTGCCAGGAATGGGGCAAAGAACATTTGCACTGCAAACTGACTTCCCCAGACCCTGACTCCAGAGTGGGTTAGAAAAATTCTAAGCATCTCTTAACTCTAGAACACCAGTCTTGGACACAGGAGATCTGGTGACTGGTTCTGACTCTGTCACTCATTAGCTAACCCTTTGTGTCTTGTTCTCATCTGGAAAATGGGAATAATATAGGCTCTGAATACCTCGTGATTTTCTTGTGAAACTCAAATTATTTTTTAAATGACATAATGTGTATGAAAGCTCTATAGACTGAAATATTTCTCTGATTTCTGCAGGTTGTTATTATTACTGTCATTATCATTACTACTACTACTATTCCTTCATCCAGGAGCACCCTCTGGAAGATATCTTTCTAGATTTGAACTTACTTTTTTAGTATGAGACCAGAATTTGATACCTGGCATCTATGATCTGTTCTTTATCGAGGATTCTCTTCTTTTGACTGTTAAGGGAAGCAGGTGAGGAAGGCTATGTTGATGCTGCCACCATGTCAAGAGTATCCACAGTCCCGAGCATGCAACCTGATTTTCACTGAAAGCTCATGACACCTGCCTATGGGGGCTTTCTCTGGCCACCAGAGTTCAGGGTAGACTGGACATTTGGGGACTTAATGCCCCAGGAATATCCTCACCTGATGACAGATGGAAATTGGAGGATAAATACCCCCTTGCCCTTGCCCCTCAGGTTGGGACAAATCTCAGGTATGTCCTACACAGTCTCCCAAAAAGGTCTCCAGGGCTTCCCTGGTGGCGCAGTGCTTGAGAGTCCGCCTGCCGATGCAGGGTACACGGGTTCGTGCCCCGGTCCGGGAAGATCCCACATGCCGCGGAGCGGCTGGGCCCGTGAGCCATGGCCGCTAAGCCTGCGCGTCCGGAGCCTGTGCTCCGCCACGGGAGAGACCACAACAGTGAGAGGCCCGCGTACCGCAAAAAAAAAAAAAAAAAAAAAAAAGTCTCCCGTGGGACTGAGCCCCAGGTGCCCACAGTGGTCACCTGTTCGTTACTGGACTGCCCACCTTCCTGTCCTGGCTCACTCCCCACCCGCACCTAGTGAACCTTGATTCGTGGAAGTTTCCAGTGGCTTGAAAGTACTGGTGAAAGTGAGACACCAGTCTAAACGGTAAGACTGATGTTCCCGGAGCACAGGGACCGAAGCACGTCTTATCCCGGCACTGATCTCAGCCCCTGACTCTGCTCAGCCCTGCTTCTCTGAGGTGAGGACAGAGCAGAGTCGGATCCCAGGCTTCCCGCTCCCTCCCTGCCGGCTCTCCTGCATCATCTAAGTTCCTTCAAAGAGAATATAAAATTCTTAAGCATCTGTCACCACAGTCCCTTGCAGTAAGAAATGGAAGGTGTGGCTTCTTTGAAAGAAAAATGACAAGACAGCTTGTGGTGTCCCCCAAGGTGTTGGCAGGTGGGAGACAGATTCACTCAGGGCCACAGATGGAAAAGCCTGTCTGCCTGGCCAACACTGTTTCTAATAAGTTGTAATCACTGTTGATGCTTTCAGGATGTGGTGCTCAGCCCGAAAACCAGTCCCCTTACAGCCCAGGTTTAGGTGGAGGCCCTGGGCCACCCGAGCAAACACCACGACAATGGAATCCCGCCCGACGTCGGGCAGCCAGCCTTTCATCTGTCCCCAGGAGTGACAAGGAGGCCTGGCTTCCTTCGGCTGGGGGTGGCAGCTGAGGACCTGGGGCTTGTTTGTAGAACTTACTTAGGAAACCGATACCCTCCAAAGTGCCCCTTCATTCCGAGGTCACTGGAGTCGGCACAGGTAAAAGGATTGCTCTGGTGGGGCTGGTCCCCACCATTGTCTGCACAAGCCCACGCTGAATGGGGTAACTTAACCCCCAAAGAGATAACCAACCGCTGGGTGTGTGCTCACATTCACAACTGGAAATTCCCATGAAGTACCGGGGTGGTTTTCCGGGACTTTTGTTTCACTAACGCTTTAGCAGCAGAATGTGAGGTAGTTCTGGACCAAAGAGGTGAGGCTGTAGAAGGAGATGTCCAGGGTCCCCTCTCCACCCCCCCCCCCGCCCCCATGTCCTTGTCCCAACCGGATCCACCAGGGGAGTCTGCGTGGAGGGGCCGCGTGGAGGGGCCACGTGAATGCAACGCTCACGTCTCCCAGATGCCTTTGTTCAACTGTGAATTCGACTTTAAATTCTCAGCATGTTTTCTTTAAAGAAAAATATCTTAGAAACCCCAAAGACGAGAGAGGAGGAATTTTGAGGCTGGGATGCATTTTGTGATTTCTGTTTGGGGATGGGACAGGCCATGAAATGACCAACCCGACGTCTGACCCATGTCCTTGCTCTGCTCAGGACTTTGAGGGTTTCAGGCATCCACCCTCCAACACCGCCACCACCAGCAGCAGCCAGCCCAAAAGCCCAAAAGAATAAAACTCTCCTACTCTTCGCCTGGACATTCTCAGGCTGATTTTAGCCCCAATTCCCCTATACTAATAGAATCTCATTTATTATGTTTCGGAAATAGGGACATAGAAGAATGCAAAGGTTATTCATAACCTCACCATCCAAATAACCCTTGTTGACAATTAAAACTCTTTTAAAATAATATACCGTACACATGGTGAGACAGTTCAAATATTATGGAAGGTAAAAATAACTTTAAATAAAATCAACATTCACCCCAAAGGTAACCACTGCTAACATTGCCTAGGGTTTCCTTCCAAACCGGAAACAGAAATGCATATAGGATCAAAACGTACGTGATGTATACAGGAAAAAAAAAATGAAGAATATAACATTCTCACTATTTTAATTCTTACCCTTTTCACTAAATTGGGTGAGTTTGCCACATCTACTGCCCATGGGTCTACCTCACTCTTTCTTCTTTTTTTTAGACTTTTTTTTTTTTTTTTGGCTGTGCCGCGCTGCAGGCAGGATCCTAGTTCCCCAACCAGGGATCGAACCCATGCCTCCTGCAGTAGAAGCACAGAGTCTTAACCACTGGACCACCAAGGAAGTCCCTACCTCACTCTTTTTAATGGTCCATTCTAAGGATGCATCACAACTGCCCTGTCCACTCCCGAATGAGATGCTGGGAAGAACTACATGAACGTAGGCAGGAGTCAGCCACTCCCCGCCTCAGCGTCCTCCTCTACAATGAGTGGATACATGGAAAGCACTTAAAAGGATGTGGGATGCATAGTAAGCCATTACTATTATTAGCTATCAGCGTGGTTTCTCGTTAGAAAAATTTTAGATAAATATTAGCTATATTGTCAGTGCCCTTTCCAATTAGACTTTTAAGGTAAGTTTCCAAAATGCCAACAAAAAGTACACCAACGAGACAGCCCACCTTAGAGTTTTGAATCAGACCCTTCAGAACATTTACAAAGGCTGAAACGTCTACGGCCCATGGTGGTGATGGAGTTATGTTTTCTAAAACACAAGAGAATTCCCCAAATGAAGCCACAGCTTGAGTTTTGCTTTATGAAACAGCAGACAATATCAAGGGACAAGTGACTGAGGAGAAATAGATAGGAACACCATAGCCAGTTGACAATTCAAGGAAAACTGTGGTGGGCAGAATGTAATTACCTGAGCTGGAACTTGGCCAGGGTGTCTATTTGCCCAGCAGAAGGAAATTAGACCAGATGTTTTGGGGAAAATATTTAGTTTTGGCCAACATTTCCCAAGATACTCTTTCCATCAGCAGCAAGGTCATTATATCCAGGCATTAAAAAGAACCACAGAAGGTTAAGGCTTAAAGGAACAAACCCTAAGACATCAGTTAGTTCAGCCTCTCATTCTACAAATGAGAGATGCACCGACCCCTCAAGTGACAAAGTCAGTTAGCAGACAATCCAGGGTCAGCTGAAAAGTCTCAACGCCCAAACCAGCGTTCACTCCATCGCATTACACTGGCTTATTTGAATAGAGTCCTAGGATACCCATTAGTACTCAAAAAGAGCAAGACATATGTGAACTGGAAATAATTGAAAGTTTTAAAATTAGGTCCTATTAGTCATGTCATACGAATATTTAAGGACCTCAGAGATCGGGACATTTTTGTTGTTCTTGGAGGGGAATGATTTACTCTGCTTTGTGTCCTAGGGTTCCTCCCCTGAGGAGGAGGCGAAATGATAGGGTTCGAGGACTCCATCCTTCCCTGCCCCCCACTTTGACCTCAGCAATATTGCTTCTGCAACATTTTGTATGTTAAATGGTTGTACATAAAAGGTATTGATGTAAGTTTCCACTGCTAAAACAAAAAATGTTAGTGTCATTTTTTTTGGCACAAAAGCCCAATGCTGTATAATTTTTAACATTTTATTTGGGGATTTGGGTGATACAAGAAATGCAGCAGATGTCTAAGTACGCCGAGCTTTGAGAGAGTGGTTTCCCCCCACCCCATTTTTTTCATCACCAAAGTGACCCAGCACTTCTAAAAAGTCATTTGTTAGACATCCACATGATTTATTTAGATCCAGCCAATAAGGAGAGAGACACCGGAAACTGACAAGCTTTTCATGTGAATGTACCGCTCTTATCTCCACAGTGTCATTGGCACATGCAGCTGTTGAAAGTATGCCTTGGGACTTTTTTTTTTTTTGGTAATAATTTCTTAAAGTCGGACAAAGAAGAAGATGGAAAAACTCTAGAGATCCATTGTAAAACTATATGACCGTACTTAACACTATCGAACTGTACAGATGTTGGGGGTTTTTTGGCAATTAAATTTTTCACGAAAATTTAAAAGGAGACGTGTACCCTTCTTCAGTCCTTCCTCCTTCCTGTCAGCTGGAATGCAGATGCGATAGCTGATGCTCCAGCAGCCATCTTAGACCATGCAGTGGAAGCCACATGCTGAAGATGGTGGAGCACCAAGGGTCTGTGTAGAGAAACCTAGTCTCTGACATTAAGGGCACCATGCCAACCCTGCATGGCCTACTTCTGGATCTCTTTTATGTAATAGAAAAATAAATTTCTATTATGTATAATTAAAAAGAGATTGCCAAAGGAGGTATTTGCATCACATGTATCGAACATATCATGAAAATGAGGCTGTAGTCCCAAATCATTTTTATCTTATTTATTTTACTAGAATGTTCTAACTGGGCTATGATACAGAGCACTGCTTCTCAAAGTGTGGTCCTGGGACCAAGATCACAGCATCACCTGGGACTTGTTAGAAATGCCCCCAAGTGCCCAGACTTAGACCTACTCAGTGCTGGGCCTGGTGAGCTGTATTTTAGCCATCTGTCCAGGGAATTCAGATTTCTAGGAACGAAAGAGAACCATTCATCTAGAGGTAACACTAAGTAGTCCTGTTTGTACAGTGCTAGGGCTAAGAGCAGGGGTCTGCCGTGGAGTCCTGTGTTGGAATCTCTTGTCTACCACTTAATAGCTCTGAAACCCAGAAAAGAAGCGTCACCTCTTCAAGCCTCAATTTTCCCAACCATTAGATGGAGAAGAATGAAAAATACCTCTATCCTAAGGTTATTGAGAAGATGCAGTAGGGTAATTTGCATAAAGCTCTGAATCGGTAAGCATTTACTGCTAAATGCAAGGTCAGTAAGCATACCTTGTTACTGTTTCATGCCATGTGAAGTCTCATGGCCTGATCACAAACAAGTACGATAACCAAGTTGAAGAACAATAGGTGAATGTCGGGAATTTCTTTGGAGAAAAGGAATGAACAGAACGGAAATTGTGCTGAAGTCACTTGCCAAGAAAAAACAACAAATTGGAAAAACAACAACAGTATTACTACTAACAGAAAGCATTTGTTAAATGCTTACCACGTGCCAGATGCTGTTCTAACCACTTTGCACCTTGAACGCATTAAATCCCCCTAAGGACACTCTGAGGCATGTGCTATAATTATGTTTGTTTTACAGATGAGGAAACAGGAACAGAGAAGTTAAGCAATGAGGGCAAGGTCACACAGCCAGGGAGAGGTAAAGCCAGATTCCATCACAGGAATTTGGCTCTAAACCCCATGTTCTTAACCTTGGCCCTTGCATTCCCAGGTATATTTCTGCTTCTGTTCAGGTGTGGCATAAATAGAATGGTGGCCTCTAACCCAGGTTAGAATAAAGGGAAAGTTCAGTTTATCGGTTTTTATTGAGCACTTACCATAAATGAGTGCCTTAGTCTGGAGCCTGCTAGAAGCATCTTGGAGACCAGGATTTGAGAATAGCTTGGGGGTGGGGGTGGGGTGGGGGAGGAGTTGTTCAGGGAACACCTACAGGGAAAGGGAGTAAATACAGGGAAGGGGAAGCAGGCTGCAAAGCCAGGTCTGAAGGTGGGCAGCTGGAACTCTGTCCCACAGGAGCAACCCTGCAAAACCCTCTCTGGGAATTATCCCACCAAAAGGGGAGAGAGAGCTGGCATATTTCAACCTAACTCCTGGGAGATATTGAATGAGGGCTGCCCCTGAAGGTATTAATCCTTTAACCACGTCCAACATCTTGACAGCTGCCCAAAAGCAGAGCGGATTTTCAAGATTTTTTTTTTTTAAAGCTCCAAGCTAAAGTTGTTTCTTTGCAAAGGAACCTTATCCAGGTCAGTAGTTTCACCCTGGAATCCTCGGAATTCTCAAGACTTCTTAAAACACAGATTTCTGGCCCCATCCCCAGAGTTTAGGACTGAATAGGTCTGGGTGGGACCTGATACTTTGCATTTCTAACAAATTTCAGGGGAGCATACTGCTGGTTGGAACACACTGGTTGGTCGCAGCCAGGAGGGATTGCCACAGGCTCCTGAGGAAGTCACTACAAATTGTGTGTCTTTGTGTTTGTGTAACGGGAATATTTGAAAAAGAAATTATAAATCACTCAAAGGTATACTTTAATCCTGGAACTTCAAGCTAAATCATAGAAATGGGCATCTCTCCGCCCTCCACCAGCTGATCTTGGTCAGGCACAAGTGGTGGGGACACCCGTCTTTTTTTGTGTCCCCAAGGAACACATTAATCCCCTCGGTTCTCATAGATATCTCTTACGGAATCTGAAATCATTCAATGTCTAAGTAAAACGATATGTTTGCATTTCAAAACTGATTGTTGTTTGTTTTCCTTTTTAGAGGAGAAATTGTAAACTGCTTGTTCACTTGCAAAGAGTCATCAAGCACTCATTCCAATGTTAGGTGATCCTGAAAGCCCCGCTTTTCTGAGAAACCAGCCCCTGAGCCCACGGCTTATGCAGACTCTGCTAAGATTACAGAGGACTCACGTAAAACCATAATCTATATTTTGATGAGACTGGAAATTATCAAAAAAAAATCTTATGGTTTGCTGAATATTATACAGAGAAATCATCTTAAATTACCAATTTCCAGAATCAACAAGGTATCACTTTACTAATCTAAAAAAGCCCATCGAGTTTTAGTAACTTAATAAGTCACTGAGAGCTGCTCCTGGTGACTTGACTTCCTGGCTCAGGAATGAGGTTTGGTTAATGACACATCATCTCTCAAACTTGTCTACTGCTTGGCTTTGGATATCAGCCAAAGACCCAGAATTAAGAAGCTGTCATTCCTGAATAAAAGGTCACAATACAAAACATTTTATTTCATTATATGGACATTTTGAAACAATCGCTCAAGATTTGAAACCAATTAGAAGAGTTCTATTGCCTCTGTATTATTTTTCTGCATTACTACTAAAAATGAAATTCCACACGTTACCAGTTGCTAAAAATCGAATACCAGCAATAAATATACTCAAGAAAGTAGAGAAATTTTTCCTCTCGATCCTCAGACTTTCTTGCAGGTTTATTTGAAGGCCACTTAAGACTGTTGACAGTTAAGGGCACTAAATGACTTTTTCCCTTTGACTAGATGAGCTTAGTTTAGCAATTACAATAACTTTTATTACTTCACATTGTTATTAGAAATATTGTGGCACGTTATCCTATACCTAAAAGATTAATTATTGTTGATTTGAACAAAAATACATCATTCTTAACTGAAAGCTGTGCTGTTTTTTAATCCCTGAATTCTCATTTTAAAAGGCGGAAAAAGGGCTTCCCTGGTGGCGCAGTGGTTGAGAGTCCGCCTGCCGATGCAGGGGATACGGGTTCGTGCCCCGGTCTGGGAAGATCCCACATGCCACGGAGCAGCTGGACCCGTGAGCCATGGCCGCTGAGCCCGCGTGTCCAGAGCCTGTGCTGCGCAACGGGAGAGGCCACAACAGTGAGAGGCCCGCATACTGCAAAAAAAAAAAAAAAAGGTGGAAAAAATCACAGCAGTTTGGTAATTTGCTTAATTTGATTTGACTCACTGTCCTTTAAAGCCAAACATAAGTTTTTCCCAAATGAAAGTTTTAGATCTATATTAAACCAGTGTTGTAATTTTATGAAATTACTCATATAGGTAAGAAATTTCCTTTTCGTCAGATAAGCTCCACATTCCTGTATCTGATTTTCCTAAGATGCTCATAAAAATTAAAAACACTCCTTTTCTGAGAATACTTGGTTGCCCCAATGTCCTTGCTTATTTACAGAGAAATAGATTTTGTTTCAAAACTATAAATCTATGTAGCTATGTAAACAGAAGAAACTCACGGTCATCCTACACACTCATCTGATGCAAACGGATGGAACTAATAATGTGATATAATAAAAAATATCGTTTACCCTCAACAATGTTGCCTGCATAATGTTACCCCATTCCGGTATTCATTTAGTGTGCTTCAGTGCTAGTTTTCTACCACTGGCAAGAGGTTTCATGACAATGGACTGATTCTGTTTAGAACATGGTATGTGCTGTGTGTCAAGTTACTCTGGGACTCCCTGTAGGATAATGAAAGCTAAGCAGAAAGAACAAAAACAATCTTCTTAGATGGAAGCTTTGCTGTTGACATGCATGTGTTCATGGCGGTTTCTTAAGAGGTAACTTTACTTCCATGTAATTCTTCTGCATAAATATCACAGAAGAAGTATCTAAGGAAATTCCTAGACACTTGCTACCTGTCTATATAGAGCAATTTTGTCTTTCAAAACCTTGAAGAACTCTGTGATGGTCAGAATCCTCCCACTTACTACTGTGGAAGACAAAAGTGAATAGGACTATGTGAAAAATTAGACGTAGAACTTACTTCAGATCCAAGATCACAGAGTAAATAAGGAATACAAATCGATGCATTCAAAACATGATTATCTTTTCAAGTTGAATGCACACTTGCTATGGAATCCAGAAATCCCAATCCTGAGTGTTTGCCCAAGGGAAATGAAAACTTATGCTCACACTAAAACCTATAAGCCAATAGTTATAGCAGCTTTACTCGTAATTGCCAAAAACTGGAGACAACCCAAATGCCCTTCAATGGACACATGGGTAAGTGGTGTGGTCCATGTATACCACAGGATGCTACTCAGCAGTAAAAGAAAATGAACCGCTGATGTTAAGGATAGCATGGCCAGCCACAGTGACTTCCGGTGGGTGAAAGAAGCCAGACTTAAAAGACTATGTACTGTATGATTCCGTTTAGTTTTCCACTTTCCATTTAGGAAGAGGTTAGAGTAAAGGCACAGACCATACCTCAACAGTTGCCCAGGGCTGGAGTGGAGGGAAGTATTGTCTACCACGAGGCGGACGGGGGAATGTTGGATGATGGTGGGATTGTTCTACGTGTGGATTGTGGTGAAGGTTACATGTTTACGCATTTGTCAAAACTCACAAAACTATACCCTAAAAGAGTGAATGTAACTGTATGTAAATTATACCTACGTTTCTTAAGGCTTCATTTTTTTAAAGCAGTTTTAGGTTCAGAGGAAAACTGAGAGGAAGGTGCGGAGATTTCCGTACGTCCCTACACAGCCTCGCCTCCTTCACAGCCACTTCCCCATTAACAACATCCCCCCACCAGGGGGCACATTTGTGACAATGAAAGAACCTATACTGGCGCACCATTCTGGCCCAGAGTCCATAGTTTACATTAGCGTTGTACATTCTATGGGTTTGAACAAATTGATAATGACAAGTGTCTACCATTATAGTATCATACGGAGTAGTTTCACTGCCCTAAGAAACCTCTATGCTCTGACTACATTTCTTAAAATTATTATTCTCCTCCAATGAAAAAAGTTTGCTTGCTCCAGGAAGCCCCCATGTGCCTTTCTGTGCCTCCTTAACCTTGGAGAATGTTGACAATCAGAGCATTTTCAAGGTTTTCATTCAATCACTACCCTTATTCTAGAACGTTTACAGAACCCATTCTAGACATTTATTAGAACAGGACCTATTTCCTCTGCAATATGTCTAAAAATGTCTAAAATATGTCCCGCCTTGCTCAGCATCTTCAACAAGAGAGAGCTGACCTCTCCCCAAAGCCCAAAGAGGAACCTGATTCATCTCAATGTGCCTGGAACCCCCAAGTTATTCCACACACTGCTCTCCAGCCACAGCCTCTTCAACATGTCCTGCTGAATGTTGGAACCTACTCATGAGACTTTGTGCAGTCTTTCATCCAAGTAATTTCATGGTCTTCCAGCCACATTTCTTCATACTTTTTATGAAAGTATCTTGAGATGTCTTCAAATTCCTTCTTGACCTACTAATAAAATGTAGGTTCAAACACTGGCTTTCCTCCTTCTAGTGGAGTGATTTAGGCAACACACTTAACCGCTATGTACCTCAGTTTGATCATCACTAAAGTAAGGATACAAATAGTTTTTGTTTTGGGGGGTTTTTTTGTTTGTCTCTTTGGTTGGTTGGTTGGTTAGGTTTTTTTTTTTTTTTTGGCTATGCCATGCAGCATGCGGGATCTTAGTTCCCTGACTGGGGATAGAACCTACACCCCCCTGCCGTGAAGCACAGAGCCTTAACCACTGGACCTCCAGGGAAGTCTCAAGAATGTCGTAAGGTTTAACTGATAAAATCCACATAAAGCACTTAAAACAGGGCCTGATGTGTAGTAGTGATTGGGGAAGAGCCTCCTGATCTTTTACAAAAGGGAGAGAGGCCAGTTTAAACTGACCTGCTTGTAACGGCCCCGTGTTGACTCCTTGAATTTGCAAAACTGCCTTCTAAGAGCCCAGGGACCAAAGATCAGCCCATTTGCCTTTTTCATTCTTCCCTCACCTCTCTTCTTATCCGTGATCCCTCAAAAGTGGCCAAAACCAGTGGTTTTGTTTTCATGAGTCCTTAGTTCCAGGATGTAGATTGCCTGATTTCAGGGAATGAAACACATCAGGGGGTTAAAGATTTGGACTCCACACGTCTCTGATAACATTCATTCCGTGCTTTCCTGCCAAAGTCATGAGCAAACACACACAATAATGGTTACGAAACATAATGAAAAGAAAGAAAATATTCCTTCTGAATGGAGCAGATATATGAAAATACATTGAAGCCCTCTGTGCTATTAGAATTAATGTTCCTTGAAAAAGTAGGTTAAAATATAAATAAAATCTCAAATATTATATATATTATATAATATATATATATCATATATATATATATATATATAATATATATATATCTTAAAAAAAAAAAGAGGGCCAAAGCCTATTCCTGAGAATGGATCAGCTGATTAGAGTTGAAATTTTTCCTTTTTTCCAAAAACCATGCCCACATGCATTCTCTAGTCAAGCTTTTATTTTTTTAAAGTGCAGTGAGACATTGGAGACACTTGTTAAATTATCAGAGTGCAAAAAAGTTGATAAACTTTTGTAACACCCCAAGATAAACTTGGGGCGTTATCTTGCATACCTCTAAATCAACAATTTCTAAGTGACTTGCCTTCATAAATTCTTTTTCAAAAGTGTGAAGTGTGGTTTTCTTTCATTTTCACACTTGTGTTTCTTTGATTTTCACACTGTTTATTCAAAGTATACAAGTACAATAAGAAGTACAAAAAGCCTAAAGAGATTTGGAAACAGACCCAAGGACTCCCCACAGGTACAGAACTTAACTGAAGGTGGAAGGCCTGTTAGAAGTTCTAGAACTATGTTGTCTATTATGGCAGCCACTGGCACATGGGTTACGTACATTTCAACTAACTAAAATTAAATAGAATGTAAAGTTCAGCCCCTCAGCCTCACTAGGCACACTTCAAGTGCTCGATATTCAGACAAGACGAATGGCTTCCACATGGGACAGCGAAAATATAGAGCATTTCCACCATCGCTGAAAGTTCTTTTAGACAACACTGGTCAAGAAAGTGGTCTACAGGGCATGTGCATTTTCAGGGCCTTTGGCATTGGGCAGTATGTATTTCACGGGGGATGGAGATGGTCAATTAATGCAGAGATTCAATTAAGAAGAGATCATTTATGAAAGTTTCCCTTACACCTAAGAATTAGGTATTGGAAAATGTGGTCGAATGTGGGTTCTTGATTAGATTTGTCAAGAAGATACAGGAGCCAAACTGAAAAGGCTTTTACTGGCCTATAGCAGGACAGTTTGGACACCAAAAGGAATAAGAGATGCATTGAATTGATACACATCAAATACAAAAAAATCACCGAGCACGTAATGTTAAAACAAAAACCAAAAAGAAACCTCACTGTTACGATTGGAAATTGCTAAGGAAAGGCCTCATCACTTTGAAAATTGATAAAGGCAATAAAGCAAGAATTATGCTGTCTTTCTTGTATTTCAAGAAAGTTATATAGTTAATGAGAGAAAGTTCTCCTTCATAGGAGAATTCCAGCTGACATCCAGGACATCAGTGTTTTGCAGCCCTGCATGAAATAACGGATCTAAGCAGTGTTGTGTTTGTAAATGTTTGACACGGGAAAGGGGGGAGGAAGGGCTTGCTTTGCCACATTGGCCAATTTCTGGGGTGTAAATACTGCACTGTGGCTGATTTCAAACTGCCAGCATGATGTCTCTCAACCACAGTTGGGAAGAGATGTGGCCAGTCGGCTCTTGTGAACTGGTATGAGCCAGTGTAAAGAGGTCTGAGCCGGCAGAATACTGGGTCTAAGTAACAATCATCAGTGGATGATGTTTGATAGAATATGATAAAGAACTTTTTGCTGAAGCATCTGGCTGACAACCCCTAACAAGCATTATAAGCTTCATCTTGCAGGGACCACCCCAGGCCCCACCACTGCCACCCTTAATCTAATCAAGCTTCCAGACTTACCTCCCAGTTTACAGGAAATACCAGGAATAGAGAAACAAATTACACATCACCACAAGGAAGTAACCAAATCCAGGAAGTAGGACATTCTCCAGCTCAAAAGCTCCAGTGTATCTAACAACCATCAGGAAAAAAATAAAGAAGAAGGAGAAGAAGAAGAAGAAGAAGAAGAAGAAAAGAGAAAAGAGAAGAAAGGGATAAACAGAGAAGGAGATGTTAATAAAAGATACGGGCTATAACCAGATATAATGCAATATGTGATTCAAAGAAATCAACTGAGTAACAAGTTGTTAAATTTTAGTATGAATGGATATTAGATGATATTAGAAATTATTGTTAACATTTTAGGTTTAATGCTGGTGTGATAATTAGATTTTTGAAAAGCCCTTATCAATTAAAGATGTATATATACTGAAGTATTTATGGGTGAAATTATATGACATGTGAGATTTGCTCTAAAATACTCCAATAAAAATAAAATATGGAGGGGGAAAAAAAGTTGAAACATACTGGCCGATGATGATAATTTTTAAAGATGGATTATGGATACATGTGGGTTCAATATACTATCTAATTTTGTGTGTGTTTCCAAGACCATTAAAAATAATTTAAATAAACTTTCCTATTAAACATTGTAAAGATAAAACAAAAGATGTTTTCAGAATAAGAAGTAAGTTTGGCATTCTCTATATGGTGAGACAGGTTATGGGGGTGGTAGTTACCTTCTTTGTATTTTTTTGCATTTTCCAAGATGTCTGTAATAAACATTTATTACTCTTGAATCAGGCACTTCCAAATACATTTAATATTTTAAATCCAAGGGGAAAAAATCGGTTTGGCGGATGAGCTATTTAATGGCAAATATCTCTTCCAACTAAAAAATGATTAATGATGTTAATGTGATAAACAAACAAAAATTATTTAGATCTTCCCAAATTTTCTTCTAAGACATTCCGGCATTTGATGAGGAAATCCATGGTGTTTTAGTTTCTAATTTTCTAAAACGTTGGGGAAATACAATGATCCAAAAGTCACTATTTATTAATAGTTTCCTAATGTTTCCAAGACCAACATGGCTCCCTCTGAGAGCAGTGTGCAAGGCCGCCAGGTGGAAAGACCAGGACCCTGACCTTTGTGCTCCAGCAGATTCATGCCCTCTCCACAACTTCCACTTCCTTCTCCATCTTCCCCTGTTCCCTCCAGTGTTTCTCCTTCCATTCTCAACTTGACTCTGTGGAACCACTGGATTGGATTGGGAGAACGGGTTCAAATCCCAGCTTGGCCGCTAAGAAAACCCTGGGCTGCAGCAAACTGAGTGCGTTCAACTCCAATACGTTCTCTTGCCAACATTTGCTGAGCTACAGAAATCCTGCTGGCGAGTACTTTGCATTCTGATGGTATGGGAGACTTAAGGTTTCCCAATCATGAAGGTACAAAATTTAAATCTTGAGGAATTAGGTAAGATTATATGATGAATGAATGCATGAATATAGGGACACTAGGGAACTATTTGGTAATTTACAAATCATGTAAATTATGTCACACATGAATTATAAATTATGAAATGGTTTCCTGTTAACTGAAGATTTAACATTGCTCCCAGAAAAACTTACCTTCCTCCATCGGAATGATTTTCTCCCTGCAGACCCTGGCTAATGTCTTATATCATTTGCTACCCACCTGCACTGTCTGGGCGTCTGTGTGTGCATCACTAATGACTCTAGAAGCATTGCTTATGCCCGGCAACAAGTATGGGTTGAATTAAATAGCAGTAACTGGTTTTGTGGTGTAGCTAAGAGAAATTAAAACTTTAAAAATATGCCAAGGCAAACATTTTCATAAGCGAATGCAGACACATCTTTGTAGTGGTGAAAATAGCACAGAATAAATTAAAACAGTACTCATAAATCAAGTGAGCTGGTTCCAGATTTGATGATGGTATTTACTAAGCAGAAATTGCATTTGATTTAACTTATCCACCCATCACAATGAGGTCTGGGCGGTGGGTATGAATCTTCATATGCCAACAGGTACGCAAGAAATATGCATTTTGTGCCCAAGCGGTAAGAAAAAGCCTGACTTCCTTTGCAGAACAGGAAAAAGCACACACACACGCAAATTAATATCTCAGTAAATTAGCCTTCTATATTAGCCCTCCAAGGTTTAAAGTCATTTCTCGACACCTTTCACTGTGCTGGATTGTATCTGCCAGATTTAACGTAACAACCCACGGCTGAAAGAGAGGCAGGAACTGCTGTAATCATGGGTCATCCTTATGCCTGGGAGTGAAGGGGATTTTAGTGTTTTGTGTAACACTTTACGTAAAACTCAAGATCTGTTCAACAAACATTTATGAGCACCTACTACTTACACATCATGTTCGGTACTGGGTAAAACTAGTGAGCAATAAACTATACTAATAAAAGTCATCATTTGCATAAGTCTTTATAATTTACAAAGAGATTTTGGGTTGTTTTGGGGTTTGTTTGTTTGTTTTTACTTTTTACAAAGAATTTTTATTTAGATTTATGTACATGTTTACCATTTTATATTTTATTATTTCTTTCTACATATTAAATTATCTTAAAATTATTTTCTTAATTCTTGAATAGTATAGTTTATGGTACACTGTGCCTAACAGGATGTTTGGGGGCGATATAGATAGCAATTCCTTCTAATTCTCTAAAATGTTGGGGAAATACAATGACCCAAAAGAAAATACAAAAGAAAAATTAAATAAAATTATTTACATGAAAAGAAAAAAACTAGTGAGCTACACAGACCTATTCCTGCCCTAAAGGATGGAGCCAATGGCCTTGTGGGCAACAGATCAGAGGATGAATATTTAACTTCAAATTCTGCTAAGTGCTGGGGGCGAGGAGGGACCAGTGTGCCAGGATAGAGGAAAAACGGGGTGGAAAGGCACCTCGGAAAGAGTGTTCAGGGAAGCCCCCCCTCAAGGGAGAGACATTTAGGTGGAAGTTGAGAAGGAGGCAGCTGACCCAGGCATGAAGGGAATAGCATTGGAGACAAGGGAACAACATTGGAGACAGGGGAACAGCACATGAGCTGGTAAACAGCACAGAAGACGGATGTGCTCAAATGGCAGAAAGAAGGCTGGCGCAGTTGGAGAGCGGTGACAAAACAGAGAGGGGATGTGGGGAGGTCTCAGGGGCAGCCAGAGCCCGTCCACAAGTCACCAGGGCTTTAGGGTGAGATTGGGGTTTTACTGTAAGGGAACAAGCAGCCACTGATACATCCCAAACAGGGTGACATGATCCGATCTGTGCTTCTAGAAGCCCACTCTGGTTGTTTAGATGGACAGTAGATCAAGCAGGGTCAGGACACCAGCAGGAAGCCCAGGCTGGTGGCAGTGGACCAGGCAAGGGAGAGGCAGGCCTGGCCTGGAGAGCTGGGGCGGCGTTGGAGGGCAGGAGGCGGGTCTGAGAAGTGGCAACAGGATGGTGGGACTTGCCCATTAACTGGAGGCGGGGATGAGGGAGAGGGGGATGAACGACGGCTTGTTTTTTATGGCAAACTTTACGAATTTCCACGTCCTCTGTAGCCAAAACCTGGAAGCAACTCAAATGTCCATCAATAAGAGAATGTCTATTTATGTAGTTTTATATGCATTAGGAAAATAGCATATTTATCCAATAGAACACTACTCAACGATAAAAAGAAATGAACTTCTGGTCAGCTCAACACGGATGGGTCTGAAGACCATTCCACTGAACAAAAGAAGCCAGGCACAGAGGACACATATCTGTGCCCCCATGTCTATGAGGTTCTAGAAAAGGCAAAATTAGCCCACGGTGCAGAAATCACAAGAGTGGTTGCTCCTTGGGTGTGGATGGAAGGGAGGTCCCTGGGAGGATGTTCTGTAGCTCATTAGGCGTGTAGGCAACACAGGTATCCGCCTCTGTCACGTTGACAGAAGCGTGCCTTTAACACGTGCGCGTTGCATCGTGTGTGAATGATACCTCAATAAAAAGAGATTATTTTAAAAACATAAAAGAATGCTTATTAGATTTTTTGCTATGCAGAAGCTAAAAAAGATTCAAAGTAAAAAGTAAAACTAATCAAAATAGCTATTGTCATTTCTCCTCCTTGGTAATTTAACATCAATAATTAAAATAATACATGTGGGCGGAACAAAACCTTGTCCTTTTATATCCTAAGTCTCACCTGTTTCTATAAAGTGTGCAAGGCCAGTCTTGTGGTCTAAATTTTACAAGATTCAGAGATGGCAAGTGAGCTACTCAGGATACTGAGATCTGCTCACACCTGGCCCCGCGTACAGAGATACAACCTTTCAAGGTACCAGGTGTTGAAGGTGGGGGAACCCAGGTACCCATAGATGAAGTGAGCTTGTAGTGAAGAGGGTGAGGGGTGATCCCTTCTTCAGCCTCAACCCCAAGGCATCCTAGAGCGGCATCCTTTACCTGTCTTTCCTGCCCCCTCCCCAGCTGGTGAAGGCTGGGCGTGGACAATTCCAAGGAGTGGGGAAAAGGAGTGGAAAGGGTCTGGGCTTTCAGGGAGGTACAGCTGCTGATGTAAAGAGGCGTGCGTGTGATGCCCGGCTGGGCAGCGTCTGACGCCTGTGTTGTACGTTCCCTCCCCTCCCCCTTCCCACTTCACTTCCCAAATCAATGCCGACATCACATCCTGGTCTCTGAGTCTGCCCCTTGGGAGCCCAAACTTAAACATCCTTAAATTGTCCAAGCTCATTACAATTCCAAAGCCAATCTTTTATTGGTCCTAAATACAGTGTGGTCCATAATACAATAAAGTCATAGAAAGAGAGCAGAGTAAAGGAAAGAGTGCGGTCGTTCCGTAAAGGCTGGGGTAACACCGGTTACCTGTACAAATGCCCACGAAAGGTGGACCACAGCCCAGAGCTCAGCGTTAGAGGAGACAAATGCTGCTATGACGTTCCTGGTCACCAGAAATATTTTTTTTAAGAAAACCAACTAGCAGCTCTGGAGAAAAACATTTTTTTCTGCCAGGAACAAGGAGTTTCTCCTGCTGAGCCCCATAAAAGGGAGCCTGTGTGGACAGAGCCCAAGCCTTGGCCAGCACGCAGGGCCAGCTGTGTCCACTGCAGCCCTCAATCACCCAGGCAGAACGCCACGCGGGGCCCCCGGCTCCCCACCACCCAGAGCCAGGGAGTCTCACCGCGTGACCGTCCAATGCAAGCCCAGCTGGGGAGAGATGGTAGGCTCACACAAGTGGTGGTTTTCAAACTGGGTTCCCTTTGTCCACCTGGGGAGGCCATGGTGTGGTTGATACCATGAGCCAGCAGAGCTCTTCTGCCAGCAGCTCTGCCTAGATCAGTTTGTGTGTTAGGTGTGACATCATGTCCCATTGGAAGAAAGGACTGTGTCAGTTAGAAATTCGTGACCATGACCAATATGCAGGAGGCGTCCCCGTCCTTCTCAGCCTCGCTTTGGGTGAATTAGGCAGCTCAGTTTAAGGCTGTGCCCTGTGGAGGCACCTGAAGAAAGCACCTCAGAACATAGAGACCCAGCCCTGGCCCCTCCCCTGGTGTGTCCTCGGTGGTTTCACCCCAGGACCTGGCGGAGAGACCGGCCCCCCAGCACCTGGACGTGGCTGTTTCCAACAAGCAGTAAGATTCCTGGAGTCACCTAGAAACACGCTCTGCAGATGATTCCCTCTGAGAAGCCCCTAAATACTCCCAAGAACCCCGGGGACACACGTTATGAGAAGCCACGAGGCCAGCAGAACCCACCTGCACCGTGTGTCTGTCCTGCTGCGTCACGGCCCAGGTGGGACCCTCTCCAGGCACCTGTGTCCCCTGGGCTCTGAACTTCTCCTCCCTGACTTCACACGTCACTTCTCTTCTTCCACCCAAACTTCTGAGCTCTGTGAAGCTCCTCTCTAAGGCACGATTCCCTCTTATCCACAGCCCTTCACCCATCGCCCCCGCTGGTCCTCCGGAACCTGGCTCCTGCTTACAGGTGAACTTTCCCTGGAGCCCTCCCGAGGACTGTGCCCCCATGAGCCTCATCTATCTGAGAGTCAGGAGGCAAGAGCAGCCATCTCTTTCCCAAGCATCATGTCTAAGACCTGACTGCTCCCACTTTGCCCCCATAATGCTCCTTCCGGACTCCCTGTCCCTGGTTGAAGACCCTGGCAGCACCTAGCTATACGCTCTCAGCCAACTGGGGCAGTTTCCATCCCAGCTGAAGGCTTCCTGCCCCTTTCTTGAGAATACACTCCAGCCAGTGGACTACCTTGACCTTACAGCGCAGGACAGGTAAAGGCAGTAGACGCCCCACAGCAAGGCACAGCCAATGACCCATGAGAGTGGGGCCCTCACCCCTTGGTGAGCCCAGGCTCGAGCCTCAGTGCAACCCATTCATTAGTGGACCCTTCACTTCTCTCCCTGCTCCTCCTGGTGTCCCTGGGAACATCCCCCAAATGAGCCACCTGCACCCGGCTCCTTGACTCAGGGTCTGCTTCTAGGGAACCCCCCAAAATGGATGGGGCAGCTCCCACACTTCACCCAGCCCTACACTGGTCTTCCCGCTGCCCACCCAGGCCCCTGCACGAAGGACTTTGTACTGAACCCTCTGTCCCTCCTTCTGCCCATGGCCCGCGTCCCCTTGGTGACACTGCATCACTGGACCACAAGCCCTACCTTGCACCCTCAGATGCTGGGCCGCCCTCTCCGTCCCCCTTGGACATGCTTTCCCCGGCTTCCCTGGGATCTTGGCATCCCGAGATGACATGAAATTCACCTTCACGCTCACACTCTCACCAGATCCCTTTTCCTCTCCACTTTCTCCCTGGGCTACACCCACTTGGCTTTTCTCCCTCCTCGCTGAGATTTCAGCATACCCAACCCCAGCAGGGCTTCCTCCCTGGCCCCTGTAACCTCACAGCCCATCCCGTCCACCACACCTGCTCCCTTACACTGTGGGTGCTCAGCTGTCCATCAATCCACCTCCCACCAGCTGGACCCAAACCCAGGCTGCGGCCCTGCTGACAAAGTGACACCACCCAGCAGGCTGGGACCACTATTAATTCACGGCGTCCAGCCTCAACCCAGCCCTCGATGCTGCCCAGAGATGCCTTTATGTTTCTCTACTTGACTCACTTCCTGTAAATAATTGGCTGGTTTGGAAGTTCTCCTCTCCACTCAATCCCAGGACACCACCGCCCACCTCTCTCCCAGCAGGTAGCAAGCCCTTCAGAGAAAAAGAGCCTTCAGATGCAAACCTGCCAACTTCCTGTCCCAACACAGCTGTCCGCAGCAGCCCTCTCATCCCAGCATTTCACAGCGTCTTCCGAGCACCTTTTAGGAAACAGGCATGTCCAGCTCCTCCTCCAGGCCAGCTCTCCCTCCTTTCTGTCCCAGCACCGAACCCTGGACAGCTCCACCCACGTGGTCCACGCGCCTCCAGCTCAACGGACGCAGAGTGAACTGATTATCCTTCCACCCCAACTTGACTCCATCTGCCCTGTAGCCAAAACCGGAAACTCAGGAGTGATCTTTGATCTCACTCCCCGCCTCTCCCACCCATCCACCAACCCCGCGCCTGCTGATCTTACTTCCCAAAGAATCTTGAACCGCCTTCTCAGTCTCCCAACTTGACCCATTCCCATCGGGACCTGTGGGATGATCTTTCCAAAACAAAGGAATCTGGTCAGAGAAGCTAGCAGAGGGGCTTGGAGTGTTTCCTCTAAGAAGTTCTGGATAGGGAGAGGGGTTTCCTGAAGTAGAAAAAGAGGGAGAAGGGAGGAAGAATCCCCTTCTGAGCACCACACAGGGCCAGCGTCCCCAGATTCTAAGCCGTAAAGCATAATTTTGCCTGAAGACCTCCCAAGCAGTTGCTATGCACTGGCCACCATCACCATAAAACCTTGTAATTTGCTAGCGAGTGTTCTGAGAGCATGTGTTACATGGCAAGAGATGCAGCGAGGGTGTCATGCGGGAAAACCCATGCATTGAGATTAGGGCAAACTTCCGTTCAAATCTTGCTTATGCACTTTGTTTGCAGAGCCTGATTCCCCAGCTTAAGGGAAGTGATCCCTCCCAGCATCAGATGAGAGGATCCCTGGGCAATGCCTCGCACAGGACCTGGCATGGACTGGAAACAATCGATAAACACTGTTCCCCTCCCTCCTCCCTCTGCGATGCTGTTAAAACAATGTAGATTGTATTTATAACCGACTTGGCTGTTCTCCCATATGTTTTCTTATGGTTTTATTCACTCACATGATCCTTCAATAAAACCGAGGGCTACAAACAAAGCTGTCTCCATTTTAAAGGGGTGTGTCATATATCTGTATATACATCCATGATCACATGAATATACATCGGGTTCCTTGATAGTTTTCAAAGTCCAGATGGGACACATAGGCCTCCCCTCCACACACACATAAAAAATGTAACACATTCATATTCTAGTATCACAAAAGGAACACATGACCATGTGGATCCAGGAAGTCAAATGATTTCCGACAACCGTGTGCCACATTACAGACGCACTTCTGCCAGACAGCGGATGTGCAGGCTAACGATACACATCATTATGTTGACTTGACAAATCAAGTGGCGAGCAGTGAGACTAGAAAAAATGTCGATGGTATTCATAATTTAACAAGAGAGTCTGCCTTTGTGTAGGGTCCTGATTTTTCTCCCATCTCCCCACCTGGACAAACAGGAGGCTGGGATACTGGCCCAAAGCTGGGCATAGGGGATGGGGGGACTGACCTTGTGATGGTTCACTTTGTGTCTCAACTTGGTTAGGCCCTGGTAACCGGCTGCTTGGTCAAACACCAGTCTAGATATTGCTGTGATAGGCATTTACATGAGTATGCTTTGAGCAAAGCAGATTACCTACCATAATGTGAGTGGGTCTCATCTAATCGTTTGGAGGCCTTACGAGAGAAGACTGAGGTCCTCCTGGAAGATGAAGGAATTCTGTCTCCATTCAGACCCAAGCCTGCCAGGCTTCCCTGCAAACTTCAGACCTGCAGTTCTCTACAACTGCGTGAGCCAATCTTTAAAATAAATCTCTCTCAAGCAACCTAAACGTCCATCAGCAGATGAATGGTTAAAGAAAATGTGGTATACCCACCCTGGACTGGAACTAGAAGCACAACCAGCTTTATTCCAGGAGAACTGAGTCATACTGAAGGGGGTGAGGAGAAAGCCCGAAAGGGAGGCTCAGGAAGATTGCGTGTTTTGTGTTTTGATGTGTTTTGTGTTTTGATCCTTGAGCTTCCCTTACTTTTAGCCCCAAGATTCTTGGCAGACTGTCCTCAAATGATGGTGAAGAGAATCACCATAGTCCTAGGTACCCCGCCCAGCATATACACACATTACCCATCATCCCAGTTTCCATGCATCCTCTCAGTGAATGCCCAGAGGCATCATGCAGTGTCTTCAGAATCAGTTCACTCACAGAGCACTGGGTTACCTCGTATAATTACTAATTATCAGTAATGTCGTAGAGTCCCCAAGTAGGGTGATGATCTTAAGGGGAGTTTATATCCTTTTATTAGAGGACCTGCTTATTCTCACTATCTCCAGCAATTCAAAAGCTTCCTTCTGATCTTATTTTCACTCTTTTATCCCCATCTCCAGGGATATATTAGCCAGGGTTCTGTTGCATACTGCTGAGTAACAAACAAGCCCCAAGTCTCATTGCTTACAAGAGCAAACATTTATTCCACACACACATGTGCATTTCATCAGTGGTGCAGCTGACCTGGGTCGGACTCCAGGTTTCGTGAACGGTCCAGGCTGCTCCACGGCTCTTCATACCAGGAGACAAGCTGAAGGGGCAGTGGCTACACAGGGCCTGCTCTCCTCACAGTGGAGGCTGAGGCTCGGAAGGCAGAGCAGAACTGTGCAATGTAGACATGGCTCCTGTCATTGCTGCCCTCATTTCATTGGCAAAGGAAGTTTCACAAGGGAATGGAGTCAGGGAGAGGGGTGACATGTCCTGTCTGCCCACTCTAGAGGGAAGTACTGCTAAGTCTCCAGACCTGGAGCATGGATGGAAACCCTATTACAAGGAGGAAAGGAGAATCCTGAATGATAACCCAGTCCACCACAGGGATGGGTTGTTATTGAAACGTGTTGTTGAATTTATCCTAGGCTTGGTCTTGAGGACATTGTTCACTACATCCTTCTCTGTGAGCACCACAGGAGAAATTTCTCTCTGATCTTCTTCTGGCAAATGATTATTTTCATTTTATAGACACTCTGCACTCGCATGGGCTGCTGGGAACTTTCAGCCCACTTCTAGCAACTGTGCACGATGCTGGTTTACCTCGGACTTCCTCTCAGTGTTTCTACCTTTATTTTCCCTTCAGCCTAATTTATCACTTTCTTGTCCTTCTGTTTTACCTCTGTATTTTTGTTGTGGGCCATTTTCTTTTCTCTTTTTTTCTTTTTGGTGAATTTATAGTCATTTATGCATCCAACAAATAAGTTTTTAAAATTTCTTTCTGTGACTAAGTAATAGACACATATTTAGGAAATTTAAACTATACAAATGGCATGCAGAGCATAAGTGAGTTTTTCTCCTACCCCATCTCCACCCATGCAATCCCCCCTGCTTCCAAAAGTAGCCACTGTACCATATACAAATTGTGTGCACGAGCGTCTTATCTGTTGGAAGAATTCCAATGGAACTTCTGGGACAAGGATGTGTTTTAAATTTTGAAAGATATTCCCAATTGTTTTCCCCAAATGCTTGTACTAGTTTGCACTCTGGTTTAGGAGTATATGGGATACCTATTTACCCACAATCTCGCCAGCACTGTGTATTATCACAGACCACCCTCAACCTATTTTCAAAGTTTTGACCTCTGCCCGATTAATAAGTGAAAATTTTTTAAAACCATTTGTATTTTTTTTCTGTTCATATCCTTTGGAAACACATTTCTTATTGAGTTATAAGAGCTCTTTGTATATTAAAGAAAGATAGCATATCATTTTTGCAGCTTCAAAGCCTTTCTGAAATGGAATAAACGATAGATACATGTGTAGGCACGTAAAATAGATAACGACCACTGAAAACACATACTTGGGAAAACCTGGGCTGGTCCTTGGGTCCTAGCAAGAAATCTTGATTTTCTCGTGCTTCTGTCTCCCTCCTCACCTTGAAGCCATACATTTTGGTATTTTGTTCCCTCCCAGGCAAGACAGACCTCCTTATTCAGTAAGTGGAAATGGGGTTAGTGAACTCTCCATGGGGGAAGCAGGTTCTTCCACAGCTGTCTGGCAAAGTGTACATTTCCGAGTATTTGTCAAATATCCTGGATAAATGTTGCATTTTTATCAATCAGAACCTAAGCACACAGACTCCATAGGAAGCCGAACAGCATGTTTCTAGGTAATGTGTATCTGCAATCAGTTTGTGCTGCTCCAGAAAGGCCAGCCTCAATGTGCTAGTAGGAGAAAGGAGAAAATGTTTTGAATGTGGGCATGCAAATGCCAAACTCACATCTGCCTGCCATCCTGGCTCCAATCACATCCAAGTGTCAGTGTGGTCATGGCCAATTCACTTGAAACCCACTATGTTTCCAACCTCACATTAGTAAGAAAACAATGTTTCCAGTCCTTCCCCAGTTTCCCTTTGGAGGGGTTTTGTTATTGCTATTGTTTTTCAAAAAAAAGAACTGTCTCTTGCACTGACTTGGCTTATAGACCACAGCTGTCCTGAAGCTGGTCCTCCCAGACATGGTTTGCATTTGTGCAAGTTCAGAAATCTTCAGGCCTCCTCCATTCTCCCCAAAATCTAAATCACCCTTGGTGCTGTAAAATGAAACAACCACCTTCAGAAGTAAAAAAGAGCATTTTTCAAGTTTTCAGCTATTTTTAACTATTTACAAATAAGTTAGGCCTGTTTAAAACAGACAGCATCTACCACTTCAAATATTTGAGCAAATTAGGAATGGACTGTCAACAGCATTAAACTCCACACGCAAATCAGTTTCAGTGGATTGCGTTCTGGGGGAAAGAACTGTGTTTTGCATCTAAAACCTGAGTGTTGCTGACAAACTGTGATAATGCCAAATAACCATATCTCCTGCGTTTTCCGTTTTCTAGCCATTCATTTTCTTTACGTTATTTATTTACTTATTCATACACACCTCACACAAGAAAAAATTTCAGATTGGCGTTGTAGAATATCCATAACCAGGATTAAAGGATCTTGCCAGTGCATTGCAAGGTTTTCTGACCGTTTTTTAATGAATGTAATAACCTACTTTTTTGTTCCTACAACAATAAGAAGTTCTTTTTGTAGGTTAAACTCAACAAATGTCAAATCGCATTTCACAGCGTCCAAACAGAGCTCAACAAACATGGTGGTAGATGGTACTGTGTCATCTGGCCCATCCTTAAGTGGCTGCAGGCGTGGATAGGTCCCTCCTCTGTCAGGGGCCATAACTATGTGGAATATGGGCTACAAAAGCAACGTGTCGTACCCTTTGTTTAGTTTTTTTATTGAATAGAAAAAGTGAAGTTGTAGTTTCCACCTTCATACCTGAAAGGGACATCAGGAAAATAATATAGAAGAGTCTAAATTGTTTAGACAGGTAGTAGACTATAAAAGCAAAATTACTGTTGCCGTTTTGGGATCCTGAAAATTCGGTTAAATCTTTTTTTGTAATGTTCTCATTACTTTAAAAATCAAATACAGAGCCATTCATGGAATTATATATATATATATATATATATATATATATATATATATATATATATATTTCATAAAATTAAATTCAAGAAATAGAATTCATTTCATGAAAACATATGAATATGTATATTAAAGTACTAGAACATATATATATATATATATATATATAATATATATTCAAAGGCAAGCTCTCCTATATATACCAATTATCTTTTGGCAACAGAAGAGCGACATTTTTTTTTCCCTTAACTAAGATTTAAAACTAGACTTCACCTGTCAGAAATTCAATGGCACATGTAATACGTTCACAGAAAGCCATGAATGTTGGTTGGTTTCCAAACAAATTCATTAACATTAGGTGAAACTAGGAAATGGGTTTTTGTGGTTAAGAAATATGTATATATCTAGCATTGCTAATGCTCTGGGCATTGGTCCTTAGATTTTAAAGTTGAAAGGGGCTTCAGGAGTCATCTTGAACAACCCTTTCCTGTTAGCGAACCGGTCTATATTTGAAAATTCCATGTTTAAAAAAAAATGAATTTAATGTTCAGCCCTTAAGACCCTACATTCAGAAAGAAGACCTGGGACTCTAGTTACTACAGCAGTGACCCAAGGGTCAGAGACCACATGGCATTTGTTTCTCACCTGCTGTTCTTCAAGGGCCCCATCTTTAAAGGGACTCACACCCACAGCCAGAGCCTTGAGCCACCAAAGGAAACCTGAGCAAGACTGGCCCCAGAGCCTCGCCCTCCTCCCCCGTCCCCCCACCCCTACACCCCTATTTCCTCTGCTTCTTGCCCATTTACTGCCGCCCGTCTGACCCCAGGCTCTCGGCGTTTCTCATGCATCCCTTCAGTGTTTGATCCTGGCCAAGTCCCTGGGACCCAGCCACCATGCAGCGGCTGGTGTCACTACACACCACACCTGCCTGCTATTCCAACCTGCCAGGCACTCAAGCCTGAACCTGGGACTCTACCTGGCTGCCCCTCCTCCCGCAGCAACCCCCAACACACACACACACACACACACACACACACACACGCACGCACACACACAAACACACACGCACGCACACACGAACGCACACACACGCACGCGCACACACACGCACGCGCACACACACACTCATGAAACCCGCTAGTCATGACCCCTCCAAGATATTCCCAGCTCCATCTTCCCCATCCCCACTGCACAGGAAGAATTCTTCAGAGCTACTCAAATGTAATCATTATCTCACAGGCACAGAAAACAAACTTATGTTTACCAAAGTGAAGGGGAGAGGGATAAATTAAGGATTTGGGATTAACAGATATACACTACTATATATAAAATAGATAAACAACAAGGACCTACTCCATAGCACAGGGAACTATATTCAATATCTTGTAATAACTTATAATGGAAAAGAATCTGAAAATATGTATATATTCTGTATATATAATATATATACAGAATCATTGAATCACTTTGCTGTGCACTTGAAACTAACACATCATTGTATATCAACTATACTTCAATTTAAAAAAAGTTTTTTAATGTAGGCATTACCATTTCCCTATAATTCTAAGGAATCCAAGAGCAATTTCCTCTCACTGCCAGGCTCTATTTGTTAGGTACATTACAACTCCCAAACTGTCACCTGGGAAAATTCTTGATGTGCCCAATTTTCTTGTAATGAACAAAACATTGTAGATTTGCATGACATAAAAACGCCTTCCTTGTGCATTTTTTATACCCTGCGATGGGGGTGGCACACAAAGCTGCAGGATTTCTTGAGGACGTTTCTTGGAATTCTTAAGACTGAACCCCAGGCTGCTTGAATTGGAATTTTTTTTTTTTTTTTTTTTTTTTTTGCGGTACACGTGCCTCTCACTGTTGTGGCCTCTCCCATTGCGGAGCACAGGCTCCGGATGCGCAGGCTCAGCGGCCATGGCTCACGGGCCCAGCCGCTCTGCGGCATGTGGGATCTTCCCGGACGGGGGCACAAACCCGCGTCCCCTGCATCGGCAGGCGGACTCTCAACCACTGCGCCACCAGGGAAGCCCTTGAATTGGAATTTTAATACACAACCTGCATTGTGGGCCACTGGGCTGGGTGGTGCGATGCCACCTGAGTGGCCAGGAAAGCAAGATTCGCTTTGACCCTCCTGTGCTGACATTGCATAATCACCCCATGCAGGGAGCTGCATTCCCTGCTCACAATCCTTGTTCTTTGCCACACTTGATGTGTGAGTGGACTTTACTTTCTCACCCAACGGGTGTCAGGCTTGGCCAAGTTGTGCAGAAATGACAGCGTGCCAGTTCAGAGCCAGGTCTTAGAAGACATCGCACGTTCCTTATCACCCTTCTTGAACTTCCTCAACAACCACGAGAAGACTATGCCCTGGGTCATCACTGGCCCTGGGTGGGAGGCAGATGCAGGAAGCCTGAACCCACCCACAGCTTGAAGCTAAGTTCTTCTCACTGATCTGCAGTCCCACGATTAAGAAGAAATTAATCGTTTCTGCTTTATGTAGCTGAGATGTCAATAATGTGTATTACAGAGTGCCACGCAGCTGGTATCTGACTCCTCACCCTGCCAGAAGCTAAGAGTGACATGGATCTGCTTGGTCTGTGATGGAGGGAGAATTGTGCTTTCGGCTCCACCAGCAGGCTTGTCAGTTTACCTGACTTGACGTTTCTTATGAACAAGAAGATTGCGCGGGAGCATTGCCAGCCTTTGAAGAGAGATCGCTCCATACCGCTCATTCTAAGAACCTACTGGTGAGGAGATGACAGATGAACAAACTTACAGACGAATGTGGGGAATGGGGGCGGGGGGATGGTCCTTGGTTACCATCCTCTCTTGGTTGAGAGAGCTGAATATTTCTCCACTATGGCCCTTGTAGCTCCAGGGTTTGGGATTCATATGTGCTCCTCTTCCCCCCAAAAAGACTTCATGGGAAATAGAGACATTAGGCTTCATACAGTGTTTTTATAGCTCTGTGTGAAACCCAAGTTATCCTAGCAGCTTTTGGATAAATTGTCTCACTGGCTGGATGTAAATCTAGATGATCTGGGCCAGAGAGAAATCTGGAAACGGGCCCGATGGCTCCTGCCCTTCTACTCTGCCATGGACTCAAGTGTGGTTTCCGAAAAGCTCTCTCTCATCTCACGTTCGCCATGAAAGCCTCTTTGGTCAGAGCTGGAGGTGCAGAGTTGGCTGTACCTCTCGGAGTGTTGTTTCCTGGGGGTCACACTTAGTGACCTGATTAAAGAAATTGCTTGCAGGCAGTTTTCTGGCAGAACATGGTCTGGGGCAATGGCAAGAAGAGCTTTAGAAAAGACCATCTTTGGAGCTCGAGGGAGTTTGGCAAGACCATGTCCCAGCAGGAGCGCCTTTGCTTCCGCGAAATACTTGGAGACCATACAATGTCGTTGGCTCCCACAGATGTTTATGTAGTGCTGACTTCAGATATAAATGCCTCTCACTTTTCTAAACGCTCCTATGTCATTTTAGGATATGCTCGCTGCCATTTTCAATCTTCTTCCAGCTTTTAAAATGAAAAAAGAGGAAACTAAGACTTTGCAGACATGAAAAATGAGAATAGAGGGTATTTCTTGAGCACCTATTAGGTACCCAGCACTGCCTTGTGTTTTTATACCTCATGGAGTCCACACAAAAAAAAAAACCAAGGAAGTAGACACGAATATTAGCTCCATTTTTCCAGTAAGAAAAGTGGGCTGAGAAAAGTTCAACAGCTGGAGGTGGTGTTGGTATGTTAAGGTCCTTGTCAATCTAACGTCAGGGTTGGTTCCCTTAACTGTTGCTTTGAGTTAGAAGCGTGTCCGTGAATTGCAGAGTGCTGGCCTGTTAATACCCATCCATCACGAGAGGAGTAGTAAGAAACCAACCCAAGACAGGCCACCCTGTGCAAGTGTTGGCGGTGACCCAGAAAGCCAATGATCCAAGCATCAATTAATTGATGAATCCATTAATCAATCCATTAATCTATCTATTAATCAACAAGGAGCTGAGTAACTTCTGTATGAAAGATTCTGGCAACTGTAGGCACATTCCTAACAAGGGTGTCACAGCCCCAGCCTGCAAGAAACTTACGTGTAATAGTAAGAATTTATAAATAGCACAAAAATAACCCCTAGGAGTTACAAATTATAAAACAACACTTTTAAAAAAAGATTTTAACTTTTCTCGTAGAAATATTAAAACTATGGTTTATGGAGAAGAAATTAAACAAAGTCCAATCAATTGCTGAGGTGGCTTTAACACTTAAATTTGTGTCCCTTAAACCAACTTGTCAACAGCAGTAAGGGTTTCAAATCTAAATATAAATAAACAGGCAGTGCTGCCCAAATACCAGCACAGTTAGAGCAACTTACAGTAACGCTTCAGGGTTCTCTGTGCAGAAATAATACCCCTTCCTGGCATCCCAATGGGGTACACCTGCAGGAGAGCTTCACCTGGTGTTGCAACCTACAACCGAATGTCTTTTCAGTATTGCAGGACAGAATAGAAACGTATTAATGAAAACAAATGGCTGTACATATTTTTCTTCCTTCAGAGTACTCTGTACAATAAATGCTGTGTATGAAAGTGTTAGATTGATGTTATAAATGAAACTTTGTAAGATTCATGTGATCATACTGTTTAAAAAAGTCGTATTTTAGATATAATGCCTGAAACCATTGAAAAAAAAGAATTTATAAATAGATCTATGTTTGATATTGTGGGGTTTTTTAAATTTTCTTATCTGTTAGAAGAACATTGCAAAATATTGACAGATGAAAACATATCTGAAATTAGCTTCAAAATAGTCCAGGGGAAGAGTGATGAAGTGGGATGACAAGTATATGAGGGCTCTCACACTATTCTCTCTATCTTTATAAATGTTTTAATAGTTCCACAAGGAAACATTATCTAAAAATCTTATCATCTCATGAGTAGGTCTAATGGTTCTTTAGAAATGAGTTGAATTAAGGAAAAGCAAGTTCATATTTTTAAAATAGAATCAATTTAAATGGACAATTAAAAACTGATCAATTCAGAAACAACTTGTTTGTATGATAAACTGAAAATAATGTCTAGTTTCATATAATTTTGATTACAGAATCACAATATGATTTTCCCTCAATTCTAAGCAAATCAAATGGCATTGGGATCTGCAACAAGAAAGTTCTGCTCAGGCACCAGGCCAAGTAACCTAAGACCCCAGACATTCTTCATATTAGGATGACATGGTAATTCCAAAAAGGGGAAGGTTTGGGTCCAATTTGGGCCCAGAAATAGGCAACTGTGGGACCACCCAGGGGCTGGCAAGTAACTCCCAAAGGGAGCTTCCAGGTGGCATCAAAAGAAGGAACAAAGAAAGGAAGGGCTTAGGATTTTCTTTTAAGTATGTGAATGCAAGCTTGTGTTTGGAATACTGAGGCACAGGGAACCAAAATGTCATCTGGTTGGAGGAATAAGATAAATAACATAAAACTTCAATAAATAACTCAAGGTCAGATAAGACCTTGTGGAGGAAACGCTCCCATTTGTTGAGAATGAGAAGAGGACATCAGTGATCTCCAACCCTGACCCCAGAGAAGACATCACACAAAACGGAGCAGTAAAGGGAGGTCTTGACAAAGGTGAAGTATTGTGATCACTGGAAATGAGGAAGGGGGAGATTTCCAGGCTCAGGAAACTGCCTACACAAAGGTCCAGAAGCATCAGAGTGCAGAGACCCCTCAAAAAATAAAGATTAGTTGGTGAGGATGTGGAGACTAGGGAACCTCCCACACTTGGTGGGAATGTAAATTGGTGCAGCCATTAGGGAAAACAGTATGGAGGTTCCTAGAAAACTAAAAATAGAGCTACCATACGGTCTGGCAATCTCACTCATGGGTATATACCTGGAGAAAACTCTAATTCAAAAAGATTCATGCATCCCAATGTTCATAGCAGCTCTATTTACAATAACCAAGACATGGAAACAACCCAAGTGCCCATGAACAGATGAATAGATATAGAAGATGTGGTACATATATACAATGGAATACTACTCAGCCTTAAGAAAGAACGAAATACTGCTATTTACAGCAACATGGATAGACCTGAAGAATATTATGCTTAGTGAGATAAGTCAAATAGAACAGAGAACGACAAATACTGTAATGATATCACTTATATGTGGAATCTAAAAAATAATACAGATGAGTGTATATACAAAACAGAAACATACTCACAGACATAGAAAAGAAACTTATGGTTACCAAAGCGGGGAGGGAAGAGGGGAAGGACAAATTAGGGGTATGGGATTAACAGATACAAACTACTATATGCAAAATAGATAAGCAACAAGGATATATTGTATAGCACAGGGGATTATACTCATTATCTTGTAATAACTCATAATGGAATATAATCTGAAAAAATACTGAATCACTATGCTGTACACCTGAAACTAACACAATATTGTAAATCAACTATACTTCAATTAAAAAACTTGCCTAATAGAAAAGAAGGAAAGAAAGAAAGAAAGGAGGGAAGGAAGAAGGAAGGAAGGAAAGAAGGAAGGAGGGAAGGAAGGAAGAAGGGAAAGAAGGAAGGAAAGAAGGAAGAGATAGATAGATAAATAGAGTCAGTGTGTTAGGTGAAGGATGTGTGAAGAAAGCTGGTCTGACATCCAGAAGTTGGTACGCTCTTCTGTAGGCAGTCGGGAGCCACTGCGATGACCTGTATTTCAGGAAGGCAATGCTGGTGGCTACCTGAGATTAAGTTGGAGAAGAGAGATACTACTGAAAACAGGTGGCCTAAATGGATGAGAGGACGCAGTGGGGGTCCGAAGGCTGTGATAGATGCACCTGAGATTCTAGAAGGACAGGCTGGCCAATGGGATGGTTCCAGCAGAGAAGGACTGCTGACAGGGCAGGATAGGGCGCTAATCCTCAGGCCATGTTCAGCACCCTCCTCCAGTGTGCATCTTCCTGATGGGAGGCAGCCTCTGATTTAAAAGGCTCTGCAGAACCTCCTGGGTCTAACCCCACCCACTCTCCTACCAAGGAGCGTCATGGCCAGAACATGCACACTTGAGGAGCTCCAGGACTAGCCTTTGAAACAAACCTCCCCGCTCCACTGGGAGTGGATTATGTCGCTGACCCTTTTGTGTTTAGAATGTTCTTGATACCCTATTTTTCCTGATTAAAGGGAGCCTGTTCTATAGCTTGAGCAGGACGATCGGGCTCTGGGGTAAATCATGAGATTTCCTCATAAATCCAACTTGACGCAACCATATGAAAGATGGACTGACGATTTTTCAAGGTTTTGTCCCCTTCTTAGCATGAAGCCATGGTTATGTGTGTTGGACATTTGGGCGTCCAACTGCAGGGGTGGAGACCAGTGAGGGCTTGGGCTGACAGGGCAGTGCGGGGATGCCACCAAATCCCAACCGAGGAGAAGCTGGGAAGGATCAACCGTCAGAGAAATCTTGTACACAAATTCTCTCCCTTCCAGAACAGGCAACCACCATCCTGCAGGGGCCTGTAGCCAGGACTCCTGTGTCTGCATTCCCAGGGGTCTGGGTGAGAGCTTGAGGCAGGATCCTGGGGGGAACTTTCTCCTTGGTAGCCTATTTGGAGAAGTGCATTAATCCAGAAACTATAAACAAGCAGGGACGACAGGGGTAAGGATAAAGCAGGGCTGAGGCTGAAGCATGCTTCAAACTTGGTAAAGGAACACTGAATTCTGAGATAGGGGAGCTGCAGGACGCAGTGAGAAATGGGCTACCAGGGTCTCTCCAATGCGTGGTGGCAAAAGCTACATTAGAAAACTCGGCATTTCCAAGTGACTTCAAACGACTTGATTTTTTTTTAAATAATTTAAAAAGTTTTAAAACAGTTTCTAAACAGTCACAGGAAATAAACTATTTAAATGAAACAGACAGGTACCTTGGTTTCAACTTTCTGCTTCTCCTATTAGTACTTTAGTATTTGTCTAATTTACTGCATATCTGGCTCCATGTGTGTGGTGGGGCTACTGGTAGTATTTAGGTGACTTTCATGATAAAATAGTATTTTTTAAAATCCCCTCCATCTTCACATGATACCAGGAAAGCGAGTATCATTTCCTCGTTTCTCAATTCCATTCCCTGTGGAAGGTGTTTCCAGGGCATAAGTCGTGTCCCAGCTCTTCTCTCATTCACTACGATGTAGGCTGTGATAGGAAATAGATGAGGAAGGTGAACAGTGAAAGGTCGCAGTGCATTTGGGGCTGGAAATGCTTATGCTGTGATTTTAGCATTAACAGAAACAAAAATACAGTTTAAAGTAAAAAGCATAATTTTTTTAAAAATCAGAGTAATTAACTCTATTTTGTGTGTCAGTTCAGGAAAAGACTTCCCCACTCTGACTTGTGGGGAGCCGTCAACTAGACCTGGGGGTCTTCTATTTTCCCGTGTCTGTTTCTCATAAACTGACATGTCACTAGCACTCTCGTCACCACACGAGAGAATATTCAGTTTGAATTCTACTTTTCTACACCATGTGGACTATCATGGAATTCTAGAAATCTGTTTATAATTTAATCTGAGTATAGATTACACTGAGATGAGACCTGAAATGTCTCTAGTAACCATTGTCAACAAATTGATTCTTGTACCAATAGCTGGCGTACAAGCCAGAGAACCAACTGCCTAGGACGAAACTCTCAGAAATCACATCATGTGGGCTTTCCCTGTGAAAGAGGAGAGATTTTTGAACCACACCAGACTGACCTGTCCAGGTCACTATTGCTGTCACCCTATCACCTCTGAGCCAAATTAATCCAATGTCTCCCGATGCCTGTGTCTTCTGGAAAAGGACCCAGGATCCTGCCTAGAACATTTTCCTCCACTGTGATGGGAGTGGCCTCCACTCTCCCAGTCCCAGCTGCCTTCTCTCCTCTCGGACTTTGCTGTCTTTGGTGATAAGGAAAGTGAACAGCTGCCTTCATTCACTGTCTGATGGATTTTCCCCCTTCCTCCCTGCTCCCGCCTCTCCCTGTCCTCGGTGTTCAGAGACACACACACACACACACACACACAATCCATAACACACATACACACTCACACACATACACACTCCCATGCTCACAGACACACGCATACACACATATACACACTCACACATACACACTCACACAATCACATATGCACTCACACATACTCACATGCACACATTCTCATGCACTCACACTCACACACATACACTCACACATACACACACACATACACAAACTCACAATCACATACACATATTCACACTCACACACATTCACATACACACAGTCACACACTCACACACACACACACACACACACACTGGCAAGCCCACAGGCTGTGTCCCAGTGGGAAGTGCACATTTAAGCCTCTGAGACCCTGCCCTCCTCTGTGCCCCCCCCGCTTTGCCCTTTTTGCCTCTCTTATCTAATTTCTGCTCCTTTTCCTTCTTCTCCTTAAAACCTGTGAAAACACCAGAATGTCCCTGCTGCCTGGACTGCATTCAGCGGTTTCTACACACCACAGACACCCTGCATTCTCCTCCACCCCACCACCTTACCCCCCCAAAATCTGAGCTGGGCTTTAGATATCTTTATATTCTACACATATGGTTCAACATCACTGGAGATGCATTAAAATAACAGAAATAAAATATATAATATAAAACAGATAGAAAATATGTAAATTATATAAATACATAAATTCTAAACCCACAGAGAGAGGAAAAATGTAATGAGAAAAATAAATCATGAAACTTTACTCCATCTAATCAGTGGCAGTAAAGGAGGGAAAAGAAGCATAGAAAATTGTGTCAAAGAGAAATTCAGAAGTAGGATGAGAATAGGCAAGTTCAAACATATCAATAATCACAATATACAAGAATGGATGTATCATCAATCAAGTGGAACTTGTGAGACTGAAATAAAACAAGAAACAAAATCCAGCTCTGTACTTTTCACAAGCCATACAACTTAAGCTAAGGACATGAAAAGGCCAAAGAACAGGATGGAAAAATGAGAGCCAGGTAAATATTAATTACAAATAAGCTGGACAGATTATGTTAAAATCAGACAAAATGGAGTTAAATACAAAAAGCATTAAGAGGGAAAGAGAAAGCCAGATCATAAAACAATGTCCACATCTTCAAAAAGCTATAGGACAATTCTAAACTTGAATGCACCCAATAAAGTAGCCTCAAAACTTATAAAGCAAAACGTGATAAAAACCAAAATGAGACACTGACTTAGGAAAATAGTAGAAACTTTCAAATTACTGCTCTCAATCATGGCTATGGCAAACTGAACAAAACAAGGCATTAAAGATTTAGCAATTAAACAAATTTGAAGCTGCTATACAGTCCATATGGTGAACTTATTGGTATAAAATTACAATGAGGACGAGAAAGAGAAAAGATAAAGAGGGGCAAGCAGATGAAAATAAAAAGAACTACTTGAAGATTTAAAACATTGATCCAAATAGCTAATGCAAAATCAAGTCATAAACTCTACAGTCTTTCCTAATAAACCATGAAATATTTGATATCAAGGTGTATGGGATGATAACTAAGATGTACTCAAAGGGAAACTTGTAGAACTACTGCATTTATATAACAAGGAGAAAGACTAAAGATAAATTATCTAAACCTTTAACTCAAGAAGCTGGAAAAACATCAAAATAAACCTACACGTAGTAGGTATTTGAAATAGTAAACCGAATAAAGTAGAATTAAGCCAAAAGCCGCTTATTTGAAAACCAATAAAATAGGCAAAGTCTTGGAAAATCTGATTAAGAAATTGGAAGTGAAGAAACAAATAGTTAAGTTTAGGAATAAGAAAGGAAATATAACATAGTAAAGGAGACATTTTAGTTATTAAAATTGGCTTAAGAAAGGGTAAGCTGTGACAAAGTGAGAGAGAGGCATGGACATATATACACTACCAAACGTAAGGTAGGTAGCTAGTGGGAAGCAGCCGCATAGCACAGGGAGATCAGCTCAGTGCTTTGTGACCACCTAGAGGGGTGGGATAGGGAGGGTGGGAGGGAGGCAGAGGCAAGAGGGAAGAGATATGGGAACATATGTATATATATAACTGATTCATTTTGTTGTAAAGCAGAAACTAACACACCATTGTAAAGCAATTATACGCCAATAAAGATGTTAAAAAAAAATGGCTTAAGAGAAAGTTAAAAAGTAGGTGAGGAACCTTAGAAGAAATCACAAAGGCAGTCAAGCTTTATTTTTAAAAGGAAAAAAAAAGAAAGACAAGGCCTAGATTTTATGGGTGAAGTTCCACAGAACATTAAAGAAACAGATCCTACAGTACAGGAGTTGTTCAGGAGGACAGAAAGAAATGAAAAGGGACCCAGTTCATTTTACTACAATAAACAATGTTATCCAATTCAGGGAAAGACAACTCCAGAAAATAATATACTCTTCTCTCCTATGAATATACAGGGGAAAAAATCTTTATTTAATATTATTAAATTGAATTCAACAATATGTATTTAAAAATAATATATCCTGGGTTTCCCTGGTGGCGCAGTGGTTGAGAGTCCGCCTGCTGATGCAGGGGACACGGGTTCGTGCCCCGGTCTGGGAAGATCCCACATGCCGCGGAGCAGCTGGGCCCATGAGCCATGGCTGCTGAGCCTGCGCGTCCAGAGCCTGTGCTCTGCAACGGGAGAGGCCACAGCAGTGAGAGGCCTGCATACCACAAAAAATAATAATAATAATAATAATAATAATAATATATCCTAATAAGGACTATATTAGGAAGGCAAGATCAATACAAAATTATAAAAATCTATGTATGTTAATAATTGCATTAATATATTATATTTGAAAAAGAATGAGATAATCTCAATAGAGGTCAAAAATGATTTGATAAATTCAAAAACAATTTTTGTTTTAAAAATGTTTAGCAAATTAGACATCAAAGAAAACATGCTAACTGCCATTCACTAGCAATCCCCAACAAGCATCGTGCTTAATGGTGACACATTCAAAGGACAAGGCTGACTACTCCCACCTTAACCACTCAGCATCCCGTTGGAAGTATTTGCCAACACACACACACACACAAAAAAAAGAAAAGTAAAGAAAAAAGAGACACTGGCAAATAATAGGAAAACTTATTTTCTGTGCATGATATAATTATATACAGAATCCAAAATTAATTGGCAATTTTTTGCATCTAAGTGAAAGTTGAGAAGAGCGACTGAATGTGAAGATCAACATACCCAAATCATCTAGGTTCTTACCTACAAGCCAAACAAACAAACAAACAGAAAGAAAGAAAATGAAATAGAGTAGAGAATCCAATCCACAATGGCAACACCAACTAATAAGTGTCCAGAAATAGAAATAAACAAGAAAATTCAAATCCTACAGGAAGAAAATGATAAAATTTTACTAAAGGTCATAAAAGGAAGACCTGAATAAACAGAGAAATGGGCTGAGGTCTGACAAAGACCACGAAGCTAATGAGGTTTAAGCCACTTAGAGATAAAGCCCCAGATCTCAGTGTGAGCTCCCATCCAACAGGTCACTCAGGGATTCGAGCCCCTTCCATCTTGTGGCTCCCTCTATTAGGTATCTATTGCTTACTGCTGCATAACAGGTTACCCCCAAATTTAGTGGCTTAAAACAACAATTATTATTATTCGTTTCCGTGGGGGAAGAAATTTGAGAGCAGCTTAGCTGGGTGGTTTTGCTCAGTCTCTTGTGAGGCTGCAGTTAACACGTCAGCCAGGGCTGCATCATCCGAAGGCTGGACCGGGGCTGGAGTACCACTTATAAGAAGGCTCCATTACACGACTGAGGGTTTGTGCTGGGGGTCCACATGAGGTCTCAGCTTACCACTGCATGGACCTTCCGTGGAAATGCTCAGTGTCCTGGTGACAGAGCAGCTGGCTCCCACCAGAGGGAGTGACCCAAGAAAGGGCAAGACAGAAGCTGCATGACATTTATGACCTGGCCTCGGAAGTCCCACTGCCACTTCCATAATACCTATTGGTGACACACTGTATGTGGGAGGTGTGAACCCCAGGAGGCGAGATCCCTGGAGGCCATAGTGGATTTTGGCCACCACAGCCCCATCTTCAAAACGTGACATCCAAGGTTGCTACAGAAATGGAAGAGAGCCTGCAGAGTGGCTCAGAAGGCTTTAGGGGCCAGGCCCGGAAGCGGCCAACATCGCTCCTGTTCACACTCTTTAGGCACATGACCCCACCTAACCCTGAGGGAGGCTCAGACGTGAGGTCCGGCTGTGTGACCCAGAAGAAGACATGGGTTTGCTCATCAACTCACACTTTGGCTGCAGCTGCGTAATTCAGTGATCACAGTAACAATGAGTAAATGAGAGAGACTGGGTTCCCTGTTCAGCATCAAGTTGATAGAGAATCACAGAAGCAAGTGCAAGCCCGGATCTGCTCGGATGCAGGCAGACACAGATGCTTAATAGGATGAGGATTTTACAACAGACTTGGGAACACAAACTTGTCAACGTCCAACCATCAGATAAAGCATGGGCCACCCTCACAGCTGTGGTGGAAGGTTAAGGAAACCACCGTGGGGACAGGGATTGTGAAGAGGGGTCTTCCAGGGGTAATGAGCCTTTTGTCTTGACTCACCAGCCAGGCCTTTGTGGAAGGGAAGGTAATTGAGGTATCTTGGGCTGGAATAGATTTAAATGAGAGGAAAATGAGATAAAAGACAGTCCAGATTGAGGGTGAACAAGGACCCTAAAGTCATGGCCAGGAGAGGCCTGAGGGACTGATACAGAAGGTGAGCAGGTGGAGAGTGGGACTGGGTGGGTGAATAGGGTGGGCCTTGAACGTATGCTGGCACACCCAGATGTCCACGCTCGGGAGTTTACAGGAGGGGGTGGCCACGCTCTGCCCTGTGAGTCACAAACAGGCAGTGGGTGAGGATGGACACGATGGGATGAGTGGCCTGCACAGAGAGACCAGTCAGGAATTTGCTGGGAACAGGTAAGGAGGAGAGGTGGGATGGGTCCAGCCCTGGGGATGCCACCCCCAAGGCCACTACGGGCAGTTGACAGTGACTCACCAGCTTGGTTCCCACATTCACGTAGGCAAAGACCCATGGTCGCACCTGGTCCTGCACTGTTAGGAGCTTCATTTTTCCCAAATACTTTTTGTCATAAGACCCAGAGTTTTTGAGAGGGAGGTGTTCTTGCTTTTTGTTTTTCGGAGGAAACCGGAATGAAACGTCAGGCTTGAACGAAGCCCTTCCCTCCCTCTAGTGAGAAGATCACTGAGGATGCCCATGCAACGTCTCGAATTTGCATAACCACAAGGTGGCAGTTTTCCATCTGAAGTCCTTCATCCTGTCATGGACGATGACGAGGTGGTCATAATAATAAGGACATCAAGAGTGCCACCCAACTCCCAAACTTACCACAAGCCGCTCTGGACACTGGGCTGGCCCTTCACGTGAATTCCCCATCTCTTATAGTCTCTGTGAATAAAAATTACAACTAGTAAGTACTCTCACCACCTCAGTCTGCAGGGTCGTGTGGCGGAGCCTCAGACCCTGGGCTATGGGGTGAGACTGCAAAGCTCAGAATCCAGCCTCGGTTTTGTCCCCTGTGATGTGAGAAGAATAACATGTGCCTCATAAGACCGCTGTGAGCTTGTAATTAATCAATGCTCGTGATGAACTTACAGCATGTCACCCACTGCTGTGGTCTAGAGAACAGCTGGGTTCCAGGTCCAGCGTAAGCCTCGCCCCCACACTTGTTCACTGACTTTTCTTCTACGGGCCCAGAGAAGCTTCATAGAATGTTGTGGTCCCAGCCGCCCTGCTGGGATTCTCACCAGCTCGGACTGAGAACAAATCGTGCTCCTCTGTTGCTTGGACGGACTCTACAAGGAATAATGAAATGACTGTGAAATTGATTCAGAAAAAACCTCCCTCATGGACTCTTTGAGGGTCAATGTAGCTGCACAGCACTGTAGGTCACATTTCAAAAAAGAAAAATGAAACATTTTTGTGTTCAAAGATCTTGAATTTGAACAGGAATGTAAGTTAATACTGCAAGGCAGAAAGAAATCACTCCTGTAACAGTGGTACAGAGATGTACTTGGAGGGACCCAGGGAGGGGCAGGGACGTGGGTGGGCATGAGGGAGGAGGTCTGGTGCACGTGACATCTGAGTTAGACCCTGAAGGCTGAGTCAGGACTTTGAGAGGCACTGGGGTAAAGTCATTCCAGAGTAAGAGAACAGCTTGAGAGAAAAAACAACAAACAAACAAAACTCTAGTCCTGGAATTTGACGTGTGTTTCAGATGTCAAGTCTGGTGTGGTTAGGAGAAGTGGCACGTATCCCAGGAATACTAGCTCTTCACAATATGAATAAGAGCTGCCATTCTGTAAGGGTGAAAAAGAAGTCCCATAACCAAATACGTTGGGGAACAGTGAGTGAAGCAAAATTAAACAGATTTCTTTATTTCAGAACTTCTCCGAGTCTAGAATGTGCTGACGCTGATGTACCTTTAGAATATCCAAGAGTGGGACAAAGTGGGCAGTGCTGTCCAAGTTTTCACCCTGAAACCCTTAAGCAGAGGAGCGTCCCAAGGTACCCACACTCCTTGGAATACACTTTGGAATATGCATAGATATACAGACAGGGTAGTAAAAGAGACTAGAAAAGAAGTAAAACTAGGACATGTCAGCCCACCTCATTGAAACTTGTATTTGTAGATGATGGAGGGGGCTTCAAAGATTTCAGGCCACAGGGGGGTGGAGGGGATATGATCAAACTCATCACTTAAAAAGACTGTTCTGGAAGCATGAATGGGGTGGTGGGTGGGGAGTGGAAGGAGTCATGAGACTTTGGAAAGTTGAAATGAGGGATAATGTGGATGTGAAGCAGCGATTCGGGGTGGGCTCCTTTGGGAAGACTCAAAGGACAGGGTTAGGCAATTTGGGTGAGGAGTCAGAAGTGGAAAATGGGGAGAAGGAACGGCACGCAGCTCAGAAGTGTGTGGCTTGCTTTTCGTTGAAGGAAATGATGCTGAAGAAGGGAAAGGTGTGGGGCTTTGGGGTGGGATGCAAGGGAGAATTATGGAGAGAAAATAATGAACTAAGTTCAGGGCACACTGAGTTTGAGGTTCCCATAGGGCGTCCGGGTGCAGTTATTGTTGATTATTGTAAAGAGTGCTAGGAAAATCCATTTGTGGTTTTGTAGAGCTGGGCTAGCCGTTTAAGAATTGTCAGCTCACAAGTGGTGGGTGAGAAGACAGAGGAGGATGAAGGACCTCATTAAGTATGTAGAGAAAGAAGAAACTCTTGACAGTCTCCTGGCCAGTGTCCTGGGACCCTTTAAACTTCTGCTTTCAGCCACCAGAGTTCTATTCCTCTTCATCATCCCCTGCTGATGAGCGCCCAGTTCTCCGCTCCCATCTCTACCTCACCTCTGCAGAAGCTGGCCTTGGGACGAGTTCTCCCAGCAGCTCTTGGCTACCTCCTCTGCAGATGGGCCCTCCAGTCATCGTCCGCTCACCTGCTCAGCACAAGAGACCTTACTCTTGGGGTTGAGCCCACAAAGGCAGCCCTGGCGAGACCAGAGATGAAGGCCTCTATCTTGATTTGGGCTCCCCCAAAGCAGATCCTGAGACAAGGACTCCCATGTATAGGTTATTAGGGAGGTGATCAGGGGAGTGGGGAGCTGACGGAAGAGTATGCAGCTAGTAAAGGGTTACATAAATAAAATAGAAAAGTTTTTTTGTGGTCAACTGCGTCTCAGTCCCACCAGGGAGCCATAGAGTACTGTACACGGAGCACCTCACGGTTGACCATCGTGAGGGGCAGCTGTGTATTGATCCACCAGCTGCCGTCCACCATTGTCCAAGGACTACTTCCTGATGTATTAACTGCCCAGAATTTACAGCTTGCGTGTGTCCAGGCCAACATGCTCTTAAGTCCCGGAAAAGTTCAGAAAGAATGGCATAGTTCCCAGTAAGAAGACATCGGTTCATAAGGTTATCGGAGACAAGCACCGGGGAGGTAAAGGCAGGGCACCACAGCGTCAGCTGCAGCCGCTAATAACAGAAGAAACAGTCTGTCCAGCTGGAGATAGAATCTTTGGGAAGGGAAAAGAAGTTTCTCTCTTGGGAAGCTGGCCAATACCATCCCAAAGGAGAAACCCGAGTCAAATGTGCTTATTTCATACAGTTAGCAGTATATTTTAATGATCCCAAAAGTTCAGCAGTCAGCACTGGCACCAAATTTCTCTTGTGCTCGCCCTCATTTTCTATACACAGGTCAAAGAACCCTCAGCCTCGAATAAAAACATGATTGGTCAAAATTGTTTCAAATGTCAAATACACATCCCAAAAATGAAAACCAATCAAACCGAGGCTTAGAGAAAGTATGTGTATGTCGGACTTACCCTATAAATTACTTTTAGCTTTGATTAAATTCCCTTCTCTCTAACAAGTTTCTGGACTATCAATTATTATAATGGACAGGGCTGCTGGACTTCTAAGGGAGACTTAGTAATTGCATTCAAATGTATTCTTTCAAAACACGCCCAGGACCTGGCATTTGAATGCCAGCCTGGAGGAGCAGAAAGGCTTGAGGAAGACTGAACACAAAGAAACGGTCAGCCAGCTGGTCGACCAACAAGCCTGATTCATGACAGGGTGTGTTTAATATTCAAATACACAACCTGGGTAAACTTAATTTCCATGGAGGTGATGTTTACCAAATAGAACCCTGCACTTTTCTGAATTCTGGGAAATGAATATACAGCTGTAGAATCTTGTAATCCATGTTATCTCAAGCACCTTTGGGCTATCATTCGCTTTAGTGAAATAAACGGGCAGCCACAGAGACAGCAAGAAGAAAACCAGCCCTTGCTGAGTTTATTCCAAATCAAAAATTTAAGTGAAAATAAGTCAACGTTACCTTTTCCCAATCTCAACAGGGTGCTGAAGTTTTTGGCTTGCCTTCTGGTATTTACTGCTCTCTGAAAATTTGTCTCCAGAGTAATATTTTTACAACTACAGATTCTCCATAAAAAATAAATTTTGGACATCAGCTTGCACTAAGGCAAAAAAAAAAAAAATTATTTGGAAAACTAGCCCTAAGAAAAAAGGAGCTGCCTTTCCTATAAAATGGTAATAATACCTGCTGTAAAGATTAAATACATTAACAGCACCAACTCCACGGCCTGTTGCAGGATAGGAGTTGAATAAATTTCACTCACTTTTCTCAGGTCCCCTAAGGAGCTGTAAGGCCCAGTGTAAGGAACATCTTCTCTCTGAATTGAGGACTTCTGTATCAGTCAGGGTTCACTGAGGGGTCGCGAGCCTCACGAGTGACATGGAATAAGGAATACATTAAAGGGACTAGATCTAGTGTAATGTGGGAGCTGGTGGAAAAGTCTAGAGAGGCCATTGCTCCTGCATCTGGTGGTGGGCTTGAGGGCACCCTGTTAACAGAGGGGGTCATCTGGAAGAAAAGCTGGACGTGCAGAAAGAACCCATGAGGACACGCTGGAGCCAACATTGCTTCTCACTATCTCCGGCATTGAGGACACAGGCGACCTTCTGAAGAAACTGGTACCTTCATCACAGAGCTGCATCCATGCGGCCCAGGACTCGGAGGAGCTAAAGGAGGAGATGGGTGGGAGCTGGGGGAGCCCACCAGGTGAGCCTGCACACCTGTGAGTCGTCCAAGGGCTGCTACTGCCCTTCCTTTTTTTTTTTTTTCAGTGCACGGGCCTCTCACCGTTGTGGCCTCTCCCGTTGCAGAACACAGGCTCCGGACGCGCAGGCTCAGCGGCCATGGCTCACGGGCCCAGCCGCTTCGCGGCACGTGGGATCTTCCCGGACCGGGGCACGAACCCGTGTCCCCTGCATCGGCAGGCGGACTCTCAACCACCAGGGAAGCCCCGCTACTGCCCTTCTGCCTTCTGGTCTCACACAACCAGAAACTAAAACTATGCATGGGAGGGAGTCCTGGGAAACGTAGTTCTGGGTCAGTCACGCTGACGGGGTAAGAAGCCATCATAACTTCCCTGTGTAATGGCTCAATGTGCCTGCCCCTGGGGGATGCTGGGAAGATTAAACAAGACATCGCATATGACATCCATCCCCCTGTAGATTTCAAGTCAATGCACAAACTTGAGTTCCCCATCATCCTCGATACAACGTCCATCTCCACAGAGATTTACAGCACACGACAACCTCCAGCTTAACAGCTTTAAAGATCTGTCCATAAGTGAAAAGCCATTAACTCTTAACTTTTTTCTTTAATATTAAATGGGGGGGGGATACAATGCAATCTATCCCAATCCAAGTTAAAAAGAAGTTACAAATAGAAAAATATATCACTTGAACAACAAAGATAACTTTACCTAACTAACAAACAACAATGTGAAAATGACAAATTGAGTTTATACATAAAATGTAAAATGATAGAGATTTATTACTCTTATTCCCCTTCATTTTTTCTTGCACATTTTCTTCACTAATTTTTCAGCTTTGGGGGATAGAATGGTTATCTCACACAAACTGCTCTAAAGAGTAAATGCTTGGTGCAGAGAAACCCAGGGCAGAATGAAGGCTGAGCAGGAAAGCCCTTCAAAGTGCATGAGAATGGCACACACATCCAAGAGACCCGACACTTAATGAAAATGCTGCTGCTTCACCCCTTGCCCAGGGTGAATGCAGGAACCAAAACTTTGTGGGCTCACCAAATAGGGTACTCAGTTCAAATTTTTCCTGCGTAATGTTCTTGGGCTAGTGACTGTGATATTGAGTAAGTTGATGAGTGTACTCATTTGCCTGAAACTGTAGTGTCAAAAAAATGTCTTCTTGTAGTATATCTTATATTTATTGAGTACATTTTGGAGTAAGAAGCTTAATATTTTTTTAAGTGGGGAAAAAAACCCTAGAATGTGATATCATTTTTCAAGAGCTCTTATGGTAAAAGGTTGACATCTGTACAGTCATTATGTGAAGGAAGCCTGTATAAGATCTTTCCCCTACATACCTCATTCAATTCTCAGAACCCCCGTTTGTACTGTTAGAAAAGTGTTCTGTATTCAGAAATCTGACCAGCAAGCAAAAGAGGCTGATGAGTGTGGCAGACCCTGTGAGCTGCATCTTCAGTCTCAGTTCTCCCAATTTGATTTGGTACAGCACTGTGCTTGGACACTCAGCCTCCCAGACTCTCTTGCAGCTCGGGGTGGCCACGTGACTCAGCTCTGTCCAGTTAGACATAAGCAGAAATAAGCCATTTGGAGCTTCCAGGGAAGTATAGTTTTCCAGATAATTGGGTTCAGATTCAGCTGATTTTTACCGTTTCCCCTTCCTTCTCTCCCTGCCTGGAATGCAGTCTCAGTGCCTAAAGAGGCAGGGCCCATCCTGTGACACTGAGGGCAAAAGTCCCCAACTTAGGGTGTAGAACATAAAAAAGGAGAGGGCTGAGCATTGACACTGAGGAGACCACCCTGGCCCTGGACCACCCACCTCTGCCTTCCTGCTGCTTGAGAAAGTCCTGCTCTTATTTGCATTTTCTCTTCATACCACTGGATGTAGTCCCTAATTATTACAATAAACAAATTCTTTGAGTTTGCACTTTGTATTACCAATGTTCCACATATTACAAACAGGGTTTATTGTTTTAAAAAAGTAAACTGGCTCTGTAATAATGTGAAAAAATGCCTTACTCTAAACAAAAATATCAATTTTAAGAAATATGCGTAAAATTAAGAAAAATCTTAAGCCTGAATTAGCAATTATTTTATTTTCATTTCTCCAAAAGAGAGGCTTTGAAAATGTTCCTTTTAACCTGAGTGAAAATTTCATTTCATGCTAATGTTAAAAAAATATGATAATGACCTCCAGATCAGATGGGTCATGGTTATGGGATTTCTTTGTTGGTTCATTTACTGATCCATTATTTATTTGTACATAGAATCTTCAAAACAAACAAACAAGAAAATCCAGTTTGCAGTGAAAGGTGGATATACAATGGTGACATTAAAATAGGGATTCAAAATTAATAAAACATGTTTTGAAAAAGAAAGAATAATTATAATTGAAAACTAACTCAAAAATGGTGAGCATGCTTAAACATGACATTTTGCTCTGAGCTTCCCGTAAGTCAAAGCAAAGAAACAAACATATTGAGTTACAGTGCCCCTGTTAGCTGCCAGAAGGAATTGTCCCAGCTGGTCAAAAAAGACAGTCTGTTTGCCAGCAAAACAAAACTCTGGGAAGAATCTATTGTATAGATCCTTTGATAAGGTATCTCCACTGACAGGACAGCCCTCTGCAATTTGCAAAGTATTTTTATTTTATTCTACAACAAACCAATAAAGTAGGCAAAGGAGGTATTACAATTATGCTCATTTTACAGATTAAGAAACTGAGGTTGAGAGGCTGGTACTATCAAGGTAGCTCCATAGACAGTTGAGAAACTGGGTTTAAGGGGGTTAAAAAGAAAAAGCCTGGACAGCTGAGAAAACAGTAGTGTCAGTGTAACGAAGAAATCTTGGGGTGAAAGAGAGAGGCTGTGGGATGAGAAAATGCTCTGTCAGTCTGGGTGAGGCCGGAGTTTCCCAGCAGACACATCAGGAAAGCAGCGTTGCACCTGAAGCTGGTGCTCAGGGGAGAGACCAGGGCTGGAGAAATTAGAAATCTTAAAGCAGGAGTCGTACTTAAAGTCATGTGCTTGCTGATGTCATCCAGGGAGAAGGTATGGATGAAGACCAAGGGCAGGAGTCTGAGACAGGCCAACAGGTAGCGACCTGACAGCAGATGAGGTCCCAGCACAGGAGGTGGAAGAGGGGCCAGGGACACAGAAGAAACCCAGAGGAGTGATCAGGATGCAGTTTTAGGAAGAAGAAGGTGGTCCATGAAGTCAACCGCTGCCCAGAGGTCAGGTGAGGGGTAGACATCGGCTTTGCCAAGACCAGGCCACCAGTGACCTTGATGAGAGACGAGACAGCGGACGGAGTGCTGGGGATGACAGCCCCCCCCAGGACAGAGAAGGGAGACAGTGCCCAGAGATGTCCCCCTGGACTTTCTGTTACAGCAGAAGCCAAGAAGTAGCATAATAGCCAAGTGTGGACTTCAAGTCAGGGAATAAGCAGAAAAAATGCAGGGAAGGGCTTTCTGGAGGAAATATCACCCCTCTGTGAGACCGATACCAACCTCGGGGCACCAGGAACAACCGTGGCAAAATCCAGAGGGGGACAGGAGGAGGAAACTTACCAGCTCTGTGTCTGGGAGACTGAGGTTGCCCCTGCGTTTTTTTGTTTGTTTGTTTTTTTCTTAAACATGTGCTGATATTTTTTTTGAGTTTCTCATTTTATTTTATTTTTTTAATTAATTATTTAAGACATTTTTATTGAGATATAATTTACATATAACGTGTAAGTTAAAGCATACAACATGTTGATTTGATACTTTTTTTTTACATCTTTATTGGATTATAATTTCTTTACAATGTTGTGTTAGTTTCTGCTGTAATACAAAGGGAGTCAACTAAATGTATACATATATCCCCTCCCTCTTGAGCCTCCCTCCCACCCTCCCTATCCCACTCCTCTAGGTCATCACAAAGTTCCCTGTGCTATACTGCAGCTTCCCACTAGCTATCTATTTTACACATGGTAGTGTATATACGTCAGTGCTACTCTCACAATAGAGATGCAGACGTAGAGAACAGACTTGTGGATACAGGCAGGGAAGGGGAGGCTGGGACAAATTGAGAGAGTAGCCTTTGTGCTTTTATAAATCTGTTACATAAGGTTTTTTTTTGTAATTTTTATAAGCCAAGGCAGCAACGCACAGTATATTTCTCCTATCTGTCCAAAGTCAAATAGATGATACTCCAGCAACTCAGTCAGTCAATTCCTACCACACTCTTTTTTTTACTTTTTTTTTTTTTTTTCTTTTTGGCTGTACGCGGGCCTCTCACTGCTGTGGCCTCTCCCGTTGCAGAGCACAGGTTCCGGACTTGCAGGCTCAGTGGCCATGGCTCACAGGCCCAGCCACTCCGCAGCATGTGGGATCTTCCCGGATCGGGGCACGAACCCGCGTCCCCTGCATCGGCAGGTGGACTCTCAACCACTAGCGCCACCAGTGAAGCCCGCACTCCTTTCTGATCTTCTACACCTATGGCCAGCTTTCTTTGCCTCCAGATGTGGTCTACTAGTCCCCACCTCCCTCATCAGCTAAGCCACACCTTCCCAGTTCCCAGAATAACTGAGAAGACCCAAGCGTACCTCTGTGACTCTGGGCCCAGGGGGCTCCGGAGAAAGCAGGAGGTGATGGGAGAGGGGGGACAGCATTTGTATCGTGACCCTCATGCTACACCAGGTCTCCCCAATTTCACACCCAATTCTCATGGCTCCTCACGAATTGGACTTCCCAGCTCAGTTTACAGGACAAGGGCCGATGGATCTCCAAAAGTGATCCGATCTTGGGGCTATCAAGGTGAAACCAGGACAGATAGAAATCCTAAATCCTGAACCATGTACAGACTTTTACATAATCCCCGGAAGACCCCCATGTAGACAAAAGAGGTTCCAAGAGAGCTCTGCCTTGTTGAGGAAGGGAGATGCCAGGCTTCCAGGGCCCCTTGAGAGAGTAAAGGAGCATCTGGCTCCCACAATATAACACTGCTACACTGTCTCATTTGTATCATTTACTTAGAAAAGTATGCATTGAGTTATATATATGTATATATATATATATATATATATATAAATGTACAGCTTAACAAATTGTCACAAACTGAGTACATCCATGAACCTGATCCCAGATCAAGAGACAGATGCTTCTCATTTCATTTTCAAGGACTTAATTGTATTCTATTTGAGATCCAGAATTCTTATGAGTTTGGCATTGTGTAATAGTTAAATTTTGTTCTTTGGAAATATTTATGCGGTTTTTTGTATCATTAAGGGTAAGGTTAATCATATATTCTCAAATTATTCTGGACAGTTTTGTAGTAACGTAACACAAAAGAACTCTTGGAAGTCAAAATCGGCTCATGACTGACATGAGTTTACTGTAGAAATCTTTCACCTCTCCTACATATTTGACAACTTTCCTAACAAAATTCTTGATTGTTTACTGTGATAATACTTGAGTTTTAGTCTCTCCGTTGGAAGAAATGAATAAATAAAATTGGATAAAAGTTGATTTTAAGGATGTCATGGACAGCACGGTGACTACAGTTAATAATACTGTATTGCCAATTTGAAAGTTGCTACGAGAGTAGAACTTAAAAAGCCCTCATCACAAGGAAAAAACAAAAACAACAAAAAACCTTTTGATCTATGTATGGTGACAGGTGGTAACCAGACTTCTTGTAGTCATCATTTTGCAATGTACACAAATATTGAATCATTATGTTGTCCACCTGAAACTAATGTATTGGTATATGTCAATTAGACCTCAATTAAAAAACACCTCAATACAAAGAAACTCATTAAAGCACTTTTCAAATATATAAAAATGCTTATTATAATAGAAATATAAATAATAAACCAACGATTTTTCTTTAAAAATCTGATTTTATAAGTCATCAGCTGGGTTTTAAACATGACCATTTTATAATAATATTGCATTTGAATACTTTTTAAATGTAGTAATTTTCATTACTAACAAAATGCAGTGCTTATTGTGCATCTTTTCCAGATCATACCTTGTGCCAGCCTTTCACTGTCTCCTCCAAAGAACTTTGTAGTGAAGTCATCTACCTGAAGCATCAAAGGCTGACCTAGAAGATCACAGGACACATATCGGGCTGGTCCCATCCATTCGGGATCATCAAAAGAGCATCGGACGCCCGATCGCACTGACCCGCTTCAACCAGTGGTCAGAAGGTCACATTCCAGGGGCCGAGGAGTCTTGACCAAAAGATAATGTAACCAGTGGTGGCCAGAGCACCAGCCCTTAAGCTGGGACGTCAGCTGCCCCCACGGTGAGCACTTTCTGCCACAAAGGAAATCCAAACAAATGTGTCCAAGGGAAAGGCTCACCCAGCAGGCACGTGAAACACTCTCTGTTCTAGTGTGGTCCTCACACTGCACCTTTTTTTTTAATTGAAGTATAGTTGATTTACAATATTGTGTAAGTTTCAGGTGTACAGCAAAGTGGTTCAGTTGTACATATATATACACACATTCTTTTTTATATTCTTTTCCATTATGGTTTATCCCAGGATATTGAATAGAGTTCCCTGTGCTCTACAGTAAATCCTAGTTGTTTATCTATTTTATATATAGTATGGTGTATCTGTTAATCCCAGACTCTCAATTTATCCCTTCCCCACCCTTTCCACTTTGGTAACCATAAGTTTGTTTTCTATGTCAGTGAGTCTGTTTCTGTTCTGTAAATAAGTTCATTTGTATTATTTTTTAGATTCTACATATAAGTGATATCATATATAACATTTGTCTTTCTCTGTCTGACTTACTTCACTTAGTATGAAAAATCTCTATGTCCATCAATGTTGCTGCAAATGGCGTTATTTCAGTCTTTTTATGGCTGAATAATATTCTATTGTATATATATATACCACATCTTCTTTATCCATGCATCTGTTGATGGACATTTAGGTTGCTTCCATGTAAACAGTGCTGCTATGAACATTTGGGTGCATGTAGCTTTTCAAATTAGTTTTTGTCTTTTCTGGATATATGCCCAGATATGGATTGCTGGATGATATGGTAGTTCTATTTTTAGTTTTTTAAGGAAATTCCATACTGTTCTCCATAGTGGCTGCACCAAGTTACATTCCCGACAACGGTGTAGGAGGGTTCCCTTTTCTCCATGCCCTCTGCAACATTTATTATTGGTAGACTTATGATGATGATGGCCATTCTGGCTGGAGTGAAGTGTAGTGTCTGCTACCTTCCTCCTGGACTGTTGGGGGACCGTCTGCTCATCTCTAGGCTCACCTTAGCAAGGTCTACCCTACACACTGCTACATCCCATGAAGCCAGGGGACCAGGGCCTCCTGTAGTGCACTGCAGGAGGCCCAGGCCAATGAATGTTGTCAGTGAATGGATGAATGAATGAATGAAAACTACTGTGTTGATTCTATCTAAAGCAACACTATAAAGATGATAACTGTATTCATTATCTATTATGCATAACAAATTGCCCCAAAACTTAGTGGCTTAAAACAACAAACATTAGTTATCTCACAGGGTTTCTGAGGGTCAGGAATCCAAGAGCAGCTTAACCGGGAGGTTCTGTCTCAGGCTGTCTCATGAAGTTGCTGTCAAGCTGTCATCTGAAGGCTCAGCTAAGGCTGGGGGATCTGCATCCAGGATGGCTCTTTGTGGGGCCTGCTGCTGGGGGACCTCAGTTCCTAGCCGACTGTCAGCAGGAAGATTCGGATTTTCCACACATGGGCCTCTCCATAGGGCAGCTGGAGTAGCCTCAGGGCAAGCCACCTGGTCTCCCCCAGAACTAGTGACCCAGGAGAGAGCAGAAAAGAATCCACGTTACCTTTACAACCTAGTCTTGAAAGTCACAAACCACCCCCCCACCTTCCTCTGTTTAGAAGTGACTCACCAAGTCCAGTCCAGTCCACACTCAAGGAACAAGGACTTCAGCTCCATCTTTTGAAAGAATGTCAAAGACTTTGTGGCTATACCTTAAACTCCCATAATGACCATGTTTTTCTTCCATCCCCTCTAAGCCTACCACACAAACACGTCATTCTCAGCCCACACTCAAATGTCCCAGCCCTGTCATCCCAACTGTATCCGCCAGCCCACTCTTTGATACTCCTTATTCTAACCCAAGCATCTGTTTGCAGGTCCTCACACACGCACAGGGCTGCTGCATCCGTAAGCCTTTCTTACGTTTGTTCTTTGAACAGGAATATTCTGCAGACATTTTGGCATCGTCATCTGCTACCCATCCATCAAACTGAGCTTGACCTTCACCTTCTCCGTGATGCCTTCCCAGTACCCCCACGGAAATCCTAAAGCATGTTGTACCCTCTATGGTTCTAGTCACTTTCTTATACTTTAAACATATTAGTGTTCGTGCCTTCTCTTTCTCAATTAGACGGTAAGTTCCTTGAGGTGAGGCCCAGGCACATCACAGTACGTTCAAGAGTGTATCTCCTGATAATCTAATCTTTACCAGATGAACTAGACCAGGAGTCAGCAAATGCTTTCTGGAAAAGGCCAGATGGCAAATATTTTAGGCTTTTCAAGCCATGTGGTCTCTGTCACAGCTACTCAACTCTGCGGTGTATTTCCCAAGCAGCCAGAGACAGTCTGTAAACATATGGGTTCTGTTCCAATCAAACCTTACCTACAAACAGACGGCCGGCTGGATTTAGCCCACAGGCCATGTTTGCCAACCCCTAAACTAAATATTGCTTATAGATTGTCAAGTTCTAGAATTCTAAGATTCAGATACAGGGATTTCTATAACTATTTTTACATAATTTTTTTTTCTGTTGTGGAACTGTGCATATTTTCTACTGTTTCTAAATCTGGGTACATTTCCTTCATAAAAACAAAAAAAGATATTTTAACTTTACAAATCTTTCATAGTTTTAAAAATCATCAAAAGGGAATAGAGGCTAGATGAGGTATACATACAATTATATATTAACCACTTTATTCCCATATTTTTCACACAAAAGTCTCTAATTATTGTATACTTTCCTATCTCATGTGAAAAGCAACTTGTTTTATTCCCAGTTTTAGCAAGACTACAATTCTTTAATGGTTAAACAATAATTTCTGTTTGAAGCTGAGTTTTAGATCCTTGTTCTACAGGCAGATCTTAATTTCATCTTTGACTCATATATTAGCTTCCTTTATACAAAGAGAGTTGCATGAATAGTAATAGTTTAAGAATCAGTGACCCACAACCATATACATGGATATAATATCATTACTTAAGGAGTGAAGTTGAGCTCAATAAGGGTATAATACAAAAATAAATAACTGTCAAGTTGTATTGAAACAGCCAGAGGATGTGAAGGGATGTTAGCCTGAAAAGTGGAATTATGGGTTTTCACGAGGAAGTTACAGTGCTCAACAGAACCACTCCTAAAAAACTCAGCTCACCTTTACAACAGTGGATATGAAGCTTGAAAACTAATCTAGTGATAAAAAGAAGCTTGCCATTTTCAGGGAAATGTCAGGATGCAAACTATATCCTTGTTTAAACAGAGCTAAAAGAGACGCCACTGTGTGTTTGACAGTGACAAACGGCTTCCAAAGTAAACGGCAGGGTCTGCCCACTCCTGCTGTCTGTAACCTGTTTTGCCGGCTGTCAAACCTTTGGCCTCCTTTCTACCTGTTGCAAGTGATCATGGGAAACGATCATGAATTACCTACTGTCCTGAAATGTAGATAGACCCCTTCATTTCAAGTAGTTCACATCACCTCAAACTCTATATACAAGAGGAGAAGAACGTTGAAGTGTAATTCAAAAGCAAATGTAGAAGACATTCAAACCAGCTTTTGACTGACTTCTCTGCCTTTTCAGAGGGCAAGCCTTCCCTAGTTGTCCGTGGGACTTTGAGGATAGTATAATTAAGCCTCAGTATTTCAGAAAATACTTAGAAGAAAAAGAAGGAAAAAAAAAGATCCTGATCTCACAAGTGAGAAGGTACATACTTAGGTCAAATTCTTTGACCGTTTATTTCAAAGGATAGTCCAAATTTGATGAGCTAGATCTGGAAAATGATGGAAGAATCTAGAAAGTCTTTTCTTATACTGTGCAAAGACCTCTATTTTAATTATGGGACACTATTTGTAGGTAATTAGGTTTACTAAAACGTTATTCAAGAATATGCCTGTCCCAACTCCCTGGTGGTCCAGTGGTTAAGATGACACACTTTCACTGCTAAGATCCCACAAGCCGCGCAGTACCGCCAAAAATAAATAAATAAATAAAAATAAAGAATATGCCTGTCCCATCAACAAGAGAATGGATAAATAAAATGTGGTTTACTTTTACAGTATAATACTACACAACAATAAGAAGAACAAACTACTGGTACCCTTAAAACATGGGTGAATCTCACAATACTGGGCCAGACACAAGAGTACTAACAGTATGAATCCATTTACATGAAGTTGAAGGACAAGCAAACTAATACATGGTGATGGAAGTCGGGGTGGTGGTTAATTCCCAGTAGAGATGGAGATAGACTAGGAGAAGGAGTGAGAGAACCCCATGGGTTCCTGATCTTGGTGGTAGTTAACACGGGTCTTTACGTTTAGAAAAATTCACCAAAGTACATACATAAGACTAACGTACAGTACACACTTTACTGGTCTATGCTAATCCTCAATTTTAAAGCTCCCTAAAGCAAAAGTCAAGCAACTGTAAATAACTCTGAAATCAAAGAGAGTAACTGTAGGAAAGATCCAACAGGAAACAGGCAAATCACTCACGGGGAAATAAAAACTTGGGAATATAAATGGAGAAAAGAGGAAGAGAGAAGGAAAACAGGAAAGAAGGAAAAGGAGTGGGAGCAGGAAATAAAACACTAATTTTGAGTGAAGGACAAGAAAGAAATTAACTATGTGCTTAACAACTCTACCGGAGCCTGTGTGATCTACAGTTTCTTCACACCTATCTTTTAATCTTTTATTTCCTCATCAAGAAGAATAAATTGGTAAGAAGAGTTAGAATGTTTGCAATGAAAAGAAGAAGGAGAAGGAGGAGGGGGGGAGGGGAGGGGGAAGAGGGGAGGCGGGGGGAGGAGGGGGAGGAGGAGGAGGAGGAGGAGGAGAGGTAGAAGAAGTGGCCCGTTGATCATGTATCAAAACACACTAGAAAAGCACAAAAATCCAATCACTGTGGCAACAGTGCAAAATACATAGGCAAGCTAAGAGAGTAAAATAGACAACCCAGAAACTAGCACATTTAATTTAATATATTATAAAAACGTTAGCAAATGTGAATAAGGATGGGGGAAAATATTCGATATAATTGGTTAAATCCTGGATAACCTTCCCAATGTGAAACCAGATGCATTCCCTAAAGGGCCAAAAAGCCTGGAAGTCTTAGGAAATCTGATTACTAGGAAAGATAAGCATTTGCAGAAAAGGTGAAATAAATATAGGCCATGAACACAGAGTTATCCAGGAACATGTTAAAAGAAATACAAATTTGTGGTGTTGTCAGAAGCCCGTATTGAAATACCCACAGGTCTCCCTCTCCCATGGGTTCAGAGGCTACTCAAGGGAGGTGTATCTGTTACTGTCCCTTTTCTATTTTGTGACAAAATCATCCTCTTCTCAAACCCTCTTGCTGGAAGTGGAGTTCCCACAGGGTCCTACAGACTCACACACAACAGCATGGTCTCTTGCCCACTTTTCAGCGTTTGATGATGGTACCTGGGGAGATAAAGATAAGAAGGAAGGAGGAGAAACACTTGCTCACATACAGTACTTCATAACCTCCATAAGAACAGTCCCGTTCAAGAAAATGTGTTGTAAAGTGTCCACCTAAAGGAAACTGATTAAATAACTGTAATGTCCCTATGGTGGAACATTATACAACCAGTAACACTTGTGCATTTGAAGACTGCGTGAAGCACCTGTCATGCATTATTCCATCTACTCCTCATCAAACCCTTCGGGATGTGTACTATTCTCACTCACATTTTACAGAGAAGAAACCCCTCAGCATGTTTACTGGCAGGGGTCTCAGCTCCTCGCCATCTGGACCTCTCCATAGAACTGCTTGAGTGTCCTCAAGACACGGCAGCTGGCTTCCCCCAGGGCAGGTGATGTGAAAGCAGCAGGGCAGGAGCCGCAGTGTCTTTTGTGACCCAACCTCAGAAGTCATGTGCCATAATTTCCATCGTATCCTGTGGGTAACACAGGTCAGCCCTGTTCAGGGTGGGAAGGGCTACGGAAGAGATGGACACCACACCAGGAGCAGAGAGTCAGTGGAGCCCCTCCTGGGTCTTCAGGAAGGGCAAGATGCTTCCTGGGGCTTCACTGGGGAACCAAAGACCAAGCCAGAGACTGTTGCTGAATGTCTTCTGTTGGATTTTTGGCTACCCATTGGAGAGTCATTCCTTCAGAGACTGAAGAACAAATTCTCCCCTTGCTTGAGGATGTTGGAGACCCGGTGGTGCTGTGGATCCAACAAACACATATATGTGTAAGGCCTGGAGATACCAAGTTGGCGGTGCCTCTTCCCAGGGAAAAACACCCCTGTGGCCCACTGACCCTTTTCCCCTTCAGGCTGTAAATTCCTCTCCTATGTATCAGCCTAGATGGCATCTGGCAGGCAAATTGCTCATGCCTTCATTCAGCGAGAGGAATCGAGTGTCCGCTACCTGCTAGGTGCCGAGAACTTAACACTGAGACAGACACGTGCTCAGGAGAACAGGTAGCAGGTGTCATCTGTGGGCAGATCTTCAGAACCCATAGCCTCATCAATGCAGAATCCACTTGACCATCTACAATTTAAATTAGAGGAATGCAGTCCAGTTTTCCAAGAGTACATCACCTCCATCACCATGGCTGCAGAGGCGTGTTCTGGGATAAGGTAATGGTTCAAGTCCCTGCCCCGAGTGAGGCCGTTTGACAAGGATGCAACCTGGCACGTCATCTTGAAGTTCCTCTTCCAAAAACCCAGAGTCCTCACTCCCCAAAGTCTCAGGCATTGGGCCTGATGGAAAAACAAGGTGGTCTTTGGAGGTACCAGTGGATCAGCCCAGAGTTCCCCCAGAGGAACTATTCTGAGGTCTCCCATAATATAATTTTGGTTGAACAGTAATATAAAGCGCTATATATTTTGTGACCAACACCGGAAAAAGGATATGAGGAATGTGGGGAAATTTTCTATTTTATTTCTATTTCAGGTAGACCCTTTCTCCAAGGAGCTCTGGGGGCTGCTTGAACACTAGTCAACATTATATATGGTGCTTCTGTTCGCACATTTTCTTAGATTGTCCAGTCCGGCTTCTGCTGTGGTTACTTTTTTTCCTTTCTTTCTCTCATTGCCTCTCACGGTTGTAATGTTCTGGTTTATCCATTTACTTAAGTGACCTGAGACTTCTGTTTTAGAAATCTAGAATACCGAAACGACATGCTTAAAAATAGAATAGTTTTTACGATCGCAACATGTCGATCCAGGCTTTTATATATTACATGGTGAATAAATGCATCGACACGCTAAGAAATATTAACAGCGTGTCCTGCTTTTGTCAAAGTGCCAGTGAACGCACATCCAGCCACGGGGAGCAAAGTGCCTGCAAAAGTAGGGACAGATGTTCTTCCTGTGAAGGATCAAGTTCAAGGTGGTTCTCCCCAGAGGATGGCATGTGACCCACGGGGGATCAACATAATAGCTTTAGTAGGAGATTTGGCAATAGTCAAATGGGAGGATGTAGCTTGGATGTGAGGCCATGGCGGGCTCCAGGCCAGCCCTAAAGTGGGGAAACCCACCGCTCCATGGCTCTGCCATCAGCTCCAGGTGGGGAGCTGGGTCCCCTGCACAGGGCTTCAGCAGAGTGGAAGGAGGAGAAGCACTTGTCCTGGGCTGCTCACAGCATGGGAGCCTGGAGGTCCAGACACATTTTCCTGATTCGTGAGAGGCAGCACAAGAAAGAAGGAGGTGGGGACTGGGCCCTGTTTTCTTGTTGTTTTGTTTAGTTTTTGCCTTTGAGGCCCAGTCACCCCACCCTTGACATGCAGACCTAAACTACCAGCAAGCTGTCACCAGTCATGTTAGCTCCTACCTTTGGGGCAAGGAAGCAAGAGAAAGGCTGGAAGTTTCTGTTCCATGTTACTCCCCCTGAAAAGTGGAGATAAAATGTACGAAAGGAAGTAAGTGCTCATCTCACGTGCATTGGCCAGAAGACGGGGTCGTTGAAGAGACTGTTCTGATTTTGGACGTTGCTAATCCTCCTTATTCTTGAGGCTGTAGAGGGAAAGGATTTGGGCAAGAGTCTCACCCTGACCCCCATTTTGACACCATGAGTCAACCTCCATGACTCTGGGGGAGAAATGAGGAAAATAACCATTACTGTGTCATCCCCAGCTGTTGGGGGGCCACTAAAAAGCAGTCTTACGGTTTGAGCTCCTCCACAGAATAGCAGACTGGCTTCCCCTTCGGCCCCCTCCCCGTCCATACCAGCCCTGGGCGGCATTCTCTACTTAGCCTCCAGTTAGGGTCAGACTTCAAGCCTCTTGGAGAAATGTGTTGGCTCTTTTCCTCCAGAAGGAGAAATGGTCTGTGGCTAGAACTTCCTGGTGTTACGACTAAAGCTCTTATGTGCTCAGTTCCTCTGAGGCCAAACCAATTGTCCTTCAGGCCCAAGGTGTGATTGGCCTCACGGCCTATGTGTCCTAAAAGCAATAAAGATCCTTGACCAGTTTCCTAAATCAACTGACCACGGGTGGCCAATATTGCCTGAGGAGCCTTCTTACTGTATGTGCCTCTTCGGATCCAGTGGGCCTGGTCACACGTATGGCTGCAAGTCTTACGTTGTGTCCATGAATGAGTGGTGAATGTGGCTTCATCAGAAGTGTGGCTTCAGCCAAGCTCAGAATGAGAACAGTGGCAAACAAGGTGAGCAGACAAGCTGGCTGACCCCTTCAGGCCGTCCCTCAGCTCACTCCTCCCCTCCTGACAGGTACAAACACTCTCTCTGTTGCCTGGGCTGAGGCATCAGCTCTTAGATGTGATTGCTGTGGGGAGCGGTGGCATCTTGAGAGCAGACTGGACAAAGACCTGGTCCAGATTCTGGTTCTGCTCTGAACTAGACAGTTCACCTTGGGAAATAGTTCCATCCTCTTAGTCCTGGATTCATGACCTACAAGATGAGAATAAGTGAGAACTTTTTCTAAAAATTTTATATGTGATTCCAGCTATGGTAGACTAGCTCATGATAAACCAAACCTCCCATACGGAACAACTAAAAACGTTGGATAGAATATTTAAAATACCTGTTCAGAGGCATCAGAGTTGAGAAGGCAGCAAGAATTTGAGGGGCCATGATCCAAGACAGAAGAAGAACAGAAGTGAGCCTGCATTTGGTCCAGCCTTTCTCCTTGAGAGATTTCTGGTTTCCAAAGCAGCAGCCTTAAGGGCTTAGAAGCCTAGAAACTGGGTGGCGGGGGTGGGGAAGAAAACAGCAGAAAGTGACAGTCAGAAGTCACTGAGACACGCTAGGTGGCAGTTTAAGTGGTGTCACGGTCTCACGAAGCTGGGTGGGGGAAACAGATCCCAGCAAAGAGGAGAAGCCCTGGACAAGGCATGGGCTGTGGGACCGACCATGTCAGGGACACAGCCCGGAAGTAAAGGCAAGCCAGACACAGACCAGCCAGGACAAAGCCTGGGCTCTGCTGCTGCCTGGACGTGGATGGTCTCCCCCTTCTTCAGCAGCCTGCAGGAAGCACAAGTAAAGTCTACAGAGAGGAAGATAAGACTGTCCAGAGCCTCAAAGTATCTCTGACGTTTATCAAACAATGTCTGGTATTTAAGAAAAATTACTTAGCATACCAAGAGACCAGACAACACGACAGGACACAAGTTTAAAAAAACAGACCCAGAGAAAACAGGCAACAGAATTACCAGCAAAGGACTTTAAAACAGCTGGGATAAATTTAATGTTCCAGAAAAATAGAAGAGGGAGAATTTCAGTAGATAATTAAAATAATTTAAGGAAGAATTAAATGCAGATTCTATACTGAAAAATAAACTGAAAAGAAATGCTAAATAGATAGGTTCAAAAGCAGGTAAGAACTGATGTGTTGGAAGAAAGATTAGTAGAAATTAACTGAGACACAGAGAGGAAAAAGATGGAAAATACAGAAAAGAACATATGGGACATGGTGAAGAAGTGTAACATATCATATAATTGGAATCTCAGAAGTAGAGGCATGAGAGAATGCGGCAGAAACATTACTTTAAAAAAATAATGACCAAAAACTCTCTAAAAGTGATGCAAGACATCAAATCTTACATTTAGGAAGGGCTATACACCCTAGGCAGAAAATCGTACAAAGCAAACCACATTTAGGCCCATCATAATGCTGTTTAACAGAGCAAACAGGAAAAAGTATCAGAGGATATAGAAGTTTTAAATGAGAAAATTATCAAACTTGACGTATTCAGTATATACAGAACATTGCAGGATATACACTCTTTTTGAGCTCTTGTGGAAAGTAGAAAAGTAAATGTAAATATTAAAGTAAGTGTGGGGTCTTTAAAGTTTTAAGGAACTTCAGAGGTTTTAAATCAGAGAAGGGTATATTCTGAGAAGAGTGGAATTAAGCTAATAATCAGTGCAGAAAAGATAACTCACAAAATCCCCTAATGTTTGCAAATTAAGTAATACACTCCTAAATTCCTCATAGACAAAAGAAGAGGTCACAGTGGAAATTAGAAATTATGTAGAACTGGATAGTCATAAAATATAACATATTGAAAGTTGTGGGATACAGCAAAAGTCATAGTCAGGGGAAAATGTACAGCCTCAAAAGAATATTTTAGAAAAAAAAAAAAGATAAAATTAATGAGCAACTCCAGAAGGTGGGGAAAAAAAGAGCAAATTAAACCCAAAGCTGGGAATAATAAAGGTGATAACAGAAATTGGTGATACAGAAAACTAACATATAATACAAAAATCTAGAAATCCAGAAGTTGTTCCTAGAAAGGAAGAGGGAAGGAGGACACAGAGTACCAATATCAGGAATGAAAAGGAGAACATCACTGCAGATCTTAGAACTTCTTTTTAAATGAGAGGATAATATAAACAACTCATTTAAAAACAACTTGCCAACATCATACAAGAGGAAAATAAAAACCTGAATAGTTTTATAACAATTAAAGAAAATATTAAATAAACTGAATATGTAAAAACAAATTTCTTTTACATAAATAAACTGAGTATGTAAAAACAAATTCCCTCAGGGAAAGTACAGCTTCACTGGTGAAATCTACCAAGTACTGAATAAAGAGATAATATCAATCTTACACAAACGTTTCCAGTATACAGATAAAGAGACATTGTTCCTAATAATTTTATGAGGCCAGCATAACCTTGATACCAAAATTTGAAAAATCCATTACAAAGAATGAAATTTGCAGGCCAATGTTACTTGTAAATGTTGGTGCAAATTTTTAAACAAAATTTTAGAAAACCAAATCAAGTTACACGTAAAAATACTAACATGACAAACTTGAATTTATTTCTGAAATGCAGCATTGATTAACATTCAGAAATTAGTAAATAATTCATCACATTGTGAGAATAAAGATAGAATCATATGACTATACAATAGATGCAGAAAAAATTCAATACACTTGTGATAGAAAACAAAAATGGTTTGCACATTGGAAATATAATAAAACTTCCTTAATATAATATAAAAACCAGTATATGTGAAAATCTAGAACAAACATGATTCATAATGTTGAAATACTGAACATCTTCACTTGAGATCCAATGCCTATTCTAAAATGCAATAAAGCAGACAAAGAAATGTAAAGATAAAGGCTGAAAAGAAAGAACAGAAAGTCATTATTCACAGAATACATGAATGCATACATATAAAATATGCAAAAATCTACTTATAAACTATTGAAATTAATAAGTGAATTTAGCCAAGAAAATGGGTGTGAAATTAATATACAGCAGTAAACATCTAGAAAATAAAAACTTTAAACAGATACTGCTGATACTAACAGAAGCTAATTATAGAATCAAATTCTCAGAAATAAGCCTAACAAAAATGTTCAAGATCTCTACACATAAAACTATAGAACATCACTGAGAAAAATGACTGGATGGATATATCATGCTTGGGGATTAAAAAACTCAAGATTGTAATAACATCAATTATCACCAATTTACTCTCTAGATCCAACAAAATCCCAATTAACATTCCGGCAGGCTTTTGTGGAAAAATTTGAAATTATATGTAAATGCAAAGGGCCAAAATAGCCAAGATGATCTTAAGGAAAAAGCTGAAAGATTTACAACACCAGATACCAACTGCATCTGGACTTCCTTTTTCTGAAGACACTTCAAGAAAAGTTATCTAATTCAAAGAGCAGAAAACAAAAGTATTGAAGGAAAATGAATAGAGTCTCAGAGACCTGCAGGACACTATCAAACAGTCTAACGTGTGTGTAACTGGAGACTGAGAATGAGTCAGAAAAAAAAATATGAAGACTAATGGCCGAAGTATTCCTAAATATGATTTTTTAACCAATTCTTAGATCCAAGAAATTCATCAAACCCAAAACAGAAGAAAATACAAAGAAAGCATACCTAGATATATCATAAACTTCTAAAAAACAAAGATAAAGAAAAAAAAATCTCAAAATCAGGAAAGGGGAGTGGGGAAAGACACGTTACATGGAGGAAGAAAAAATACAAACAGCTGACTTCACCTTATAGACAATAGGGGCCAAAGACAATGAACAATATACATCGTCCCCCAGGATTGGTTCCATGACCCCCCAAGGATACCAAAATCTGCAGATGCTCAAGTTCCTTATATAAAATGGTGTAGTGTTTGCATATAACCGACGCACATCCTCCCATATACTTTAAATCATCTCTAGGTTACTTATAATTCCTAATAAAATGTAAGTGTATGTAAATAGTTTTAAGTGCAACGTAAATACTATGTAAACAGTTGCCAGCATGCAGCAAATTCGAGTTTTGCTTTTAGGAACTTTCTGGAACTTTTTTCCAAATGTTTCCAATCTGTGGTTGGTTGAATTTGCAGACATGGAACCCAGGGATGCAGAAGCCCGACAGTATTTAAGATGCTAGGTGGAGGGGACGGAGGAAACTATCAACCCAGAATGCAACATCCAGCAAAAATACCCTTCAAAAATGAGGGTCAACTAAAGACATTTTCAGACAAAAGTAACACGGAGAAAACTCTATCTCTAACAGACCAGTGTGGCAAGAAATATTAAAGAATATTCTGCAAGCTGAAGGTAATTGGTATCAGATAGAAACTTCGATCCACAGGAGGGAATGGTAAATGAGTAAGTATAAAATAGCGTGGAAGGTTTTTTCTTCTCAAAATTTCCTTAAAACACAACTGACTACACAAAATAAAATATAACATTGTAAGGTGAGGTTTATCATGTATGTAGAAGTAAAACTATTGCAACAATGGCACACATGACAGGGAAAGTCAGTCCTGGAGGCTGGAAGTCCAAGATCAAGGTGTCTGCAGGGTGGGTTCCTTCTGAAGCCTCCCTCCTTGGCTTGTAGATGGTCATCTTCTCCCTGTGTCCTCACATGATCTTCCTCTGTATGTGTCTGTGTCCAAATTTCCTCTTCTTATAAGAATGCCAGTCATATTGAATTAGGGACCACCCGAATGACCTCATTTTAACTTATTTCCTCTGTAAATTCCCTGTCTTCAAATATAGTCACATTATGAAATACTGGGAGTGAAGACTTTAACATGTAAATTTGAGAGGGAGACACAAGTCAGCCTACAACAACATGTACCAATAATGGGACAATTAGACAGCTTGTGCCTCATGATGCAATAAATTGTAATGAACACAGCATCACTTTTGTGACATTCTTGCCAAAAATCCATAACCTGAATATCACCATGACAAAACACCAGGAAAACCCAAATTGAAGGACATCCTACAAAATTACCAACATACATTCAGGAGTCTAAAGGTGATGAAAGATTAAAGGAGGCTAAACATATACACAACTAATGCAACCTCTGATGCCAGCTTGGTTCTTGGGACAGAGAAAGGGAATAACTGGCCAAACTTGAATAATGTCCACCAGTTAGCTAATAGTATAATGCTAATTTCCTGGTTTCAATCATCGTACTGTGGGAGAAGAAGAAAATGCTCTTATTTTTTAGGAAATACATGTGGAAGTGTTTGGACAAAAATCAGAGGAATCTGGGTGAAGAGTTTATAGAAATCCCTTATATTATTTTTGCAATTGTTTTGGAAGTCTAGAATTATTCCAAAATTTAAAAGTTAACAGGGAATTCCCTGGCAGTCCACTGGTTGAGACTCTGTGCTTTCACTGCCAAGGACCAGGGTTCAGTCCCTGGTCGGGGAACTAAGATCCCACAAGGCATGTGGTGTGGTCAAAGGAAGGAAGGGGGGAAAGTTAACAGAAGAAAACGAGCAAAAAAATAAAAACCCGGGCTTCCCTGGTGGCGCAGTGGTTGAGGGTCCGCCTGCCGATGCAGGGGACGCGGGTTTGTGCCCCGGTCCTGGAGGATCCCACATGCCGCGTAGCGGCTGGGCCCGTGGGCCGTGGCCACTGGGCCTGCGCGTCCGGAGCCTGTTCTCCGCAGCGGGAGAGGCCACAGCGGTGAGAGGCCCGCGTACCGCAAAAACAAAAACAAAAATAAAAACCCCACAATTGGAAAAATTACATCAGGGTACGTGTAATGAGCACCAAGCACCCATCCAGGTGCCTAAGAAAACCAGTGACGTTCCACTGGCACATTCGTGCATTTTCAAATGAATGGGAATGAATGATGTAATAAGTTGAAACCAACAGCAAAGTGTGCCTGAACATGCACCTTCTGGGAATCAGATTAACTCACAGATTAAATGGGGTGGGGGAAGGAGGAGGATTTCCCCAGAGATCTTCCTCTTGGGTTCCTCAACTGTTAATATAGCTCAGCTCAAATTCTGCTTAAAAGTAAACTCTAGGGACTTCCCTGGCAGTCCAGTGGTTAAGACTTCACCTTCATCCTGATCCCTGGTCAGGGAGCTAAGATCCCACATGCCTCACAGCCAAAAAACCAAAACATAAAACAAGCAATATTGTAACAAATTCAATAAAGACTTTAAAATGGTCCATATCAAAAAAAATCTTAAAAAAAAAAGTAAACTCTAAAGAGCATGAACCATTATTAGAACATCAGCGGTGTCACATAGATTTAACTTACATAAAACCAGGTGAAAACACAGGTGAGCTTCCTGTGCCCTGTTTCCCCAGGTGTCACCTCTGAAAACATTGCTACCATCACACAAGCCCCCAAATTTAGACAACTGACAGGAACGTCCCATTTCCAGATAATTATTTCAGCATAGATCCAAGTTATGACCCTCACCCAATTAGGACTCTACTCAAGAATCTTCCTCTTCGTTCACTCCTTATTTAGTCATCCAGCTATTATTGAGTGCCCAGTGTGTACCAGGCACAGTGCTACAAGTTGCTTGAATGGAAAGATAAATAAGGCAGAGTAGTTGTCTTTGACAAGCTCACCTTTACTTAAGATGTTGCGAATAAGTGTTTTCCCTTCTTTTATTTAAAAATTTTTATTGAAGTATAGTTGAAGTACAATATTATATGAGTTACAGGTATACAATATAGTGATTCATAATTTTTAAAGGTTATATTCCACTTATAATTATTATAAAATATTGGCTATATTGCCCATGTTGTACAATACATCCTTGTATCTTATTTTATCCATAATAGTTTGTACCTATTCCTCCCCTACCCCTATCTTGTCCCTCTCCTCTCCCTTCTCCCCACTGGTAACCACTAGCTTGTTCTCTAGATCTGTGAGTCTGCTTCTTTTTTGTTATATTCACTAGTTTGTTATATTTTTTTAGATTCCACATATAAGTGACATCATACAGTATTTGTCTTTCTCTGTCTGACTTATTTAACTTAGCGTAATGCCCCCCAAGTCCATCCATATTGCTGCATACGGCAAAATTTCATTCTTTTTATTGATCTATTCATCTGTTGATGGACACTTAGGTTGCCTGCATATCTCTTTTCCCTTCTTTTTTAAGATTATTATGAAAACTGGAATTATTGGGGATTAAAATCTTGAGTACTGTATTCATATCCTAGAGCTGTCCTAACAAACAGCCATGACCTGGGTGGCTTCAAACAACAGAAATTTATTTTCTCATAGTTCTGGAACCTAGAAGTTCAAAAGAAAGGTATCAGCACGGCTGGGCTCCCTCTGAGAGTTTGGGTAGAACCCCTCCTTGCCTCTTCCCAGCTCTGAGGGTGGATGTCATCCTGGGTACTCCCTGGCTTGTAGCTGCATCAATCCAATCTCTGCGTCTCTCATCATATAGCATCCTCCTTGTATGTCTTTGTCTTCATATGGCATTTTCCTCTCCTTATCAGAATGCCAGTCATGTTGGATTATGACCCACCTAAACGACCTCATCTTAACTTGATTACATCTGCAAAGACCCTGTCTCCAAATAGGATCACCTTCACAAGTACTGGGGCTAAAGATTTCAGCTTATCTCTTGGGATGACACAATTCAACCCATGACATGCAGGTTTCAGTAAACAACTTTGGTCATTTCCTCTGGGAACTTAAATCTTCCTAAGAGAAGACAACATTGGTGTGTTTTTAGGTTTGATTTCCATGATATAAATGAGACTTTTTATGATTTGAGGGGCATATTTCTGGGCCTGTGGAGGAAGTTTAAATGTAATACTTGCCCAATTATGTGGACTGAAAAAGGCCATTTGAGGGGGGTGCCACATGGGGATCTCAAGGGCTTTCAGATCTGTTATCACAGAAGTACTAATATATATGCTTTAGGTTGGAAAGGGAGGCTGCTGGAAAGAGAGAAAAGGAGAAAGGAGATTGTATAACTGATAGGGTGGATGGTCCAGTCTCCACCCCTGCCATCATTTCACTGTTACCTGCTCCACACAGTGGGCTTCTGCAGAAAGATTCCCTTTGGGGAAACACTAAAACAAAAACAGTTCTCCAACTTAAAACATTTGAAAACCAAAAGCTTAGATTGCTGGGAAATTTTTCAACATAGCTAAATTTGTAAATTTCATTCCTACTGGTAATGTTTTTCTTCCCTCTGTTTTCTTAATAAAATTAAGTGGATCAATTTATTTTCTAGTTTAAATTATATTTTCCATTCCATTGTTTTTCTGCTCCTGTAAGAATAAAATGCTACTGTCCTAAATCCCACTGATGGTAAAGTTGTTTGAATAGTAGAAGACTAGAACATTTTGCCTTGATTTTTCTTAAAAAGTTCTAAAATATTTTTCTTTAAAAAATCAATAATTCACTTTAAAAATTCAAATTCCAGTGTTGATTTAAAATGTTATTACTACCATTGATGGATGAAATCTTTTGAATTCACTTTTTTTCTCATTCTGAATGTTTTCACAATAAACTTTAGCCTTCTAAGATAACTTCCTGTTTCACAGAAGAAACATTGCATTAATAAAGTTATTCTTCTACATACTTCTTGACATGATTCTCTATGTACCTTCCTTTCTCACTTTTTTTTATATCCTCCCTATTTTATTCTTTTGCTGTTCTCTTCTATTATGGTTAAGCTTCTTGAATTTTTAATTCCTTTTTATTGTAAGCCTTCTTTATTCCTAATGTCATTAGCCCAAATTTTTAAATATCTTATACTTAAGTTATTTGATTTTGGCAGTTTTTCTTTATTTATTCCCTCTTATACCACTTTTAGTAGAAATAAAAAATATACTTTGTCTTAGTAAATGAACATGACCTTTACTGGAAAATTTTCAAACTACGAGTAGATTGTTTTTTAAAACTCCTAGGCTATCACTTCGGACAGCATTTTCAACGCTCTATGTTCTATCTACATCCAGCTCTTTGCTTAGCCCCTGTAAATACTTATTTTGTAAAAATGTAAGCATACTGTGAACTGATACTTGTGGGTAGGCCTAGAAAAGCTGCAAGAAATCCATCAGGGAAATCTCAACCGGGAGCAGCCAGCGTGGCCTCTGGGCAGGTGCAGGGGGACTTAGCTGCTGCCCAACAACAGATGGACGTGTCGCACCCAGTTCTGCACTTGCTGGCGCCGGCCTCCAGCTCGCGCTTGCCACAGGCACTGAACCACGGACTTGCCCTCGAGAAGCTCAGAAGGCACCCCCAAGTGTCCTCGACCTCGTAGCTCCTCTGTTCTCCGCCCCCGATGGCGTGGAGTGTGCAGAGCGCAGGGCCCACCACGTCGGGCTGAGAGTGCCACAGGCACGAAGTCCGTGCAGCCTTTACGAGTGACTTAGCTGCAGAGAGCAGCCTGCCCCCTTGTCCCAAGGTGACCCACTTCAGGGATGGAACATCCTGACTCTCTCCCACAGGCTGGGACAGCCCTGGAGGGCCATTCCATCCTCAGAGCTCTCACCCAGGCAGCTCTCCCGCGGCCTGTCCTGCATCCTTGCCTCCCTTCCGGGCCTGTGATGCCAACAGCCCTCCCAGATAGGCACCCCTCATGCTAATCTCCATCGGAGTCCACTTCTGAGGACCCCACCCTGAGAGACTGTCATCAGACTGGGCTCCACAAACAGCCCAGCAATCCCTCCTCCCTTGGCCCAGCAGCCCCCCTGCTCGCAGCCCCTCTGTGTTTTAAAAGAATCTTTGTGTATTCAGTGCACAAAGGAACAATGATAACCAGTTTTATTTTGCCTTCCTTTGGTTCCTACTGAAGTGTGATTTTGTCTCACTTGCTATTTGCACATTTGCTCTTATCCTTTGTGACTGTTGTCTAACTCCTGTTATTTTCAGTGGTCCATTTTCTAAGGCAGTGATCATCTTTCCCCTACTGATTGCTATTTTCCCAAAACTATCCTTTGTCTTTGAACTTGATTTACAATACTTTTAAATAAGTTGATGTTTTCATTTGTATGTAGTCAAATCTCTCAGGCTTTTCCTTTGTGACTTGTGTTTTTAATATCTTATATAGAAAGTCCTACCTCAGAGGGAAAGAGGTATTTGTAACTATCTCAAAGAGTACAAAATTGTCTTTACAGATTGGGAAAACTCTGTTAGAGTCTTATTTGTTCCATCAGTGTTTAAAAAAGTTATTTTGTCAGGATAGAAAGTAAAAGCCAGCCACTCTGACACCCAGAAAAGTCTGTCCTCCCACAGGCTCTTAAGTCACAGTCATGTCCAGGGGCCAGTCAAGGTCTTGGTCAACCTTCTCCAGGACTAGCTCAGCCTTCACTGCCTTTTAAAATGTCTTTCCTGGGACTGGGACCAGTTCCATAATTTCAGGGTCCAGTACAAAAAGGAAATTGGGGCCCCTTGTTCAAAAATTATTAAGACTTTCAGAATGCCATTTGCAGCAACATGGATGGACCTAGAGATTGTCATCCTGAATGAAGTAAGTCAGACAGAGAAAGACAAATATCATATGATATTGCTTATATGTGGAATCTAAAAAAATGGTACAAATGAACCTATGTACAAAACAGAAATAGGGTCACAGACGTAGAAAACAAACTTACGGTTACCGAGGGGGAAAGGTGGGGGAGGGATAAATTGGGAGATTGGGACTGACATATACACACTACTATATATAAAATAGATAACTAATAAGAACCTACCGTATAGCACAGGGAACCCTATTCAATACTCTGTAACGACTTAAATGGGAATAGAATCTAAAAAAGAGTGGATATCTGTATATGTATAACTGATTCACTTTGCTGTAGAGCAGAAACTAACACAGCATTGCAAGTCATCTATACTTCAAAACGAAATTCATTTTAAAAAATTAATGCATTCATCTACCTTGAAAAACATTATTAAGAATTTCAAGAGACCAACAACAGAGCACTGAACCAAGTATGGGGTCCTTCTAAGCATGGAACCCTGTGTGACTACACAGGTCAAAAGCCCATGAACACCCCACCCAGAACATAGAGCCCAGTTCTTCCAGATCAATACCTTTGACCAGTTAGGTCAATCAAGTCCATCCAAAAATGTTTCATGAGTTTTTCACTTGAGTTGCTAAATGGTCGTGACGGTGTTCTTTTTAACTAAATTTGCTGAATCTACTGGGATGGGGGGAGGGTCGCGGGCGGAAGGAGATTATCAGGCTGAAAGTTCTGCAAACAACTTGAGGGTGATATCTGAAGTCTGTTGTCTTTGAAGATCCCAAAGACATAGCTCCAAATTTAAATACTAACCGCCAACCACTAATGATGGCCATCCTCTTAAGATGCTGGGCTAAGGCCACTTACAGGGAAGGTTAGTTGTGGCTCTCATGGCAACCCCATGGGGCAGGCATTGGACAGACCCAACTTACAGATGAGGAACCAGAGTCCTGAGGGAGAGACGGAGTCAATTCTCCAGGTAACACAGTCTGTTAGCAGTGAACGAGGACTAAAGTCAGGTCTGAATCCCCACCCCCCTGCTTGACCTCCACATTGTTCTAGCACCGCGATCCCAGGCCCCACCTTCTACAGATATTACGAGAGAAAATTTGGATTTGAGAAGGCCGTGTGGAGGCTCACATGGTGGTCTGGTACTTCCCTCGCCCTTAAAATGGGCCTCCTGCTTGTAAAAGACCCAGAACTCCCAAATATACCTGAACTTGCAAAAGCCCATACTTCAGGGCTGAGGGAAGTACAACTACTCTGTTTTCAGCTAAAGACAAGGATTTTTTTCCCCTCTCTGTATAAACAGCAGGTTGTTTTCCTAGTGCTTAGCTGAATGCCAGGCCTCAATAAAAAATAAAAGAAAAAAGAAATTCTTGCATAGAACATTAAGGATTCAGCAACATGAATCTCAAAAACATAGGTGTTCAGGCTCCGTGGACACAGCCAGCATTTCGGGTACGTACTTAAGCCCGGCCTCCTCCCGACAGTGTTTCAAGGCTGGAATTAAGAGCTTTGGCATTTAGTTAACCCTCTACTTTCGATCCTACTAGAAATAAAGCTAAAATGACCTGTTCATAGCACTGTGTGTTACTTATCTGCTTTCACAGCTGCCTCCAGGCCCAGGGCAAAGTCTGAAAGCAAGAATTGAACCGACTACGTGATTAAAGCCAAAATCGAGAGGTATATGTGTATATAGCCATATACATATATGACTTCCTCATCTCTCCAGTTCACTGTCTATGTATAGATACTAAAATAAAACACTGAACAACCATAACTTTTCATACTTCCCGTGTTCCCTTCAGGATACAGACAACTGGATAGAAGTTTAAAAAAAATTTATTCGTTCTTCTCACTCAGATCTAATGTGATAACAACCCAGGTGTGCCCCCGATTCCATATCTCATGTTTGTTTTAAACAATGATTGTCAATGCTCTTACTAAGAACCCTGAAACAAGACGCCAAGGTGACTTCCAAGTGACTAAAGATGACATTGTCAATACAATATTGTAAACCCTGTATTTTTTTATGATTACTTAGAAATATATTAACGCATGTATGTGAAAACTAGAAAATAGTACAGATGAACAGGTTTGCAAGGCAGAAATAGAGACACAGATGTAGAGAACAAACGTATGGACACCAAAGGGGGGAGGGGAGGTGGGATGAATTGGGAGATTGGGATTGACATATATACACTAATATGTATAAAGTAGATAACTAAAGAGAATCTGCTGTATAGCACGGGGAACTCTACTGTGCTGTACAGTAGATACTAACACAACATTGTAAAACAACTACACTGTAATAAAAAAAAATAGAATTGGTAATCCTTTCAATATATTACATATATTAATATACATAACATATATATTATACACATTATTTTAATATATATTACATGTATGTACTATTATATATAACATATACATTATATATAATATATACATTACATAAACATATATGTAATATATACTCTACGTGCAATATCTACATACGTAAGTATATGTATATAAATGGTGTCTACTGTAGTAGGTTGCAAAAATTGATCATAAATTCCTCCCACCCAAGTATGCAGGCCCCTTTGCAATTGACTTTGCTGTTCTCAAATAAAGAGGTGGAGACTATTTGATCACCTCTAGTGTCTGAGTTGGCCTTGTGACTTGCTTTGACCAATAGAAGGCTGTGGACTTTCAAGGCTAGACTTTGAGAGACCTTGCAGTTTCCACGTTTGCCCTCTTGGGCTATTGCCCTGGGATTGCTAGGTTGGGAAGCTGGTCTAGCTCACTGCCTGAGAGGGGAGCGTGCAGAGCAGACCTAAGGAGATCCTGTCAACAGTCAGCACCAACTGTCAGTCATGGAAATGAAGCCACCTTGGACCTGCCAGCCCTGAATGCAGCTTTGGAAGTGAGCCCAGGGGAGACCAGCCAACCGACAGAATCATGAGAAATAATACATTGTTTTTGCTTTAAGCCACTATATTTTGGAATGGTTTGTTACACAGAAATAGATAGCTGATACACATATACTGTCATGTTGCAAATGTCAGGTACATATGATAAATCTGCCTTTCCTTGAAGCCAATCCCAAGGGTAGGGACTCTACAAGTGTAACATCATACAGACATCAGAAACAGGTAAGACATCAAGAGCAGAGACTCTCCACTTGGGCAGGGGAAGGAGGGGATTATCAGAATCTCCTGGTCTTGCAAGGATTAAGTGCAGGCTCTGAGGCCAAAGTGTATGGACTCAAGTTCTGGACCTGCCATGATTAGTCGGGTACCCTCAGGCAAGTCATGTTACATCTCTGTTTTGTTCCTCAATTTCTTCATCTGCTGATGAGAACAGATGTAGTACCTCCCCCCAAGTGAGGACTGAATTAGAACATATTCACAAAGTATTTTAAAGCATACATGGTGCCTGGTAAGTGCATAATAAATATTAGCTTTTCCTATCGGGGGTGGAGGGAGTCACATCGATGTTGTGTCTTTCTATCTCTGCTAGAACAGCTTGGGACAAACACGGGACTAACATTTCTACCTATACCAGGGTGTCCCATAAAAAAAATGATGGCTCTTTCAAGACTAAAACTTTTTCTCCCAATACTACCTCTTTTTTTTCAGCCATAATACTTATTTTGAAACAAGAATACTTTATATGTGTGAGGGTCTGGGAATTTTATTTTTATCCAAGGAATCCTGAGTTTAAAGACTCCACGGTGATAAAAACAGATGGAAGTTAACTAGACCATTTATTGTTTTCATGTGTATTAAACTTTCAAAAGAAATCTCTTATGGGACCAATACTCACCACCGTTACAGCCACTGATAACATCACAACCAAAAGTGGAGCTCGCAAGAAAAAACCTATGCTAATTTGTTTTCATTGAACTCAATGGAATGAAATTCTTGCAGCCAAAATTTCTTCTGATGCTGAGCCTAGTACAACCTGAATAATTCTCAAAGGCAATGTTATCATGACAATTCAAAATAAACTGTTGGCTACATTCCTGACGGAACTGATAGATCTTTGATTCTAAGGTATAAGCACTATTTACATTCTTGAAAGAATCCATTCTGTGGGACCATAAGGACCCAAACATTGTTTTCCCTGTGCTTTTTTCCTCTCTCAGGCTTCTTCTGCCTCAGTGTAAATATTATCAAGATGCCTCAGGTGTTTGACTTGACGATGGTGTTATCCAAATTTAAAAGAGAGTGATAGTATGCTGGGCAGAGCAACCCGGAAGGAGGTACAAGAAGAAATGAGTCCAATGAATTCAAATGGCAAGTGTTACTCTGGAGCGTCGTTCAAAAAAGCATTCTTTGGCGGGGGCGCGTATTAATCATTATCCCATGGTTCAAATGACATCATAAGATGCAGGAGTCTGCTTGCTTTTGAATATTTTAGGCACCTCTGATTATTTTTCAAGTCTAAATGAGAACTAAAAACACATTGTAGCCAGCACATTTTCTTTTAATTTTTAAATTCATGCATATTATTTAAAAAATGGAATCCATATGCTTATAAAAATTCATTTACACTTTGCACTTCACAATGTGTGACAGAGTCTTTTTATAAATCTTTTAATGTCTTTGTTTGCTTTGGAAAACATCCGGTTTGTGAGAAAAAACTCCAAACAAATTCATGTCAGAACCCAACTGCCATATTCAGTTAACATGCACTTTTCACGACTGATAAGGCTGCAAACATTCGGAATAAATCCGAGGTCACCCTCTAGAGCAAAGAAGCGTTGTTAGGTAAGAAGATCTGGATGGATGGAGGTGCATATCACTAAAATACTTGATCCTACAGCTACCTTTTAAATGTTATTTTGTCACGTGGATTTGGTGTGTGTTTTCTTAAAGCTTTGAGCATTTGTGGATTTCCTCTAATTAAATTTCAGCAATAGATGAAGATTTCACCTACACTTCCAACTCCAAAATGGACACCTGAAGCAGATAGGTCTTCTCCCCTCCTAAGTTGACACGGTCTTCCAAGGGAGGAGACCATCAGTGCAACTCTTCCCGAAGGTACCAAGTTGAAGGCTTTCGGAGCTACCTCTTCACGTCATAGCCAGAGGGACGGAGTCAGGAATGAGGTGACTTTGACTCAAAATTCATTTACTCAGCAAAGAACAGGAAGACACAGCCGGAGCCCAAGCAGCTCCCATAATCAGCGCGCTAAGGTAAGCAGCGGAGGCAACAAGCTGTTTAACCCCCTTGAGGGGAACAGAGTAGGTTGAGGTCTCTGTACATCAGTTTCCAGCCTCCTGACATGACAGGAAACATGGTCACATAACATTGATGCAAGTGGACTAGCCACACAAAATCTACTTCAGTGCAGTCATGGTGGCTCCTGGGCCATCACTGATCCCCACAGGGCTAGCCATAGATTCATCAAGCACTCCTAAGGTCTTGGTGAACGTCTCAGGGCTATCAGATTTGATAAGTAGCTGACAGTGGCAGCTCCCTCTGATGCTGCGGAAAGTTCCAGTCAATTCAGAGACTAGTACTGGCAGTCTCGATGGCCTCTCTACCTTTCACAAATCTGATAGACGGCAAATATGGTCTGCAGGTGGGACATGATTGAATTCACCCTAAAATGTTGATGTGCATGAAAAAAGGAAGAAAATGATAATAACGATACTCATAACAAATGAGCAGAACCCAAACCGAGTCTCTACTCTTTACATATTATCAAATTTAATCCTCACAACTGCCCAGGGAGGGAGCTGTTAGTCCCATTAAACAGACAAGAAAACCAAGGCTGTCAAGTTTTGTCAAAACTTGACCAAAGTGACACAGCTGCTAAACAGTAACACCAAGATTTGAACCCAGCCAACTGTGCCACCTTTTAATCACCCCTTACCCATCTCTTCCCAGATTACGTCCCTCGGGCGGGGTGGGGGGCAGGGGGGTTCCACAGCTGGTAGTCTGAGTCTAATACATGTAAAAGTGCAGGTGAAAGACAATCAGAGAGCTCCCCCCGCTTTTTAAGCTAAGGAGGAAATTCTCTTTACCCCAACTGTAAGTGATCTTTAAGGATTTTATCCTAAAACAAATACAAAAGGGAAGAAATAGTCATTTTCGACCTCTCTACAAAAGATCGCCCCTTACTTTAAATGTGAATCATGATTTTAAATGATTAAGAACTTTAAAAAGATTGCTAAAAATGCTTAAAATGGGGAAGCGTCAAACCCAAATTAATCAAAATATCAGAAGCGCACGAATACAGATAAAATTCATTTCCTGAAGACATCAGTTTTGACAGGTTGCTCTTTAAAACTCATATTTGTTCTAGATTCAAAGCATTGAATATATGTATCTCTTAGAGTCAAATTTAGAGGTGAAACCTATTTCTAAGGTGATCTTGATTCTCATCTAACTTATTTAATAATTCCCACGTGGATGAGCCTAGAAAATCTGTTTTTCGCTATATGCCGAGCCTGTCCTCTTTGTTCCAGAATCAAAGCAACTGATTATCAATTACAATAATAATCACAACAGGAAGAGAACTCCTCTTGTAAACAGGTGTTGTTCACAACTGGACAGGTTACCACTTGAACAGAATGATGAATTTTTTGTATGTTTAGTGTTATCTTTGTATTCATCTTTATCTTGGTGGAACAATGTGTGCTCCCCCTGGTGGCCAGAATGATACCTTTGCGTCTCAGATCTAGTTGATCATATCACAGCTTGTTTGCCAAAGGAGAATTTGTTTGTTTTTTTGTTTTTGTTTTGTTTATGTTTCACAAGCTTCGAGTTCCAATTTCAACTCTTTTTAAAAGATCAATTCATTCAAATATCTTTCTCATTTTTTCATCCAAGAGGTTTGTTGTGAAATTAAAAACATCTAATTAAAGAATTTTTTTTGTTTGTTTGGGGTAAAATTAAATCTTATAAAGCTAAGACCACATCCACCAGTGACCGGAAGAATGTCCCAAAAGTGAAAGTTGTATGGTCAATATAAGACACTGGAGATAATCCATCCAGTCCATATATCTCACTAGAGTAAAAGGAAATAGAATGTTACAGGATGGAAATGTAATTTAATAGCTGAGTGAACACTTGATCAGTTTATTTCGTCCTCAAGAAGAAAAAGGGTGAAGGCAACCCAGGTGGTTAAATTGTAATGCAGTTGAAATTCCATCACCCATGAAAACTGTAATTGGGATTCCACTTTTGGACTTGGCCAGCCCAGAAACAGATGTGTGTTCCAACGAGGATCGCAGACTGCTCTCCTGGAGAAGAGCTCCTTAGAGTGAAACAGGGGTTTCAACTGGTTTCAACTCCAAAGAAGAGACTAGACTAAATTGAGTATAATTGTTCCAAGTGTTTAGAATTCCCAAGTTGGATTGGTACTAAATGTGTGGTTTCCCTGTTACTGCCTTGAAAAAAGAAGACGGTGTGATTCCTTCTTACTCTGTTCTTTCTTAAGTTTGAGATCCAACAGTTTGGCTAGAAATATCTCAGCCACAGTGAGTGAGGCTATAGTTCAAACAGCAAGGTCAAGGTGAAGACCAAATACCATTTTGTGCGTAATTCCCGCCCATTAAAAGAAGAGAATCAAATGTTTCTCATTACATAGCCTGCCTGGATGCACAATCCTTTGAGCTGAGTTCCTCGGGCACATTTTGGCAAGATTCTAAATTCATATTACCTGGCCTAACATGGAGCAGGTAGAGTTTCTTTTGAAAAGAAACCCTGGCCAATATAATTCTACCTAGAGAAACTGATGACAGTGGGCTTTAACCCAGACCACCGCTCCATTAAATAAATCCCATCCTCCTTGACAGAAGTCAAGAAACAAGCAAACAGGGAAACACAGTTGTCAATGAGCGGGGTCCACCCAACAGGAGATTAACGCCACATGGTTTTCAAGTGAATTGGGGATAAGTAAAAAGAATGCTCGTGCCAGTGTTGGATGTTTACATTTTATTCCTATCCAGTATTTCTTCAAACGAGGGTCTTCCCCATCACTTTGCCTCCGTCTCTCTTTCCTGATCTAGAGAGATGGTGTCCTTTCAAAGAAAGGAAAACTGCATTCTTCAGCCCCTGGCAGCTTTGAGCATCGTTGCGTGGACAAGCCAGGATGTCTTCAGGAAGGACAAACCTCTGTGTCTCCTGTCCTTTGGTTTGCTTTCTTTCCTCCTTGCCCCAAAGCAGCCACCTTTCCTAGGGAAGTTCTTACAATCCATTCTAAGCCCTTTCTCCAATCATGAATGCCACAAAACCCAGTCTTTATTCATTTAAAGCACGAAGCTGGCCCTCTTTACAAATACGCTGTTTCTAATAAACCCTTGTTGATATGCATCCATTCAAGAGAATAAAGTGAATATGCTAGAGCTGGTGGTGTGCAAAGATCAGATCTCCAGACCCCATCTGTGTGCACCCAGCACAGTGCTGTATGTACCTTTAAAGCACAAACACAGAAACAGAGTTCTGCTGGCTGCATTTTTTCTCCTGGAAGGAATCATTAAAAAACTGTAACAGCGTTCACCTTTAAGGACAGAGATGAGGACAGGAAGAAACTTTCACTTTTCATTTCAATGTTTCTGTGCTGCTAGAATTTTCTAACGATGTACATATATTACTTTCATTCTTTTAACAAATCCAAGGGTTATTTGAGTGGTTACATGTCATTTTCTGTTTATTTTATTTTTGGTACTTTATTTTAAAAAATTTATTCTTAAATTAAAAAATAATAAAAGGCAGGTACTAGTGCAAATTGCCTCTAGAGAGTGATTCTTTCTCAAATTATTCTACCCGACATGGTACTTTGTAACCTTATCATGAGTCCCCAGAACAGATAGACCAACACGCAGGGAGAACAAAAATGCAATCCTTAATGGGCTCTTTTGAAAAGTGTTTCAATGCTGAGTCCTTCCATCAACCATAAAATCGACTCCCCTGCCCTTTGTTAACAGTGAAAAAATAATCATCTCCAGACAGGTGAAGCAACACCAGGGCTGGGCTTCCAGCAGGCCAGTGGTGTCACCGCATGGGAGGGTGCATTTCACAGACAGGACACCGAGGCTTGGCGAAGTCACAGGCCTCCTCCCCACTGAATGGAACAGGGGTTTCACCTAAGCTCGCTGGGACTTTCCAGGGCCCGCAGCCTCCAGGGAGGAGGGAGAGCCCTGCATATCCCTCAGGACGTGACAAAGCGTGCTGGCCCTCTGACCAGATGCTGTCCATCCTCCGTGAACGCGCCCTCAGCGCCGGCGACCCTGGAAGGCCCGCCTCCAGCCACAGCACACGGGGAGCTGCGGGGGACAGACTTGGAAAGTGCCTCCCTTTGCAGGTGGCAGCCTCCATCCTTCCTGGACAGCATTTTCCAGCTCTTCTCACCCCTGATCCCGGTCAGCCCATACACAGAGCACGACATGGGAGAGAAAAAAAGGATGACAGCAATGAGAGCTGGATTCTTCTCATTTCTTCCGAAAAGGTGAGGTGCTTTCTTCCTGGCCCAAGCCAGCCAGTCCTCCGGGCAGCAAGGATGGCTGTGTGAGATGCTGTGGACGACTGAGCACGTCAAGCTCATCTAAATACTTTATTCCTGTTATCATTATGGGCAGCCTCTCTGCAGGGAATGCTGGCACAGAAGGCTGAGGACCCCAGGCTCAAAGTTTGAGCCCCAATCCTGGCTCTCTAATGAGATGATGTCACCCAGTTTCCATGTCCAAACCCTGTGATCCAAAGCTTGCTGTATGTGGTCCAGAGAAATAAACTAGGTCTCTAACCCTCAATATTCCTGTTTATAAAATGGAACTTTTTGTATAAGCAAGAGACTTTGAAGACCTGGGAAGAAAAGCCTCTATATGAAAAAAAGCAGATACTCTTTTCATTAGTTTTGATGAATACCTCCAGCAGGTACTATTGCAGTGAGATGCAATGAAAATAATTACCCCACCGGTTCCCTCCAAGCAGACAGCTCCACTTACAAGCAAAACCTTCAATTCGAAAATCTCTGCTCTCAGTTTTAGAAAAGCAAACAGTGGGAGGAAAAACAAAACAAGTGGCCAGAGACTCCTCTGTAGTGAGAAATCCCTAGGTTATTTGGTAGCCTGTGATAGTTTTCTTTAGCTTAGAGTGTTAAAACATGTTCTGGGAAAGTCCTCCATTGTTCCTCACTGCCTTCTGCCCATTTTTTCCCTCTAAGAATTAACTTCATTTTAGGATGGTTTCTGCATTCTGTCTCTCTACCTCCAGTTTCCAGGGACCATCCCTGAAAATGTTCCTCCCCTCTCATTTTCTCTTCCACCTCAACCTGGGTTACAAAGTGTTAAGGAGTAAACCAATAAAACAAATCCCTCTTTGCAGGATCTTAGTTCCCCCAACCAAGGATCGAACCCGTGCCCCTTGCGTTGGAAGCATGGGATCTTAACCAGTGGACCGCCAGGGAAGTCCCAGAACAATTCCTTCTCAATAGTGTTTATGCTGGAAACCCAGGGGCTAAGTCATTGAGACATACCTATACAACACTCCAGTCTGGACACAGACTTGCTTACCCTTACAAAGCACACATGCAGATGCTTTCCTTTATTCAAAGGTAGCCATGGTTAACAGGTGATGTCAGACTCTCACCAGTGACATTTTTCTGACTACAGAGATTGAAGTTTTATGTCCAGGGTCCTGCCACCAGTGCTCCTGAACTTGGGAGCAGTGAACGGAGCTTGTGTCCTGCTCTAGAAGACACTTTCTGGATTTTTCTGACCCCCATCCCTCTGCAAGCCAGAAGCCAGATTGCACCTTTGTACCCGGAAGCAGTTTGTCGTTTAAATTAACAAATGTGCTGACCCCTGAATACCAAAAAACAGTGCTGATGCGTCTACCATATGCCAGATTCCCTCCTGTTGGGTGTGGAGGGGTAGGAGGGGGCACCCCCAGGGCACGCATGGTTTTCTAACTACAGAAAACACAGTGGCCCCAGTGCCCCTACTCCTACCCCAGTCTTCTTTGGGGTGACATCATCTCAGAGGAAGCAAAGAGAAGCCCAGCCACTGGGCACTGAGAAAACATCCAAAGAAGAATATTTCCTGATAATATCCTTGGGGGTGGGGGAGAAGAAGGGACAGTTCACCGAGGTTTTATCTGGGTTCATGGTTATAAAAATATGAAATAAAAACTGTGGCTTCTCCATTTCCCAGGTTGGAGCCCCTCGGTGAGGCCTGGGGCCCCCGGAGGGGTGGAAGCTAAAGAGAGGAGGGCCTGTCGTGGAGACTGGTCTGGTGCTCTCGGCAAGGGGGTGAGGGTCCGGGCAGTGCCAATAAGGAGAGGCAGAGTCGTGACTTGTAAAGGCCAAGGAGAGAAGACGGCGGACCCGGCTGGACCACAGGAAAGGGAGCCCACGTAGACGGGGAGACGGAGGGAGGAAAGGAAGCGAGATAGAGAGGAAAATGAAGAGGGCGAAGGTGGGGAAGGAAAGGAGGCTCAGGAGGAAGGAGGGAAGAAAGGGAGGAAGAAGGGAAGCGAGGCAGAGCGGGAAAGAGGGAGAGGGGGAAGGGAGAGAAAGGGAGGGAGGGGCGGTGCCAAACAGCCCGGGGAGAAGTAGGAAAAGACGCTGGAGGCCCGCTGGACGAGGGAGGCCACGTCAGAGCAAAGGTCGCGGCGACGAAGATGCAACAGTCTGAAGCCAAAGTTCAGAGAAGCCGAAAACCCCGGCCGATGGAGGAAGCGCGGCTGCCGGGCGCGGGGCCGGGCGAGGCTGGGGCTGATGGGCACTTCGGCCGCGGCGAGTCCTCGGGTCCGCGCCCCACTGCGCCCGCCGCTCCGCCGCCGCCTCCGGGCTCGGGCTTGGGCTCGGCTCACGGACGCGCGGCCCTAGGAGGTCGAGGCCGGGACGGGCAGTCCGTGTAAGCTCCCGAGGCCGTCGGGGGCCTTGCCGCCGGGGCTGGGCGGCTTCCGGTCGGCCACTGCGGGAGGAAGCACACGGCGTGGGGTCACTGCAGGGAGCTGCGCCGAGCGGGAGACCCGGGGACCGCGATACCCGGGAACACGGCCGACAGCGCAGGGTCCCGGGGAGAAGGGGCGGCGTGCGCTCCACATCTCGGGGTTGCAAGGAGGCAGCGAGACCGCGCTCCCCGGAGCCCTCGGCACCCACCCTTCGCGGCCCCGCGGAAGCCTCTCGCCCTCCCAGCCTGGGTCGCGGCTCTCCGCGCAGGGCCCACCTGCAGACGCCCCGCGCCGCGGGCCCCGCGCCGCTCAGTAAAGCGGGCGCCGGGCGCAGGGAGGCGCTGCAGAGCCAGGCGGCCACGGGCGGGGCGGTGGTCCGATCGCAGACCGGGGAGGGAGCGGGGAGCTGAGATCCGCGCACCCCGCCTCCCGAGCCCCCACCCACGCCAGACCCAGCTGGCGCACCGGCCCAAGAGGCTGCCAGCGCGTCAGGTCACGGTCCTCAAAGCAGCTCAGGGCCCGCGATGGGCCGGGGTGGGGGGGAATCGAGTGGGGGTGGGTCACCAAAATGCCCCGCGGGGAGGGCCCAAGGTGGCCAGGATCACCCCCGACGTGGGAGGCGGTCGCGCGTTAGGCGGGCGGCAGACTTCGTTCTGCCCCCGCGGCCCGGGGATCCAGATGCGCTCATCACTGTGGGCACAGCACGTCCTGAGGCCTGTGGGCCTCCGGATTTAGTGACAGTGGACTTGCCATATTAGGCAGCATTCAGCGAGTTGCTCTATTATTTAGGGTTTTGGGAAGGGGCCCAAGTTTTGCTACTGGAAGCCAGAAAATTGACGCCACGATTGTGCAACCCCTGTTTTTCCCTTTCCCGACGCCCGGCCCCTCGGCTTCTCCTGCGCTGGAAAGCACAGGCTTATTTATACCTAAAAGCGCCTATTTTCAACTTTCTTTTCTCCTCCACACGTCCTCCTTTAAAGGGGGAGCTTGGGGGCGCCTCAGTTTGGGGTGAGGGGGAGCTCCCGGCTGTTTCCTCCGGCAGCTGCCCTCGCCCCGGCTCTGGCGCACCGCCCCGGGGCCGCGCGGAGCCGGGCCCACACCTCTGCGCCAGGGGCGCGCGCGCGCACATCTGGTTTCGCAGAGGTGGCGAAGGGGTCTGGAGACCTTTCCAGGACCGACCCCTCGCTCTCCCTTGCCTCTCAGCTCTCTTTCCTAAACACAGTTGTGGCCGCTCAGCCGACGAGGTTTTCAGACCTTTTCATTCCACCCAGTACACACACTTGGAGGTGAGGCCCTGTTTAGAAAACAACTCCGGAGTTGGAGGTTTCTCAGCCAAGGGCCGGTTGCCTGAGAGACAAGCGAGAAAATGAACTCGTGAAAAATAAACACCCGGGAGACCAGAGACAGATTTCACTCCGCTCTATGGGGGCGAGCCTGCTGCTGCGTTTGTAGCTCTTCCCCCGCCCCAGTCCCTCCCCATAGGACCCCTCTGCCCCTCCTTTCCCACCTGCAGGAATCTGGGTGACGGAGTGGCTACGTCGCGGGGCCCCCACGAAGGCTCGGGCCGGCGTTAGGCGCTCTGCCAGCTTATTTAAACTTAATGGGCAGGAATGGGGACAAGCTTTTTAAAAAATATTGGTACTTCCATTCCAGGGCCACTGGGACCCTGGGGTGGGGCAGGGCGGGGATGGGGGAGATGTCAGCGGAGTCCTGGAAAGGGGTCTCCCAAGGCTGTGTCAAAGGAGACCGAGGTTGGCGGCGGCGGGCTCTCAGGCCAACGCTTGCGCCCTAGTGTTCCTGGCAAAGTTCGCTTTTAGGATCCTTCAAGAACTAATCCGGAGCAGGGGCGACTGGAACAAGCCGCGAGTTATCTCTAACAAATATAAAAGACACATATTCTTTGAGCCTATGCAATATCTTATAAATTTGATTTCCAAATCTTTGGTCTTTCCAAAAGCCGGCTGGGAGGGACCTCAGAGCCGGGAGGTTTTGAGGTTTCTGAAAACACTCTGTAAATACCATTTGTCTTGAGGGAATGCCTAATGGGGTCTGTCACCTGTCTGGAAGGGGAAGGGGAGGGAGATGGTCTTGTCTGGATAGGGGTCGGAATTCCTAGAACACGGGCCCCCCTCCACTTGTAGATGAAGTGGAACTTTCCTATGCTCTCAGGCCTTAAGAATTAAAGTTTCCTTTCACCGTCGGGAAATGTAAATCACACTGTCTTGCCTAAATAATAGGGAACCCAGACTCACAACCCTCTACCAAGATAAAGTTAATAAATTGTAATGAATAATTTGACATCTGAGTAAGCTTATCTTAGGATAATAATGTTCATTTGTACCTGATGTGGGGACATATTGAAATATATGTATATACATATACAAAATATAATATATATTATTATGTGTATATTGTCCGTGTATGGACTAGGTGATCAGAAGTATTTGTTTTATACTGAGCCGTCGTGATATTAAACCGCCTTCAGTAAAGAAACTGTTTTCTTACTGAAGAAGTTCAATAGACACTATTCCTACTACTCTTATGAACAATTAATGATAGTAAATTGTCTTATGGGATAGGTTTCTTTGAAGACAATTTCTTAAGCAATGATTAGAAAATTAAAGGCAGTGATTCACATTACTTTGCTTTGTAATTTTTCAAAGACCACTTGTGGGTGGGGGCAATCTTTCAGTTCCGTTTCTCTGCCAATGAGAAGAGTGAAAATCCATAACCCAAGTAGATATGCAATTCTCATTATTTATATGTTCCTGTTCAAACACAAACATTTGTGTGCCAGCTGGAGAAATCATTTTCAATGATCGACCTGATTTATTCGATGACCCTTTACTTGGATCTTTAAAGAACTGTCAGGATCAGAACATTGTTATTAATTTAACAATGAATGTAGCTAATTACTGCTGCAGATTTTGGAAATGGGTGGGATGTTTCATAATAGGAAGTGAAAATAATGGTGAAATGGACAGGAATGCCAGTGTCATTCAATGGCTCTGTATTTCTGAAAGGAAAGTATCTTCCAAAGAAAATTAACCACCAGTGAGTACCCCCTGCCCATCAAATTAACTAGAGTTATCCTAGAACTCAGAACTGTGTGTTTCACCTTTGGATTATTACCTACATTTCATAATTTGTTTCTAAGGTAGCGCTTGAAATACCCTGGGACAGAATGGCTCTGTTAGGAAAGGACCGCATCACTCTGAAGATAGCGAGTCCTTTTTCTAAGTCTTCCTGCTACTTGGGGTCAGCCCAGGGGGAATCGTTTAAATTTGTGGATACACTTTTCTAAATCAAATTAACCTGCTTAGTTAAACGATTAGTCTAATGAGTATAATTTGGTAAATTCCATTTTAATTTCTAATTCAACAGATAACCTCAGGTGTCAAGAAAACGAGTAGGTCCAAGTCCCAGGACAAGGCTCTGAGCAAAACACTTCCCCTAAGACCCCTTATCTGTCCTTAAAGGGAAAGATCGAAGGAGCTCTGAGTCTCGACTTTTAAAATTCCCTTTACTTAGATTTTCCTGTAAATGAACAAGTGGAATTTTCCTATTATTTAAATTAAATTTAAAGATTGAAGGAGTTCTAAGTCTCAATAGTTGTAAATTGATATCCCAGAATTTTCGTGCTCTAAAAAAATGACAAAAAATTTTTTAACTTTTGTTCCTCCGCTTGACTGTTAATGATGGCATCTTAATCCTCTCTCTCTCTCACTTTCTTTCTGTCTCTCTCTCTCTCTCTCATAGATCACGCTATTATGTCTCAATGAAACTACTTGGAAATAAAGTTTTTGCCTGGGTATCACCAAAGAGGAAGCCCCTCCTTTCCTCTGCCTACCCAGTGCCACCTGCGCCCACTTCTGCCTGGGTGGGTATAAGGCAGATCAGCTGCAAAGACCCTTCGGGAATCTGGAACATCCTTGTGCCCCACGCAGCCCCCAGGTTCGTGCTCAGCCACCTTTGCTACTGAGGCCGAGAGGCCCCACCTCCACCCCGGAGTGACTCCTGCCTTTTCCTAGAGGAGTTGAAGTTGCAAATTCCTGGCGCTCAGAACCTAAAAGCAGGCAGGTTGGAAATTGGCGAATCCAGTCATTCCTTTCACCGTGAGGAAAATGCAGAGTCAAGGGCAGGTGAGCTTTTCCCAAGTTACAGGAAAAACTAGAACCCAAAGGTCAGTGTAAGAAGATGCCCCTCTCACTGTGGACCGTGAATTAAATACCTCAAATCTGTTAGTTGGCTTATCAGAGAGCAGATTTATGGAGGAGGAGGGGAAGAAGAGTCTAGACTTAGAGACACATGACTGAAATGCTGTCTCCTCTCCCAAAGGATGTGTTGAAGAAGATGAATGCAAGGGGAGAACAGGGCCTGCTTGGGAAAAAAAAAAAAAAACTCGGACATGGAAGAAAGAGATGGGCAGTGCATGGAAGGGGTCCAGGCCAGGGCAGGTCCAACCCCACCTGCGGGGTTCAGGTGCCACAGCAGGTCCTCCACAGAAGGTACAGCTCCACAGGCCACAGGAAGGTGCCCCTGGAGGGTGCCTTCTAGACCCTTCTATGGACAGAGAAATGAGACCCAGAGAGGGGGTCTTCTTAATCCATACAAGTTAGGGGACAGTCCTGGGGCCTCTCTCAATCTCTGCCTGCCTTTCTAGGGACACGGTTTATACCTATTAGAAATTAATCTGCTCTGGCTTAAAGTGTAACCCAGAGGAAGAATCTATGCCGGTACCCACTCCAGCCTCTCTGTCTCCTGTCTCTGTCTCTGTCTCTGTCTGTGTCTCTCCTTTGCTCCTTTGCACCCTTCCTAATCCTCCAGCATTCGTCTGAATCCCTCCCGCCGGCCCGCGCCCCTCACCTTCTCGGCTGGGATGCTTGAAGGTCACGGCTGCGGCAAGCTCCCCGCCGTGTACGGTGACGCCGGCCCCGGGGGGCGCCAGCGGGGGCCCCTGCGCCGGCGGCCACGGCGGGCCCGGGGCGAGGTAGCCGCCGGCCGGCGAGCTGTACACACCGTGCTGGTTGGAGGCCGGGTAGGCGCAGGCCGGGAGGAAGCCGCCCACCGCGGGGAGGCCGGAGGCCGACTGCGGGGAGAGAGAGCGACAGACCGTCGGCAGCGGGCAATCCCGCCGGCAGTTACCGGGGTGGGGGGGGGGTCCCCATTCTCCCTGCTGTCCCCACAATGATTTCCCATGCGAAGTCTGGCCTCTAATTGTCCTGGCAAGGACTGTGGCAAAGCGATGTCCACTCAAATTGTTAGAAATAATAACAAAAGGTGAAGGGGGTCATCATATTCACCATCCGGGACTTAGAGAAAGGGAGTCAGTCCTCAACCTTTTGTGTTAACGGGGCCCAGGTTTTTTAGCAAAAGTGTCTTGGCAAAAGGCAAGTCAATCCCCTCCTAGGAAAGGAGAGAAATATGCCCGCAGACCAGACATCAACCTTCAGCCCAACTCGCCTCCCCTGGGGGTGGAGGGGGTCTCTTCCCTTTCTCCCTACTCCCCTCCCTCTCCCTCTCCCCTGATTAAGGACACCTCCTTCCCCGCGCTCAGTTACCTGCGTGTATTTAATGTCTGCCTCCAAGGCAGGTTTCTCGAGCCCGTTCACGGCTGGGCTGGCGGGGAAGGCCGTGCGGTTCACGCCGGCCCAGTCTTCCATCTTCGGGGAGTAGGCGGTGCCTTCGCTCCCCCCCAGGGCCCCTGCGGGGACACAGGAGGATTAGAAGAGGTATCTGAGTCCGCGCTGGGCACACGGGCAGCCCTCTGGCCCGGACATCTAAACGCGTGCCTACAAGCGCCCAGCAGGGATCCGAAGGCACGACCCAGGCTCCTCTGAACACCCGGCGGCAGATGCTCAGGGCAGCGGGGACCCCAGATTTCGCTGTTGCTCCCAGCGGGGCAGAGAGAGGGTGCTGGGGACCTGCCCCTCGCTCCTCCCAGGTCTCCACCCGCTTCCCACGAAACAGGAAGTTTCTGACAGGGAGAGGCTGACGGCCAGATCTAGGCACCCTCCGCCCAGGCGGCTTTTCCACTTTGCAGAGACGGTGCCCCAAAAGGTCCAAGTTCAAATCCACAGCAGGCTCAAGAGAACTATACGGGCTTCTCAATGTCTCAATAAGCGTCTGGAGGGCTGGAAGCCGTTTCTACTCACAACTCCCTCCAGAGACATCCCGGGCCTCCAGAAAGAGGCATCAACCCAGCCACCCGTGAGCGTCCCCGGCACAGGTCTGCTCCTCGCACACGTGTGTGTGCAGAAAACCGAGAGAAAGCTCCAGATCTGAGCTCAGGCATGGAGAGGTCACCTCCCCGCTAGCTCCCCACCGGACGCTCCATGGGAAGCTTTGGCCCAAGCCTGCGGCCCAGGCTGGGTTTGAGCCACAAGGAGAAATGAAGCCTGTGCACGGCCTGGAGGCGCGGCCCACAGCCGCTGGAGCTAAGCCTTCAGTTTCTTTCTGGACGCCCCTCCTGTCTCTTGGGCTACGGTGAATTTTGCCTCTTATGCTCCTGCTGAGTCTGCGCACCTAAGAACACGCCACTCTCTGGCCGGCTGCTGGGGGCAGGGGACAGTGCAAAGAGACTACGACCCGGTCCCGGCCCCCACCCATTCTTCCGAGCCCCTCACCCAAACTGCCCCTAACCTTCCCCCCTCTCCCCGTCCCCTCCCTCCACACCCAGAGATTGCAAGCAAAGGGCAAATCCGTGGGAGCTTTCACCCTGAGGATGGCTGCAGCCTGCAGGCGCCTGTCACCCACCAGGCCACGGGGCCTGCTGGAGATTCAGGCCACACAGCAAGACCGGCCAGCCAGACCCTTCGCCTTTTACTCAAAGAGCCTTTGGGCCTGGGAGGGACAGAGCCCTTTGGGGAATGGTGAGGGATCCCGAAAGATCGGGATCTGAAGAAAGGGTCGCAGAATTGACTTTGCGGTTTGTTTGGCTTAGATCTGGCGATAGGGGTTTGCATACTTTTTGCAAGAATGAAAAAACGCAATTTCAAGCCTCCGAATTTGTGGTCGGTGATTGCTCTTCTATTTGGGAAATATTTTCCATATTTGTCATAAAAAGTTCAAGATGTCCGAGGACTCCCACAGAAGGCCCAGGACCCTCAGTCTCCCTGGCCAACCCGGAGCCCTCCCCTGAGCCAAAACCGGTTGGAGGAGGCCCGCGAGAGTGACCCCTCACCCGCATGCCTCCCCCCCGCTCCACTTCTGCCCCTTCCAGGAAGGCTACAGAAGGCTGGCGCCACTGACCTGTTTGCTCCATAAACGTCCGGATGCCCAGGATATTGCTGACCGAGTGAGCCGAGGGCCATGAACGGGGGATGCTGACGTGGCCCGCTGTGCCCGGGACCCCGTGGTGGCTGCCCATCTTGGCACCCGTGGGCGACACGGGGCTGGGGTAGGGATACTGGTAGATGTGGTTATAGGGCAGCGCCGGCTGCGGCGGCGGCTGCTTGCTCGCCTCGTACGGGCCGGGCTGCGCCAGGCTGCCAATCTTATTGCGCAGGATGCGGCTGATGGAACTCACAGAGGGCACGTTGTACTTGTCGCAGACGCCGTCGGCTAGCAGCCGGTCGCGGATCTCCCAGGCAAAGATGCCGGGGTCGCCCTGCTTGTAGTCCCGGATGTGCTTGACCACGTTGGGGGTAGTGACGCGGGGTTTGCTGCCCCCAATGGCCCCGGGCAGGATGGAGCCCGTCTCGTTGTAGCGCGCCAGGATCTTGCTCACGCAGCCGTGGGATACGCGAAGCTGCCGGCTGATGTCACAGGGTCGGATGCCCAGCTGCGCCAGCTCCACGATGCGCAGGCGGATGGCGTTGGGCAGGGGGCGGCCGTTGACGAACACGCCGCCCAGCTGGTTCACCTCGCCGTACGTCTGCTCTGCGGACGCGCCCGACGAGAGTGAGGGGAGGGGAAAGAACACCGGCGGGTTAGCCGAGGGTGGCCGCGCAGGGACAGGGGCTGCACCCGGGGCACCTCCAAAGGTGACCGGCGGGTCCTCGGAATCCGAGCAAACGGACCCGGTCCGGTCCCGGGAGTTGGCACGCGCGCAGGGACCACGGAGGGGGGAGCCGCGCACTTCAGCCCTCCGTGCCCTTTCGCGACTTCCGACGCGTCTACTTGGGACATCCCCTCCCGCGACACGCCGAGCGCCCCCCACACACGCCCGGGGCTGGGGGCGTGCGGAGAACGCGGCCAGTCTGGGACCCGGGACCTGGTCTCCCAGGGACCGCGGGCGCGAGGGAAGGGAGGCGCCGGGACACCCCCCGCCTCGTCCGCCCGCCCCTTACCCATGGCGCGCGGGCCGGCCGGCTGCCTGGCGCCGAGGCGGCCGGGGCTGGGCCCGGCGCGGTCCGGGAGAGCTGGGGCGCCGCCGCCGCGGGAGAGGCATAGAGGGAGGGCGCGCGCGAGCCGAGAGCCGCGGCGGCCGGGCCGCGGGCTGGAAGAGCGCCGTGAGCCGCTGCCGAGCGCGCCGCCGCCCGCCGCCGCCGCCGCCCGCTCCCAGGACACTCTCCACGCCCGCGACCCCAGGCCTAGGGTGAACTTCATCCGATTAGGAGAAATTCGTCTGACCGGGAGGCTGCGGAGTGCGGGGATCAATTTGACGTGTCCTCCACGTCAATCTAGGCAGTCACGCCGGAGACGCGCGAGTTGGCAGCTCATTGGTTCCCGTCACTGCGCCCCGACGCCCCCCTCCCCGCGCTGAAACTCTACCCCCTCCTTCTGTGCTCCCCCCTCAGCCCTCCTTCGGAACCCAGCCCCCTACACACACACACACACACACACACACACACACACACACAGGCACACACACACACAGTCCTAACCCCAGCCGGGCCTGGGACCTTCCACTTGCTCCGCTTCCCTCGAAGCCCCTCACCCCTCGGGTTTTGAGAATGATGGGTTAGTCATTTCAAATTGATGAGTACTTATTAGTACTAGTACTAGTTTGGGTTTTAGTTGTATCACTAACCTCCACTGCCATTACTACTAAGATATCCGAGGATTAAAGTCGATTACGGCACGGTGGTCAGTGTGGGGCTGCCTCTCCCGTCCCTCTCCCTGGGCAGGGTCAGGGGAAGAGCGGTGTCAGCGCCCCAACTCCGGGCGGGCGGGCAGCGTGCTGGTGTCGCAGTGAGAGCCCAGGGTAATGCAGGGTGCCTGGCCAGCCGGATCCAAAGTGTTTGCGATGGAGTGACTCCAGAGTGCCCCACTTCTGGCTGACACCCCAATTTCGCTCTCAGAAGATCTTTACAATGTTTAACAGCTACCCACTCCTTGGGATAGTAGTGTGATTTCAGTGATGTGAGAGGGGGCACATTCTAGATTCTGTCTCCCTGTGGACAGGCCCACCCACTTGAACTCATTTCTCTCAGAGAGGTGACCCAGGACTCAGGTCAGAAAGGGATTCTGACCTGCTGCTCCCAGAACAGGGACCCCACACTGTCCGGACCCCAGGGGCATCCTGGTGGCCTGCCAGAGGTCAAACGCTATAGCTCCTGCTCTAGGTCATTCCAGTTCCTTGTCTTCCAAGCTGGAAGCCTGCATCTGTCCATGCTGGGGGGGGGGGGGGGGGGCGTGGCCTCATCTTTCACCCAGCACCTGTGGCTTCCAAGGGGTCTTTGTTAAACCACTGAATGGTCCTTTCCCCTTCCTGTAAGTGGGGTTTGCACAGCCCTGAACTCTTTGGACTTAGCATTAACCATCAACACTTTTCTCTACTTCTATCCTGCATCAACATCGAGTTGTAGATTTCCCAGCCTGTGTCACTAACTGTGGTAGTCCCAAAGGGAGCCTTGAGGTGGGGTTCAGGAGAGAGCAGGTAAAGGGAGAAAGCTCCTGGTTTTGACAGGAGAAGACTGGGCCCTGGGAGTTCTGAGCTTGGGGCCAGTAATTGCCAAGGGCCTTTAGCTGAATGCGTAGGAGCAGAAAGGGGGGCCTTGGAGGGAGCCTAGGAAAAGCCCCGGTTCCTGGGATTCCTGTATGCTCCCAGCTCTCCTCAGAAGGAAGGAAGTGTCCCCCGCCACCATCTCCCCAAAAGCCCAAGCGCTTGGGGGCTGGCAGAAAGCGGCACGCAGCTCCTGGACGGTGATGCTGCTGGAAGCACAGACAGACCCACCAACGCAGCAGGGAGTAGTGGAGACCAAGTCCCTGACTCCTTTCCCTCCTCTGCTCTCGGGAGGGAGTGCACAGGCCCCGGCAGATAATTCCAAGAATTATCCTTGGAAAAAGAAAAACCGGGTTCAAAAGAAGTGAGGACTCTCCCTTCCTGCAGCACAGAAAACATAGTGCAGACTCGGGCTCCAGGGACTTCAGGGAGGCCACAGGGACCGGTAGAGGTTAGTCAGTACACTGGCGAGAGTTGGGGGTGGGACTCTTTGGAAGATAAGGCCCGTCCACGACCGTGCAGCGTCGGGTTTCAGAGAGGGGAAAAGGTGGTTTGGATTAAGGTGGGCAAAGCCAGGAACTCTGCAAAGGCCCCAAGCAGAGCACTGAGTGCCCGATGGACGTGGGGCCCTCCGAGGCTGCGGGCAGTGGGATACGCCCTGCTCAGTTCTCTCCAGGTGGTTTGCAACCTGTTAGCCCCTGATCTAGACTTTCGTTGTCTGAATTTCAAGTCGGGCGCCGGAGACCAAAATGTCTTATTCCGGGAAACGCAGCGTCCATAACCCGGTGCGCCCTCAAAATAAGGTGAAGGAGCTGAAGCCGTTTCTACCCCCCCCCCCCGCCCACCCCGTAGGCGCGCTCGGAGAAGAACAAATAGAGCTGGGGTGTCTGAGTGAGAGGTGGTTCGCCCCAATCTCCCTGTCAGGGGAGCATCACCCCACCTATGCCAGTAAACCGCGGGGCGCGGGCAAGGAGGTGAGCCCAGGTCCCAGGACGGCATCTTCTCCCCACTCCCCTTGGCGGAGATCTTCCAGGGCTGGAGGAGACGCTAGGAGGATTGCGCCGGCGGCTCCCTGGGGTGTCGGAGCCCGCCGGCCCTCATTTCACAGCCCACATCCCTCGCACCACCACCCCTCCAGCCGCCGGCTGCCCGCTGCTGGACCACACAGCGCTCGCGACAGCCTGCTCCCAGCCCGCCGCCAAAAAGCTTACAGTTTGTCGCCCCCTGTCGGCCCGCGGCTCGGCTCCACCGGCTCCCGCGCGGCGGGCTGGGCTGGAAGCGAGGTGGCCCAAAAGTGGGCTTGCAGAAGGAAAGGAAAAGACTCTTCCACCTCCCCGGGATACAGCTTGGTCTCCTCCATGGCAGGGGGCGGCGACGTGGTCGGTGCTGAGCGCGCAGAGGTAAAAAGCTCGCGGGTTCCACGTCTCTGCTGGGCTGGGTTTGGCTCCGTTGTTTCGAGCGCCTCGGCGCAGCGTGGAACAAAGTGAAGAGCGGCTCCCGGGGACGCAGGGCAGAGGAGCTAAGGGCGCCCGCCGGGACCCGGGAGACAACGCGTCCCGCTGGGGCTGGAAGCCCGGAGGGCGAAGGACAGATTCGAGGGTCCCTGAGTGGCTTCGGAGACTGACGCGGGTTTCCCAGGACAGAAAAAGGAGTAGCAACTACGTGCCAAAAGCGAGCGGCAAAGAGGAGGCAGGAAGAGGGTGTCGGTCCTCCCGGGAGGCAGGATGGGCTACGGGTGAGTACTCCTGCGGTTTGCCGCCTGGGCCCAGAACCCGAAAGTTAAGGCTGTGAGATAAAGGTTCGGTGACAAGGTCATCCTTGGAGCGACAGTCACCCCACTTCACGTCTCCTGCGTCGCTTTGTTTTTTGGTGGGACTGTATCGGGGAGTTATTTGGGTGCAAACGAAATGTGCCAGTCGCGATAGACCGCGGTGTTCCCGGAGCCCGTGCATCGCAAAGGCTTCAGGAGAAACCTAAACCAGCAGAAGGAAGTCCCGCTCGGGTCCCGCGGGGCTGAAGGAGCAACCATCGGGCCGGGCGCCCTTCGCTTCGGCGACCTGGAAGGACCCGAGCGCAGAAAACAGAGGCAGCATCCCGGGAGGACCCTGGGCCGAGCCCGCTGACTAACGGCGAACGCCGGTACCCAGCCACCTCCCGCCGGGGACGCTGGACCAGCTCGGGCTCCGAGGGAGCGGGGACGGGATGCCGGGGTCTCCCTCCGGCCCGCGAGCCCCAGGCCTGCGGGCCTGCACGCGCTCCGGGGGAGTCCTGGCTCCTCGCACACCCCGCACTTTTTTTTTTTTGCGGTACGCGGGCCTCTCACTGTTGTGGCCCCTCCCGTTGCGGAGCACAGGCTCCGGACGCGCAGGCTCAGTGGCCACGGCTCACGGGCCCAGACGCTCCGCGGCATGTGGGATCTACCCGGACCGGGGCACGAACCCGTAACCCCTGCATCAGCAGGCGGACTCTCAACCACTGCGCCACCAGGGAAGCCCCACACCCCGTAATTTTGCTGTGATTTAAGTGCACTGTGCCGTGAGTCGTGTGGTTGGAAAGCAAAGTCAAACCGAGTCTCTTCACTTTCTTTTTAAATTAGCTTTAAAAAAAAAAAATAGGGCAAGCTACGGAAAGCGCTTTGTGCACCAGGTTATGTTGTGCCCTCACCCACCGCACTCACACAGTTTTGCAAAGGCGATCCCGCGCAAACTCGTAAGAAGTAAGTAAGGAGTGGACAGCTGCTCAGAGACGTAAGGGAAGAAGAGCTGGCCCAGATCAGGGAATTGCAAACCCCACGGAATGCGCGAACCGAGAACTAGCTCGCGGGAAACGGGACTGTGAGATAAAGCAACGGAACCCCACCCGGAGTGACCGCGGCGTTGGGGGCCTGGGGGGAGGGGAGGAGGGAGGAGGACTCGCGGTTGAACTGGCCCTGTTGCAGGCGGCGGAGTGGACTCACAGGGAAGAGGGTGGGTGCGTCACGCCCTGCACCTGCCGCTCCAGATTGGGACACAGAGACTCCCCAGACCCCGAATGGAAGATGTTGAAGATGATGCCAGTTAGCATGAAAATAGAGCCCCAGGCACAAGAAATACCGTAGACTTCTCAGACAGATTCCCGAGGCTTGTTTCCACTTGGCCTGCTGGTGGCCACGCTGGCCTTGAAGTTGGTTGCCTAGCCTCACCTTTTAGTTGCCAGCCTGGAAACGGGTCGAGTAGGCAGTGATGGGAAGGAACGCCTTTCCCCTGGGGGCTGTTCCCCTGGGGGCCGTTCCCCTGGGCGCTGACCCGGGCATGTCCTTGGAAATGCAAGGGGAGAGAAGCAAGGAAATGTTTTTTTTCATTTTCCTAAAATGAAACGGACAAACAAGAATAGATGAGTATTGTCCGTGTGAATAACAGTTTCCGGATTCCATTCAGAGGGATGGGGGGAAAATCAGAAAACAGAAATCTGCCCTGAAACCCCCACTAGAAATAGAGGGAAATTGAACGCAGCAAACGAAGATCTGAGATACTTCCTACCCTGCAATGCAGGGATATGACTACTACATTTGTAACATTTCTTTTGGAGTAGAAACGTTTTAAATGTAGCATTTGGGTGATAAAAATTAACTACAGGAAGCTGGTGCCATGTAGGAAGAAATGGTTTCTTTGAGTTTTTCTGAAGGACCAGCGGGCGTCCCTGCAATTCTTTCGTGGTTATTCTCATGGGGGCAAAATCCACAGTTTCCCTCCTCTCCCTGGCAATGGGCGTATCAGATAAGCTTCAATTTCCCCTTATATAAAATGACCTAGACCGTCTAATTAGATCTATTTCATTTCATTCCATCAACCAAAAGCCTCCAAAGGGCTCTCCAAGCACTGGTCAAAATTCCACCTCTGCAGTGAGCTCTCAGAAATGTTTATATGACAGTGCTAAGAGTCTAAACAGCAATATTAAAATGGAAATATTTGGGAAACTTAAAATGTCCATGGGGCATATCTCCTGTACGTGGTCTGGGCACTTGGAAAAGGAAAGATCTAACAGGGGTACAGAGGACGGAAGGGACATTTTCAAAGGAGACCAAGAGAGTGATGGCATGTCTGCCTACAGGATGACTCGCACAGGCGGCAGTGGGCGAGGGTCTCCCACTGCCTAGTGGTTGCCCCTGTGGATCAGACTTGCTCTGCTACAAATATTGACATGTGTGAGACATCCACACCGGCCAGCCTAATTGGAACCAGCTTGAAGTGTGCTGCCCTTGAATGCTTTGGAAATTTCTGATCCTCCATGGACATAGGACCTGGAGAATGGATGGAGGACATGGCAACTGAAGGACACATGTAGAGCCCTTTTCCTTGAACTAAAGAAATGGCCATCCAGTTGTGATTTACACGGATTTGTCAGATTTCTCATTAAAGATCAGTGCTCTCCAATCTCATAGTGCAAGCGCTAGAAACAGGGCAGTTAGGAGGTTTGCACTAAAGAACTCTGAAACCTGCTGGTAGAGGGTTTCCAACTTCCCCTCAGACCGACAGTGAAGCAGGCATCCTGCTCCCATTTTCTGTTATCCATTTCTTGCAAGCTTAAAATTATCATTCATAACTAGATGGTAATGATTTTACTTTTTGAATCCAGCATACTATTTGGAAACCTTGCTGTTTGGGAATAAAGTCTTTGTTCCAGGCTTGTGGGTTGGTTGGTCTAGTGTAAGCTCAGAAGTCTTAAAGGCCTCTGGAATTGTATGTTCTCATCCAAGTGGGATCTCCTCCATGTTCATTTAACTTTTCATATAGATCCCTATGTTATTTCTCCCTGCAATGCTGCTCAAATCATTTTCTTGTCAGAAATCAAGTGTCTTTTATGAAGAGCTTTCTTTCGGGCACAAATGGGATTTTTACTTGTGAGTAACTTTTTACTGCCGGGCTACTTGGTCACTTTTAAGCGGTTACCGCTTGATATCTTTTTCTCTGTAATTGCTGCAATATCTCAATGCCTGCTACATATACATATATATAACATGTTCGCAGCTCGGTGATGGTTTTAATTTTCTCCCCCCCCCTCCCCACATGTATGGGCTATGGAGTTTTATTGAAGACCCGTAATGCCTCCGGTTTTGATTTAGTGTTTTGGAGTTTGTGATCTCACTGCCCGGTATGGAAAATATTAGACAGGGTCTGCAGATTGCATGCCGGAAAAGACCCACATCACCACTGTGGGCCGAGCGCTCGTCACCAGCTCCCCAATAAGCCGAATGTGCGGCCATTGGAATCAATGCTCAGTTTTTGTGCCTTGGATAGAGACCATCTCAGCCAGTCCTGCTGAAGCAAAGACTTCTTGGAGACACTGATTCTCCCAGTGGCTGCACTTTGGAATCATCGGAGGAGACTTCGAATGCCCGGGTCCCACCCACAGAGATTTTGGCTGAATTTTTCGGGGTGCAGCCTGGTGATTCCAATGTGCAGTAAATGTTGAGAATCTCTGCTTTCGGGAGGGGGTGATGTAACTTGATGCCTCCCGCTTTGCAGCGGTGTTGCAGAATGCCCGAGACCGGCTGGCGACTGACCTGCCTCATTCACCTCTGTGGGCACCTTAACATGACACATGAAAACATGTGTAACTCCATGGAGCAAACGTCCTTCCTGTGTGTTTTTACACTGTCACTTTGGCCCCTCTCGAATCAGCTGAAGAGGGAGAAGGCTGCCTTCTCAAGCTTGCTTGGCTGCCCTAGGTTTGCTGTCTTTAAAAGCAAGAAACTTGTATCCCTGCCCTCACACAGGTGATCACAGCCTCCCAGTTAAGTGAAGCCATCTTCAAAAGGAGCTGGGGTCGGAAGCGAGGGGGGGGGGGATCATGGAGACGGAGATTGGCTCAGCTATTGGTGCTGATGAAGATGGACTTGGGGAGAAGTGGCAACGAATCATAAACGCTGCCCATCGGGGAGTCAGAGTAACTGCATTGTCCAAGGAGGCGAGAAATGAACTGGCCTTTTTAACAGGGTTAAATAACCCTGCCCTCTTGCCATGTAAGGTAGCAGGGCGGGCATAACCCTCAAGCTTCTCATAGCATCTAAGAAAGACTGAATCTTCTTTAGGGCTAAGTGTAGCTTAGCATTTTTCTGACTGTTTCTGCTGTTAACATTATTTAATTGCCACGCACATTGGAAGGCGAAAACTTTATCACAGGGCTGCGGCAGTGTTGCATTTTAGATCTCAGAGTTGCTTGCCCCCCAGATCGCTGGTTTGCTGTGATAAGGACAGAAGTGTCAATTCATGGGGGGAGGGTAAGGGGGGGGCGGAAAGAGAAAGAAAGAAAAATGCTTGACTTATCCTCTTTAAAGTCTCAGAAGTCATTAAAAGGAAAACTCCTTTTCATTTTTAATTAGTCTCGCCTTGGTAATAAACGTGAAGATTTAGATTGCTCTATTTGATTTGGACTGTTTTCTAAGCTTAGGCGTATTCCAGAATATGAACTGCATTTCATTTTTAAACAAGTTCCAAGAAAATCTGAGGTTAACTCTGTTGCTGCAGTGCCTTTATGTCCTTGACTTCTAAGGTGCAGAGTTTTAAGATCCTGTTTAGCTATAACATTTTGTTTCTCCATCACTATAGGATCAAGAGAACAAACACACTAATTCTTGTGGGGCTTTTAGGTCTCGTTCATTTTTAAAAATCTTACATGAGCACCTCTTGAGGAGATCTTAAACTATCTATTTTAGGAACCACATCAATTTTTTAAAGTGTCTTATAAAAAATTCTTTGTGTTCACCTACTTTAATAAGATGATACTCTTTCTGTTATGTTCTAAGATAATGGTAAAATAATTTAAAGGTACAGGGAAATTAATCATAACAATAACAACAGTAAAAATTAAAATGCCCTTAGAATGGTTCGGCATTTCTCAGCAACAACTGGAAGCTTAAGATTTAGAAGGTTGTACCCAAGGCAATACCAGATTCAGAACTCAGTGGCAGGACCCTGGCCTTCCAAATGGATGTGCTGAGAAAATGTGTTTTGACAGGGTTTCTAAGCATCGAGACGTGGCCAAAGGGGATACGTGAATTAACATCCATCCAACTGGGAAATACTCAGCGTTGGGAATACTCCTCTTGACAGACCATCCAGGGAAAGGTTGGCTCCCCCATGACGGGACAGCATAGAGGTGCTGTCCATTTCGCTTTCCGTAATAACACCTCAGGTTGAGCCAAGACTCTGCCGGGTCTAATCTCCTTCTGTAATTATGTCTCACAAAATACAAGCCAGGCCGTGATGCGAGGGCCTGGTCTTTGCATGTGCGGGACATGTGTTTGTATTCTCGATGTCAGCCAACTGATGTGGGCAGAACGAATCTGGTACTTCCATCTTCATTTCTCTTTAAGCTGGGGTGTAGGTAACTGCAAGGGGGCCGGTGGGGTTGACTGGGGCTCAGCACACAGCAGAGGTTCAATCTAGACGAATGGCACTCCATGAGGTTTGATGGTGGTTTGCTTCCCCTTTGGGCCCCAGGTCCTCCTGTCTTTTTAGGCTGGATTCATGCTGCCCCTCATTACCGAGGGCATGCGAGTTCGGCTGAGGGCCTTCTGTTCTCATTACGCCTTTAGAGCTTCTCTTTGTGTCTCTAGTATTTAAGCCGCAGGGAGGTTGGAGGAATTTATGATCAGATGGGAGCCGAGCCGAGCTGCTACCCACAGTGAGAACACGTGTGTGAGCACCATCGTGGAGCTGGCACACGGAGGTCGACGCACCCTCTTTAAAGCGGACGCATCCATGGGTCCAAAATGTACGTGCATCTCAAACTCAGCAAAGGACCTGGCTACAGAAAAGCTTCGTGTAGCTGAGTCGAGGCTTTTTATTCACTCTGAAGTCTCAGTTTGGAATCCAGGCTCTGCCACTTACTGAGACCTGTACTCTGAGCCTCGGTCCCTCTGGGACAGGGTCATAGTAAGGATTCGTGGCCTGGCTGTGGAAAATGCTTCACCACAGCAGGTGGTTAATCCGTGGCCCTTATCCTCTACATTGGTTTTCTATAGTTTTAAGAAACTCATGCATTTTAATTCTTTGTCTCTTGGATAGGACATCTGTTAGACATGCAGTGGGTGATTTGCTTATAGAAATGTTTATAAATCAAGCTGTCTTAAATCAGGTCTTGGGAAGGAAACAGCTTTAAGGTATTTTTCTGAGTTTCTGTTTGTTTGCCACATTCTTTCGTGGTTCCTTCTGGGGAAGGGCCGCTCCTGGGGAGACAGGGTCCACAGTGAAGAGGTGGTGAGTGGCAGCTGTGAACACTCGGGTCTGAGAAAGCTGAGGAAGAGGAAATCCATGCATGGCCCAGAGTTTTCCGATGTCCTGGGAGGACAGTGATTCTCACCAGGCCACTTCTTCCTGTGATGCGAGGCCCGCACTAACAGGACTCCCGGGCCTGTTCTGGCTTTACCCGCTGGAACACCAAACTCTTCCTTTGTCAGAAATAAGAAGATCTTATGTCTGTGTTTGCTTTCTTGCTTTTTTTGTCTTAAGTGGAGGTTTTTCCTTTCCTTGTTTGCCTTCTGAACATGTTCTTTCTGCTTGAGGAAGTGCTGGGCACTCCCTCAGGGAATGGGCCCCGTCCCTTGTGAACCAAGGCTTGGGCTTGGCTGTCAGGGGGCTGTCTCTCCGAGGCCTCCACAGTGACGGGTTGCCCCTGATGGAGCCAGAGTGAGGTTTGACTTCCGTGCCTACCACAAGTTACCATCCCCCTGCAAATTTGCATCTCTCTTGGGTTGCCCCCCATTTTAACTTTTCCCCATTCCCTGAAGTACCTCAACTCCAAGGATTTGGTGAAGTGGCAACTTTGATTCTGAAAAAGGTCACACCCTTGAGATAACCAGGCTGTTACCTGTACCTTATTCATTTGGGCAGAATGCTTTAGTGATCTGATAGCCTCTGTTTATTCTGGGGCCGGCGCCTTCCGTAGAGCAGTGGCCACTATGCGGCGCTGCCCCGACCCACCTCCACCCCAGGTCTGAGCCCCTCATCCCCGGCTGCTGGGAGTGTAGATGCTGACAGCTCCCAGCCGGCCCCTCCCCACTGCTTCAGCTGATGACAGCCATCACACTCAAGGATTCTCCCCTTCCTGGGGGCAGCTTACGTCCCATGACTGCAGACGTGGGGACCCAGAAACCTCCACAGGGACAACTGTGAAAGGCCATCCCAGGGCCAGGGCTCGGTGTGGGGTCAGCAGAGGCCTTCCCAGCACTGCCGCTTCTCCTGCTCAGTCCTGACCCCTCGCCCCTCAAGACGTCGATCCAAGAACACCTCTCGGTAAACCTCCTGCCACAAATCCTGACTCAGCCCACTTCCCTGGGAGACCAGCCTGTGACAGACGTTCCCTCCTTTGCCAACCATGTGGGCTCGTTATAGCCATTTCCTTGCTCCACAGATGAAGGGAAGAGGCATGGAGATAAAATCACGGCCACCAAATCACACGGGGAGGGAAGCCAGGGTGGCTGCCCCGCCATCCTCCTGCCCAGCTGCGGGAGCTGCTCCGAGTGGGTGGGACTTCTCCCCGGAGAGAAGTGATTGGGCTCGGGTCCACCGGGGGCCAGGAGGGGGCTGTCTGGGCTGCAGCAGGACCATCTCAGATTAGCATCAGGGATTGAGAATCTGAAAAGCAAAAGAAGGCAACAAATATGAAGGTGGGAGTGCTCCTTCCCTCCCACCTTCAAATGCAGTGATTTTAAAACGTGGTCTGGACTTCCCTGGTGGCGCAGTGGTTAAGAATCCGCCTGCCAATACAGGGCACACGGGTTCGAGCCCTGGTCCAGGAAGATCCCACATGCCGCGGACCAACTAAGCCTGTGGGCCACAACTACTGAGCCTGAGCTCTAGAGCCCACAAACCACAACTACTGAGTCCACATGCCACAACTACTGAAGCCCGCGCACCTAGAGCCCGTGCTCCGCAACAAGAGAAGCCACCGCAATGAGAAACCGGCGCACCGCAACGAAGAGTAGCCCCTGCTCGTCGCAACTAGAGAAAGCCTGTGTGCAGCAATGAAGACCCAACACAGCCAAATAAATAAATAAATAAATTTATTAAAAAAAATAAAAAGAACATCCCACTAGTGTTCAAAAAAAACATAAAATAAAATAAAATGTGGTCTGGCTCTGTTTCCAACATATGTACATTTCTGGAATGGAAATACAACAGAACCTCCTAAGGACGCCACAAATTAGAACTTGGGAACATGAACCATGCTGGTGGGCTTATGCCAGCTCTAAAAAATAGCTTCATTCAGCAAATTAATCAAGTAGCTTCAATTACAAGGGAAACATATCTACTGAGAAAGAAATGATTTTCAGACTTTTAGGAGCTTATGTTAACATGTAATTCATTTGAGCAAATATAAAGTTCTTTCTACAATCAACACACGGGTGGTGATGCAGGGATTAGGAACAAGATGCAGTTTTCAGTCTTTATGGTCTTTATGTTCTGGTTACAATTTCTGAAATTTGGGTGTGCCTCCCCTGCTGGGGCTGGCAGTGAGAGAGAGGGAGCTCCCAGCCATGAAAAAGCACATCCTCCTGAAATGTTCATCTCACCTCATGATTTTGGAAAATAACATGATTTTGAGAGCCAAACAAGCACACGTTGTTCATGGCATAGGAGACAAGTTTGTTACCCTTTTTAAGGGCAAGACAGATGTCAGAAACACCACCCTGGCTCCCTGGAGCCGGTGATCAGACGGGGCATTCACCTGGGCCATTAGAGGGTACTGTGGGGAAAACCTTGGAGCCCCGCTGAAGGCAGAGCAAGCAGAGGTAAAGCCACAGTTCCGAGGCAGAAGAGGTCACGAATGGCCGGGGGCCACTGGGCGTTTCAGGAAGGAGTCGGCATCTGAGAGGTACCTTGAAGAGCGGATTTTGACAGGTGGAGGCCCAGAGGGCAGAGGAGGGGCAGGAAGAGCCCTTCCAGCAAAGAGAAGGTGAGCAAAGGAAGGTCACAGGAAGGCACGGGTGAAAAGTAAACAGTTTGGCTGGGAGGGAAGCAGGGCCCTGGGAGGAAAGTGGGGGCAGAGAAAGCAGGCAGGAGGGTTAAGGCCGTGCAGTGTCGAGCCTGGAAGTTAAAGGGCAGTTAAAGTGGAGGTGTCAGAGTGGGGAGGCTGGGGAGCTCAGGCCCCAGTTCTGGGGGGAGAGCTTGGACTTCAGAACACAGGCTGTGCAGACTGAAGGCAACTCCTGCTCGACCACCATCGTACTGGGGCAAGTCATCAAACCTCAGTTTTTCCATCTGGAGAATGGGGTCACAAGAGAATGCATTTCTTGACATGAAGAGACTTAAGTGAGATCAGGAAGCTAAGGCATGCTCTTGGGACAGTGCCAGCCACATAGCAAGTGCTCGATAAATGATTGTTGTTAGAATAATAGTCATTAATGATTATAATCACATATAACAATTTTATTATAATATATACTTGTTATCGTGGGTCTCCAGACAAATTAGTGAAATAGTGAGAAATCAAGAAGAGGCCAGGTGAGCTGTGACCTGGCGATGCTGAAGGGGAAAGACGCCCAGACAGGCGTTTTGCTCTGCTAATCGTAAAATGATCTTAGTTATGCACAAAGGCAGAATTTCTGCAAGCCACAGCCTGCTGGCTTCCGATATATTTTTCCCTGGAGAACAACAGAACCTCATTCCTACAGACTCCTCGGAGTCAGGTGTGTTTTCCCAGAGTTCTCCTCCCCCACCCCCTCCCCCATTCCCACCCAATCATCTCAGTACTGGGAGCAGCCACTGGAAAAGAGAGGGCAGCGTGTACATGTCAATCCCAGTCTCCCAGTTTATCCCTCCCCCCTTCCCCAATACTCTGTGATGACCTATATGGGAAAAGAATCTAAAAAGGAGTGGATATATGCATATGTATAACTGATTCACATTTTTGTACACCTGAAACTAACATAGCATTGTAAATCAACTATACTGCAATAAAAAATTTTTTTAAAACAAAGAAAAGAGCAGATTTGAGCTTCACCTCCTGGGGCCTGGGGCCAAGAGGGAAGGAAAAGCATACCATCCAGGACCTCCCTGGGATCCTGGGGTTGATGGAAAAGGTCTATGGGTCTTGACTGCCTGCCACACCTGCCAGTAACAGGCCTTCTCTTCCCAGAGGTGACCATGGACCTTTGACACCATGGACCACTCTTTTTATTTATTTTTTTAATTATTACTTTATTTTCATGAAATTGAAATTATACAATACTATTTTTATCACTCAACTGTATTAATAAGTAAAGCAAAAAAGAATCAGCCCTCTGAAGTTATTTGCATTTAACCTGGCTAGAAAAGTCAACCCGATTATTTAACCTTTCTAATTCTCTTCTGCCCCACATATGGAACATCTTTCTTATTTTAACTTGTATATTTTGCACTTTATGTTGTCTCCTTTATTTCCTTCTTAACAATTTTTCCCTTTATTTTCTTCTTAACATTTTTTCTTTTTTTTTTTTTTTTTGCCATCAGTTTGATTGGGTCATATCCAGTATGTCAACTAAAACTGATATAAAATGTATACAGTGCTTGTATCGGTCTGGGTCCAATCAAGAATAGGAACCACACAGTGGGTTAAGTTTAATATAAAGAATTATCAAGTTCTGATAAAAGAATGACTAGACGGAAACTGTGTACGGTATTCTAAGGCTAAGGGAGAATACCCAAAGAAGGACAAACTTAGAAGGGTCCCCCTCCCCAAGGCTGGTCCAGATCTTATTGGAGAAGGTGTAATTCAGCGCATTGGATAGCAGAGAAGCTTGCTGGTTTGCTCTGGCCACAACTGTTCTTCAGTCTCCTCTGGATTGCAGGTAATCAGGAACCAGTGGGGTGAGCTTGCAGAGGGAATGGGAGGCAAGGCACAAGTGTGCTGTGTCCAGGTCTGCAGTGGGAGGGGGGCAGGTATAGGGGAAGGGGGTGTCAGCTGCAAAGTGAGCAGTGACTCAGGCAGACCACTCTTTTTAAAATTTCATTCTATCTTTTTATCTATTGACAAAAATACAGTCACATGACTCGAGTTCCCAAAAGGTTTAAAGCGGTCCCCTTTAAGTACTCTTGTTCTCACTCACATCCTGCCCTGTTCCTCCCCTGAAATATACAGGGACCCACTTTTATCTGTTGTTTTTGTGTTCTTTTATGCAAATAAACGCAAACAAGAACACCTGGTCTTACCCCACTTTCTTACACAAAAGGCAGCGTGCCAGGCTCTCTGTTCTGCACTTCACTGTTTTCACTCACCCTGGAAAACTTTCCGTATCAGCACAGGGAGGGCCTCACGCCCTTCTTTTAACAGCCGAGTAGGTTTCCACCGTCTGAGTACAGTGCTTATTCAGCCTCTTAATTGTGTCCAGTCTTTTGCTATTTTGTGGGCACACAGATATGCATCTGTGGGATCAATTCCAGAAGTGGAATTTCTGTGCCAAAGGATACGTACATTTGTAACCCTGATAAATGTTGCCAAATTGTCCTCTACCGGAGTCCTACCATTTTGCACTCCCAAGGGCAACTTTTTCAGCCCATCTGTTAGGGGCTGGCTGGGGTATTATTACAGTTATTGTTGGCATTTCTCTTCGTAGGAATGAAATGGAACATCTTTTCATGTTTCAGGCCTTTAGTGGTTCTTTTTCTGTGAAAAGTCTTTTCTATTGGCTCTTTTCTCAGTTTCTAGGAAATCTTCACATATTGGGAAGATTCACACTTTATCTGTGCTATGTTTTTTTGTTTGTTTTTACTTAAAAATTTTTTAATTTTATTTTGGAGTAGAGTTGATTAACAATGTTGTGTTAGTTCCAGGTGTACAACAAAATGATTCAGTTATACATATACATATATCTATTCTTTTTCAAATGCTTTTCCCATTTAGGTTGTTACAGAATATTGAGCAGAGGGACTTCCCTGGTGGTCCAGTGGTTAAGACTCCCCGCTTCCCATGCAGGGGGTACAGGTTCGGGGAACTAAGATCCCACACACCACATGGTATAATTTTTTTTTCCCAGATTCTCACTTGTCCTTTGACTTTGCTTATGGTGATTTTTTTTCATGTAGAAGTTCTTGACTCTTAGGAGTCAGATTACTCTGTTGTGTTTTGTTTTTTGTTTTTAATGTTCTGGATTTTGTTGCACCCTTAGAAAAGCTTTCCTTCCTCCCTGACATAAAGAACTCCCCCATGCTTCCATCTGCTACTTTCCTAGCTTCATTTTCTTCTATTTAAACTGTGATCCATGGGCATTAACCCAAGTGTATGGTGGAAGGTGTGGGTCTGTCTTTCTTCAGAGGGTCACCTGGTAAAGGAACCCCTCACAGGAACCCTGGCAATTCCTAGCTTGTCAATTACTGAAGCCTTTTACCTGCACTGTCGGCATCTTGTCACCCCCACCGTGGACAAGCGATTGCCCAGAGACTCATTCTAAAATACCTGTTTGGCCGTACTGTTCTCCAGCCCCTGAGCTCAACCTACCTGTCCCTTCCACAAATGGCCCTGCTCAGTGTCACCCTTTCACAATTCTGGCCACCCAGGTCATTCTGCACAGGGGGTGTCCTCCGGGTGGTCCTCCCTCTCCCTGGATCACCAGACCCTTTTAGGGAGACAGGGAGGGAGCAGAGTAAAGTGGTTCAAATGAACAACAGCAGTAATATCATTTATTATGCAACCTTGTTATGCCCAAGACACTGCTCTCAGCACTTGCTCGCATCCACAGCGTTCAGCACAGGGCCCGGGCGGGCTGTGTGTGTTCGAAAAACATCATCTACACGTCCGGCTCTCTCTTGCCTTTTATCCTTCTATGAGGTCTCTATTTTTGACACTAGTCTATTAGCTCTTTCTGGAACACATTAGAATTCAAAAATTGTCTTCAAATCTTCTATGGCTCTAATGAAAAATTGTCCATTAATAAGACTGGCAACATCTGAACCCAGTGATCAATCTTCACATCACAGAAGAGGAACAGCCAGACCTGTGTGCCTCCCTGGGGGGCAGTCGGAGGCCCAGGGCCCAAGCAGTGAACCGGAATCGGATCACCTCATCACCAGCTTACAGGGCATAAAAGATAAAGGTTGTTTAAATGACCTCACGGGGATGCAATTAACCCAGCCTAAAATGTGGGAAATTCTACAAAGCAGGGACTCCATTTATCCAATAAATAAATGGCAAGGGGGAAATAAGGGTATATAATAGATAAAAATAAAATTAAACTAAATAAAGGAGGCCTAAGAGATCTATCAACCAGGGGAAATGGTTGACTTTGTTGGAATCATGATTCAAACAAAACAACTGCAAAAACTCACTTATTGATCAACCACGGAAACGTGAACACTGGCAAAATATTAGAAGAAGCTAAGAAATTATTGTTAGTTGTTTAGGTGTATAAATGGTGTTGTGTTTTTGTTTTTTAAAAGTATCCTCATCTCTTAACTCTACATACTGAAATATTTACTGATCAAATGGCATCTGGGATTGGCTTTAACGTAATCCAGCAAATGTACTTGATGTGTTCCAGTACATTTCCTACCCTTGCCTGCTAGGTCCCGAGCTGCTCAAGGAAGGTCAGGGAGCAGGCTCTACACCTCGGTACTGGGCCTTAAAGCGTAGCATTTCCAGGAGGTATTTGCTGAATTTGCTGAATTTCCTGAGCACGGAATCACTTGAGTCCAGGAGCTTAGCTTGGTTTCCAAATGTCCCCCAGTTTGAAGGTTGCCTCGAGGTAACTTGGGTCATCACATGAATCTGATAAGACAACAGTAGTTTGGTGAGAGTTGGCATTCTTAGTTTTTCATTGCAGACACTGTCAAACCCATCTTCAACACCCGTCTCCTCCCACAAGCAGGAGCCCAGAAAATGGGGGTAGCCATAGCTCTCGACCCTGCTAAGGGTCTGGGGGACAGGAAAATCAATGAATGTGGTCTGCTTCGAATGGTTCTTAAGCCTTTTATTGTTTCGTTCCCTGGCATGGTTGAACTCAGATGGCTCTCCAAAGAATAGCCAAAGCCACCTGTTCTGTTCTCTTCCTAAATGTCCACTTCCTGCTCACCTATCATGCACAGGTCTACAAGTCCTGCTTTTGTACAACATATATATCTCAATTGGAGGGCTAAGTACATGTAACATGAAGCACACTTTTCCAGTCTTGACTTTATTACCAAGTCACCATGGGGACCCCGAAAACCTTGTGATTCAGTTTTCTCTGTATGATATCCCTAGGGAGCATTTTTCCAGTACCCTCCCCTCCATTTGTCTTTCTTAAAGAACTGGTCTGTTTTCTCTTCAGATGCAAAACTGTTTAACCTGTCATGTTTTCCCCAAATGTTAGTGTTCAGCTGAGCTAATTATATTGTATATTATTGCTGGAGTATTTCTTTCACCATCCTTTTGTGACCTTCCCCTTTTATTGGTCTGATCGATAGGCAACCTTATCGACAGAATATGTTGATATAAAATGAAACAGATGTTTCAGATACAGCAACGACACCATGCACCACGCCCTTTGGTGTCCTGCTTTGCTTTCTTTTGTTTCATTTTGCTTTGTTTTGTTTTATTGAAGTATAGTTGCCTTATAATGTTGGGTTAATTTCTGCTGTACAGTAAAATGATTCAGTTAGACATATATATACATTTTTAAACATTCTTTTCCATTATGGTTTATCACAGGATATTGAATATAGTTCCCTGTGCTATACAGTAGGACCTTGTTGTTTATCCATTCTATATATAATAGCTTACATCTGCTGACCCCAACCTCCCGCTCCATCCCTCCCCCAACCCCCTCCCCCTTGGCAACCCCCATCTGTTCTATATACCCAGGTCTCCTTCTTGATCTTGGCTTCACCTGCACGTGCCCCCACGGAGACATCTGCAGATGTCCGTCTTCCTGAGCCACCTGGAACAGCTGGCTCTTGGCAGTTCGAGCGATCTGAGTCCTCCCACCACCAGTCAGACCAGCTTGCACTTGACTTGTCCTGAGTCGTCTCCACTCCCACACCAGAGCTGCCCCAGACAAGGCCCCCCACCCAGAGAAACAGCGGCCCAAGTCACGGTGTCGGCTGTACCCAATGACAAACGAGGCTCCAACAGTCTCTGGAGCAGTGAGAAAACAAAGTTATTTAATATTTCCAGCTAGGAATAACCTGCATTGCATTACACTCACGATTCAGGTCTTGAAAATAGAACTGGAACTCTGAATTTCGGAAGAGTTGAAAGACTTCCTGTGTTATAAAGAAAATAACCAATAAAAAATGAAGATGAAGTGCTTTTAAGTCAAAAGAAAACTGCTCAGAGGGAACATTCCATCTATGCTTAGAAACAGAAGCTGCTTCGGGGGCTGAACTTCTGAGGTGAGGATAGTTATAACCAGGTGCCCAGCCCTTGGGGCAGGTGTGGCACTGAATACTGGGAGACAGACACGGTGCAAATAAACCGCTGCAGGGGGCTAAGAGAAGGTGATACCGAAGAAAGCAGGCCCTTTTTGCTGAAATAGTCTTCACCTGAGCAGATTTGGGGGTACATATACCAAGTAACATGGAGGAATTGCCAACTTGGAGGTTTAGCCCACGCAAGAACCACAACTGATGAGCAAAACCTTGAGGTCAGCCTCCCCCGGCTGCTGGAGCACCAAGGCAGCTGCCTCGCTGTGACAATGTCCCACTCCGGTACCACACGACCCAGAACCGACATGCTCCTCCTCCTTAGCCTTGGTAGCGAGAGCTGCAGCTTCCTGTGTGCCTTCTTCGGGCCAGGCATTGTTCAAAGCATTTGTACATATATCTTGCATGAGGCTAAACTGACATCACATCATCCCTGTTGTCCAGATGAGGAAACTGAAGCACAAAGAGGACAGCTCGTGCCTGGCCACACAAACCAGAAAGTGGCCAAGCCAGGATCTGAACCTGGCATCTGCCTTCAGAGTACACACCTACCCCTAGGCTGTGCGCACTGGGCACAGACACTGTCCTCAATTCAGGAGGCTTCATCCTTCCTCTGAGACCTAACACTTAGCCAACTCGGAATTCCCCAGAACTGACTTCTGGGCAGCAGGCTCTCCAGGCCCTGAAGGTCTCCTGGACCCCTCTCACTTACCACCTAGGGAAGTGTTGACTGCTTACCGGTGCCACCCCCACCCCGCCCTCCGAGGAGGTAGCTGGTGGGAGGAGAGGTGATGACAGGCAATTGGGAAATTTGGCTAAGCCTGGTTTCAGAACTATTTGGTAGAGGACACTCTTGGAGGTGATTTATAAAGTGAAGACTTGGGGTAACTTGAAGGCTTCAGTTGTCCATCCATTCCATTTTAACTGGAGGTCCCTGGTCCCAGGTCCCTGGCTGCATGTCCTCAAACTCCTAAAACGGATGGTGTCATTGTGTCTCTGTATATATATATTTTCCCAAGAGAGTATCCTTTGTTTTCATCATATTTTCAAAGAATTTAGCTAAAGAACTCAAATCATCACTGTCTTTCTTACTCAAACTTGTGGATAAATGAAAGCTTATTGTGAAATAGGCTACTTGGTGGCAAACAAAAAACCACTGAGGGCAGCACAAGAAATTTTACTGTTTACGACCAGGAGTCAACTTAGCATTTTATAAAACACAAGGTTAGTGGAACTTGGAATCAGAGGACCTGAGTTCTCCTGCCAGCTCGGCCATTGACCAGCTGTGTGCCCCAAGGGAAGTCTTGAATTTCTCAAAGTCTCAGCTGGCTCATCTGTAGAAGGAGCATAGCAAGGTGTGCCTTGCCCGCTAAACACAATGGTTCAGTTGTGGGTCTAAAAAATATTGAGCCTGGGCCTTGTACTTTAGCCCTGGAAAGTGTCTGCAGTATTTTCCTAAGCTTTGGAGAGTGACCTGGAGGACACGCCATCATCTTGTCTGGCCACGCCCACTCTAGACCTTCCCCCTCTGTGAGGGATGGGCGTGGAGATGAAGGGAAAGGCCCGCGCTAGTCTGTTCTTGGGTTGAAAGTGGGGAAATACTACAGAGACCCTGGTCTCCTGAGCGGCCACAGCGCCGTGGTTAGGGCTACACAGAGAGCGGTGCCCTGGGTTGCAGGAGGGCTGCCAGAGAAGGTGAAAGCCTCAGGGCCCCCTTCATCCTCATATGGGGTCGGCTTGCATGGCCGCAGCTCCGGCTCAAGCACTGGTCCACACTGACCTTGACCGACTGGGCTGGGATCGCAGCACCCCCAGATCAACTGTCTGTCTTCATTGATTCCAAAGGCCCTAAACTCCAGCCATCACTCAAGCCTCTGTTGCAGGACCTCTCTCAGACCCCAGAATGCTCGTTGGGGGCCTCTATCTGAAATGATTTATATTCTTTTGTCTCGTGGCTTTGTATTGCCGAGCCTAATGACTGTTTCTACTTCATTTTCAGATGCTTAATTACAGTGGAACACTTCAACACCATTAAATTAGAACAAGCTACCAGCTCACTTTTGATTGTGGCCTGGCACCCTTCCCAATGACGTTTGCAGCAATATCAGACATTTAATTCATACCACACATTTTGCTAACTTCGGAACAAAACGGGAAAATGCCTTCCGAAAAGGCGCTTGTGAGCCAGGGACGCGTCCACCAAAGAGAGAGCTTGAGCAGCACATCTCATTCTGCTAATGAGTGTTCAGTGTGTCGAGGAGACCAGAGTCCCTTGTCTTGGAATATAATGATTTTCCAATTTGGCTTAAATAAGGACTGCTTATATTACATTTTGTGAAAACTAATGAAATTACGTGTTTCTTGTAATCATGCTTTTATTTACACGGCCACGTGATAAGAAACCTATTATTTGGACTTGGCAGACGAGCAGACATGTCATTAATCCCCAGCCTTTTGGTGTGGGAAGTAAGCTTTTTAGGTGCCATGAAACCTAGTAATACAGGTACACAGGTTTGAAGGGAGCTGAAAGCAACCTAAGGCCCCTGTAAGATAATATTCTTTGGGAATGGATGTTAAGAGTTAGTTTGTGTCTTTACAACATCAGTCATATGAGTATTGTTTGCATCTGACAGTTTTTCTTTTAAGATTAATGTGCTTATGAAAACCTTGTGCGTTCCTCTACAAGGCAAGCTTGAAATCCATCAGCATTACCATCGGAATGACACAAAGCTGGGAGAGCAAACCAAATGACAAACAGAATCTGGTTTTCAGAGGCCAGTGTGTGTTGAAGAGAAATGATCTGAAGCCAAAGTTGGCCTCCTTCCAGAAATTCCTCCTGCTGCACTGTTAGCACAGCCCACCAAAGGGTGGGGGGTAGGGGTGGGCAGATGAACATGGAAGGGGGGACAGGACCGCAGGGAGAGGGGAGTCGGAGAGGAAGCATGATTGATCGAAAGACTTGGTCTCTACAGCAAACAACAGTCATATGTAAAACCAAGTCGTGGAGAAAAGCTTTGTGAAAAATGGGGCTTTTTCTGGATCATTAGGGAAAGTCATTGCTAACCTCAGCATTTGACATGCAGTTGGTGTTGTGCAGTTGAAATGCATGATGGGTGGATTTGAGAAGAACAGAGGAGGGGGACAGTGGCCTAAGGGGAGACCTCAACTCTGTAAAGAGCCTGTACATTCTGCAAAGGGACGCTTGAGCTCGTGGGAGGGGGAGGGAAAACGTGGCTTGGTCTCTAGGCTGAGAGGAGATCAAATCGGTGTCCCGGCTCGAGAAATCAGGGTGATGTCTGCGGAAGCAGGAGATGCATCCGGCACCTGCAGGGCTCAGGACGAATCATCATCAAGACGGAGGATAGATGCGGGGCCGGGCAGACAGAGCGGCAGGGAAGGGGAGCTAGCAGGGCTCCCCACAACTACCCCGTGTCCTGGTTGACAGCCCAGTGAGCTGAGAAGGATGGAGAGGTTTCTTACCCACCACTCCACCCTGTTAGCTACCACCTTTATTGACCTCAGAACGTTTCACTTCGCCTCAGCTTGGCCGGATCCCACTTTCTCGGCTCAGAAAGTGGGTGGCCAGAAACAGAAGAGAACAACGATGCAGAGTTCCCTCGATCTGCAGCCTTTCTGAGTCCCAAATCACTTCCAAATGCGGCAGCCCAGTGGAGCGCCAAGAGATCGTGCTGCCTGCAGCGACGGCACATTGAGACGTGATGAATCGATGAACCGGTGGGACCCCGAGGCAGCCGTGCCAGCGGAGCGGGCCAAGAGGCTGTCACTGCTGGGGGGAGCTCGGATGCCTTCGGGGGAGGCCAGGTTTTCACACCCTCCCAGCCCAGGCCCGCACTCTTGGCAGGGCCGGCTTCCAATGGGCGAGGACTGGTGTCTGGCTCTGGAGAAGCTGCAGAAGACCAAGTGTCTGAAACAGACGTGGATCCAAGAGCGAGGAAGATGGAAGTGGCAGAGAGCGAGTCCCACCAGCTGCCTGGGACCCGTTCCTAGACATCACATCTGGGGAGACATCACATCTGGGGCAGCTGCCGGCCTCAGAGAAGCATGTGTGAGCAGAGATCAGCCCGGCTGCCCAAGAAGGCAGCCCTGCCCATCTCCACAGCTTTCAAGGAAGGGAGAGAGGCCTGGGGGCCGAGTCCGCAGCCACCAGTGCCCAAGGGCTGCAGCCCTCTCTCTCCACCCTCCATGACATCTCATCTGCAGGACAGATGAGGGTCATCCTGTGTGCATTCACTGGGTGGGCTATTTAGTGTGTCCAGGAGGGGTTTGAAAGCAGAAATTCTTATAATGCAAAATGTGTCTTCACCTTTGCTTCTCTGGAAGCTGCGTGGATTCCTCTCACCCGCCCCCCACGATGATTTCTTTACCGTGGAGGTGGCCCTCTTCAAAGCCGGCACTGCAGGGAGAAGCAATGGTCTGGAACTGGCTGAAACCTCTGTCAGGCTCTTTTTATTTTAATCTCCACGTTCTGTGGAAGGAAGGCAGCCTTCCAGTCTCACTCCTGTCACTCACTCCTAAGCCAGCCCTGAACAGATGATTAACAACCCAGCAAAATGGGAGTAACCCTCACCTGCGAGATGCAAGCAACAGTGACCACGGATGCAGGAAACACCAGCCATGAGGAATTTACAGGTCAGTGGGTTTTTAAATCGTCATCATAGACCTAGTCTATTGACAGAACACGGGATTTTTTTCAGAGTGAAGCTCAAAACTCTTGAAAGAGAAATAAATGGAAGGCATTGAAACGTGGTTAAAAGGAGCATCTTTCTCGTGATGGTGATACGGATATATCTATTCCATTCGAGTGACATAAAGCTCTTGAAAATTCAATATTTCTTTCATTCTCAGTAAATAAATAGTGTTTCCTTTCTCTTCCCTGTAAGCGTGCACCATAAACCAGCTCATTCATTCCTCTGCTGTGCCACGAAGAGGTCCAGGGGGGACATGATTGTACATAGATTGAAAGAGCTTACCGCATCATTTTTTTCCCCTGTTCAATGGTGCATTTTGGAAATGTCTGCAATCCATGCACACAGAGTGCCCACCCATCCTTGAGGGTACTTGGTGAGTCCCACGCCCACAGCAGGTGAGAAATGGTAGGTCCTCAAAGGCTCTCATAGACACAAACATAACTTGCACACGCTGTCATTTTTCTGAATGACTGAAGTGGACATTCATCATATTTTCTGATCTGACTCTTCTAAGAAGACTGAACATTCCTTGTCTCCTTTTGACTTACCAGTACGTATACTTATAGCCTCTCATTTAAAATTTTTAACCATTTTAACTTGTGGTAAAAGCCAATTTTCTCGGTATACGGTGGTATGAATTTTGATACATATGCACAGTCACGTAACCACAACCTAATCAGGATTCCCCTTCTTTTCTTTCAGGGAACACTCATAAACATGGCAAGTCTCTGGATGTAGTGATTCTTTGGAATAGTCTCCTTCAGTTCATCTTGTACCTGGAGAAACAGAGGCTACACGAAGATCGTGAAACTTTTTTGCTCAAAAACAGCTTTTGAAGTACTGTCTTGTGGAATGTTTACTATCTTCACGAAACAAAGTAGATTCCAGGGAAAGAAGTTAAGTAAGGGGTGGAGTGGAGGAAAGGCTGTGTCAGCAAGCGAAATTGTCATTTTGCAACATGAGTTCAAAATTTAAATGTTGCACACAGCTGGGTGGTGATGTCGGGCTATACCGACGCTGACTAGAGCCTGGATGCTACAGCCAAACTCCCTGGGCTCAAGTTTTTCTTTTCTATTCTTTCCTTTTTTCAGCTTTACTGAACTACACCTGCTATAAAAAAAAAAAAAAAAAAAAAACTGTATGTATTTAATGTATACAATTTGATGATTTATCTGGGTTCAAACTTAGTTGCCACTGTGTAACCTTGGACAAAATGCTTAACCTCCCTGTGCCTCAGTTTTCTCATCTGTGAAATAGGTTATAATTGCATCTGCCTCATAACGGCATTGTAAGGATTGAATAAGGATTAAGACACATGGTAGGCGGTCAATAAACGTTAGCTATTATCTTCATTAGTACAGTACTGTCAAGAAATCTTCTTTTCATGCATATGATTCCGTTTCAGACGCGTAAGCCTGGATCCAGTCGTGGTGAAAATAACACCAAAAGTCAGGAGAGGAGAGTTTGCCTCCGACTTCAGGCAGCTTTTTAATGTAAAGTCTATCATGTAAGAGGGCTGGTGGGGAAAATCGCAAAGCTTTAGCTCCAGGGTGGACAGGAAGCTGATCTTACCTGGCGTGGAGACAGAGCTGGCCAGGCAGGCGCTCAAGGATGTCACGGGAACAGTCCCACCTGGGGGGAACGATTCCTCCCACTCCAGCACTGGAATGGGGCGCCGAGGAGGGTGCCTCTGAGGCAGGGGCGCTCTGTGCTGCCTAAGATGCTGGCTTTGGACGGAAGGCAGGGCCCCTGGGCACGGACACGTCACAGCCCTATTCAGGACCTCAGGCTTGCTGGCCAAAGTGTCCCACTGTTCTGCTATCTGTTGCAGTGTAACTGACCTTCCATACTTAGTGATATGAAGCAATGTGCATTTGGTCCTGCCCAGAGGTTCTGTGTGTCAGGAGCCTGGACGGGGCCGAGAGCAGGTGGCTGGTGTCTGCCCCTCCATGTCTAAGGAGTGACGCCAGCCTCAGGAGGCTGGGGTCCCCTGGAGGCGTCTTCACTCTGTCGTGTGTTGCTGGGCTGGGATGACTGTCCATGTGGCTTGGGCTTCCACACAGTGTGGAGGCCTCAGAATGTCTGTCTGTTCGACATGTGGCTCAAGGCTCTGTGCCCCCATGGACTAGTGGGAAGCTGTGTGGCCTGTGATGACCTCATCTCGGGAGTCCCGTGGCGCCAATCCCCCCACCTACTGTAGGTCACAGGTGAGATCAGATCAAAGGTCAACTCTGTGGGAGGAGGTTAAAAATTCGTGACCACATTTTAAAATATCTGTACCTGCCCTTATGAAGTTTACAGCACTCTAAGCAGACATTAGTAAATAAGTTTTTTTTCCTCGTCCCCCTCCCCTTAGCCTCGAAGAGGCAGGGGTTCTCCCCTCATTGACTCAAGAACCCCCTGTCTCTTACTAGCACTACAGAGCAGCCCCGGCCCCGGCTCCTAGTTGGTCCTCAGCCTGGTTCCTTGCCCTGTGGTTCCCCTGGCATTTTCCCCTTGCTGTGCTGTAAATTCCCCACCACACTCTTAGCTACATTCTTGTGACTGTTCTACAAGAAAGCTGCAAATTCTTTAACACTCTGTCCATTGAGAGGTGGTGCCTCTATCCTTCTCTCTTGAATCCGGGCAGACTTGTGCCTCCTTTGATCCGTAGATTATGGCTGAGGTGAGGTTATGTGACTTCTGAGTCCAGGTTATAAAAGACCATGCGAGCTTCCGCCTAGTTTCACAGGAATGTTCCCTGTTATAACCACGTGCTGCCGTGTTAGAAGTCAAGTGCACCTGAGGCAGCGTGTTGTGAGGAAGTCCGAGCCACACGGAGAAGCCACACGTGGTACTCCGGGCAGCAGACACGAGAGTGGAGACGCCTTTAGATGATTCCAGGCCCCAGAAATCTGAATCTTCCCAACCGAGACCTCAGACATCATAGAACAGAGACACGTCATCCTCCCGGTGCCCTTCTGAGCTCCTGACCCACAGAATCCTTGAGCATAATACAATGATTAGTGTTTTGGGCCACTAAGTTTTGGGATGGTTTGCAGGGCAGCAGCAGCTGATTTGAACAATTGTCACCCCCGCTCGGGCATGTGAGGACTGTGGCTCCTTCTGTGCCACACGGGAAGATTGGGAGAGTGAACTCTGGGCCATCTTTTGGCCACCCGGGCGTTCCACAGCTGCACCTTTCATGCAGCCACCAAGCCACCCTACAGGGTGGTCTGCATCCAGCATACATGGCACTATGGGGAAAGGTTAGCTTTAACCCTTCCAAATATCCAAATATCCAAATATGCTTGCCGGATTTGGGTTCAGAAGTGGAAAGCCAGAACACGTGCACATCTGATGACCTGTCTCTCCCCATCATTCCCGGGCTGACATATGTACCATCTCTTTATCGTCTTTCCCTGTGGCATGGACTTCCCTTGTATCCAGTCTCGGGATTCCCTCTGCCCCCAATTTACAGTAAAACTTCACGATGTTGCCCACAGAGTTAGGATCCTGATGTGCTAACGCAGCTAAAGAAACTTAGAATCTACCTTTGTCTCTCCCCAAAGCCTGCTTCTCAGCATCAGAGTCGGGAACTCCAGAACGTCTTCCCTCACACATCAAAACACTGACTCTTGTCTCGCATCCTTGCTGTAACAATTTGAAGCCTCCCTCAGGCTAATGGACCCTTGCAGACCTGGGCGGAAGTCACGAAGACCAAAGCCGCTGATATATTCACAAATTTCAACATACATAGATACTCAGATTGCAATATCTCCAGTAATAATAATAATAACAATACCTTAGGATGTGAACTGTACAACTTGAAATGAGATTTCCCCTACAATGTCTCATTTCTGTTTCACAGCCCTCCTGTGAACGAGTAAAGGTGATCCTCGTTACTGACCAAGAAACCAAGGCTCAGAGAGGTTCAAAAGCTTGCCTGTAGCCACACAGCAGACAAGTGAGCAAGGAAGAGTCAAGCCTTTTGCCCTTTATAATATACGATAAAAAAGTCACTGAAATGTGCAGTGTTTCGTGGTCTTTTTTATCTGGGGTTTCTGAGCGTATCAGAGATTAAAGGGGGTGAATTGCAGCAGGGTGGCATGATCCTTTAAACCCTCCAGCCCCCCTCATCTAAAAACATAGAGCAGGGCTTCCCTGGTGGCGCAGTGGTTGAGAGTCCGCCTGCCGATGCAGGGGACATGGGTTCGTGCCCTGGTCCGGGAAGATCCCACATGTCGCGGAGTGGCCGGGCCCGTGAGCCATGGCCGCTGAGCCTGCGCGTCCGGAGCCTGTGCTCTGCAACGGGAGAGGCCACAACAGTGAGAGGCCCACGTACCGCAAAAAAAAAAAAAAAAAAAAAAAAACAAAAAAAAAAAAAAAACATAGAGCAACTAAAATAGAGAAACCAAAATCCCACGAACCTCAAAACATCAGTGGATGGAGACAAACCGTCCAACAGGGTCTGAGAGGTGTCAGCTCCTGTGCGTGAGGACGAGCAGAAAGTGAGAGCACATCTGACGGCCCTGAGACAAAGTGACCCCTCAAACCAGCAGCTGAAACTGGAGGCGCGTGTGTTCGCCAAGGTGCTTAGTTGGTGTCCCAGGGGCTGGAGCCAGGGAGACCAACAGGTTCTCAAAACTGACCCCTAAGCTCAGGCTTATCCTGAGGGTAAGCTGCAGGGGTGGTGGTCCTGCCTGGACGGACAGTCGTGAGAGAGGAAGAAAGGGATGCCCAGACCCTGCGATCTCTGAGATCAGCGGCCAGGCTGCTTACCCCTCACACCAATAGTGCAAGAGGCCGTCTGAGCCAGGAGACCATATAAACTACCCTAAGCCCCACCTACCTTCTAAAAGTTCCAGAAATCTAATTCAAAATGAAAATGAGAACCAAAAAATGCCCCAAGTCAAATCCTGTACAAAATTATTATAAGAAAACAGAGAAGACAGCGAAGGAAAGGGAGCACTTCCTCTGCAGCACATCTTTCTGGAGTACTTTTTACGCCAGCACAAGGAGAATTTCACAATAAATTATGATGATATTCAAGGGATAATGAATGCATTTTCAAAGCCTAAAGAAAGGATAAGTGAGAGTTAAAAATTCCTCAGGACTGTGAACTTTCTCCTGGAACTACAGGAAGGTAACTAACTTCTCAAAAGACACAATTTCCAAGAAGCATGTGTGACCAAGAACCAGGAGTATCCTCAGACCCATCCGACCTCAGCCACACTCAGAAACAGGAACCAGTCCCTTGGGCCACGTCCACACAATCAGGGGGAGGGGAGGTCTCTGTGTGTGTGTGTGTGTGTGTGTGCTGCGTGTGTGTGTGCATGTGTGTGTGTGTGCATACGCGTGTGTGAAGGAGGTTGCAAACCCAACATCAACAACACTCTCTGAAAGATGAAACGATTCCCCGATTTCAACCCAGCCTGGGTGAACACTTGTACTTTGGACAGGGTGCCAGGTTGGGGATGAACGTGAACAGTCTGAACATGGACTTACCAGATCTCAGAGGTGACAGAAGCGGCCAGAACTGTCCATCCACCAGGCAACCTGAGCCTGGAACTGGAGGCGATAAGAAGGCCTCCTGCCTGGGGCTGATGGCTCTGCGTTTGCTGTTTGAAACGCTTCCGATTTTTTCTGAATTTGGGTTCGTAAGTGAAGTCGTGTGGGAAGAGGGGCACGGACCAGGGGCCGGGAGGCTCGTCCCACATGTGGTCCTCCAGCCCATGGCCCCCATCCCCGGATCCTACCATGGCCACCACCTTCTCCCCAGGGGGCGGTGACCTGGTCTCAACAGGGGCACTGGGACGGGGCGAGGTCAAGATCAGACACACCCCCTCAGGGTGTCTGGGCAGAGCGGCAGCCGTCCGCCCCCGCTGCAGAACCTTACACACTGGGTGAGTGACTTGGCGGGACCCAACCCACCATGTCCCTGCATCAAGGATGTTGTAATCACTCGGGCTTCACCCATCAGCTGTTGGCGGGGGAAGCAGTGGGAAGGGGACATTAACTTCCCTGCCCCCAGTTGGGGCCCCACGTTTTTATCTTGCACCAGGTGCCACAAATTATGTCGCCAGCCTTGCACACACTCTGGTCCGTATCAGTTTGGAGGTTTGTCCCAAGTAGCCCATAGCTAATAGTTGTTAAAGTCCTGAGAAGGTTCTAATAAGACACTTCTTTCCATAAACTAGAGCAGATTTGAGGTGGTTCCTTTCACTCGCTTGCTTTCCTAGAGAAGGAGGGACAGGGGTGGAGGCATCCTGCCCGGTGACCTTGGAGAGCTGCAGCTGAGGTCAGAGAGGGCTGGGTGATCTGGGCTGGGCACACGTGATTTTGGTGACTTGGGGGAGTGGAAATAGAGTGGAAATCAGATAGGAAAGGGTTGGGAGGATGTCAAAGTAGAGGCATGCTTGGAAGCAGGAGGAGGGAAAGAGCAGGGGTCGAGCAGAGATTTCTTTGAGATGGAGCAAACCTGGAGGGAAGAGACCTAGGAGGCGGGTGTGGGTCAGAGAGCCATGCGTCCATGCCACACCCCTTCCCAGGCTGGTCCATGTCCAGTGGCTGGTTGCGGTGGAAGGATAAAGCCTGGTCGTCTTGACCAAGTCAGGACAACTTGGAAAGGCCACTCCACTGCAGAGCTCCCCGTGGGGCGGGCAGAGGCGGTCCTTGGACCTGAATCGTGGTTGCACGCCTCCCGTTGCCCTCTCCTGCTTCCTGCCTCTCCCATCCACAGGCATTGATCCCAAGGACACTCCTTAGTAAGCATCCTGCACGCTCCACTCTGTCCCAGAGAAACGCTCCTGAGGGTTGGTTTGACAGGTGCGGTCAAGGGGCCAAGGGGACCTCCAGGCATGGATGGGGGGGCAGCCTTCTAAGAAAGGCCTGGGGCTCAAACACTGAGCCGTTGGTCCCACTCAGCCCACTGGCTCTGAGCAGTCACAGCCGCCTCAGCTCTGTGTCCCTAGAACCCGTTGCTAGTTCGCAGCCAGCCCTGTGAGCCGCTGGACCAGCCAGTCCCCAGGCCCCCAGGGTGGGTCATGCTGGCAGGTCACTTAGGAATGTAAGCTGTGTGTCATCAATTGTGTGATACTGAACTGTTCAAATTTGGTTCCACTGACATTTCATCTTGGAACTATAGCACTATAGAGGATAATGCCAACATCATGAAAAGGGAAAATAAGTATAAATAACTGCAAGACCAGTCCTCATTGGAGTCACATCCAGAGCTCACACACCAGGCCTGGACCCCCTTGACCCCCCAAAAGATGGAGGAGCGGGGCCCGCTCAAGCCGGCTTCTGATCTCTTGGCCCACCACTAAGCGAGTTTTGGTACCCTTCTCTGACATGTCCCCCTCCTCCGAGACGGAAGAGCAGGAAGAGGAGATGCGGGCTTCTTCTGGAGAAGGGGAATGCCCCCGAGTGACTTCTTGTTAAAATGGGCGTGCCTTCATCCTCGGGGCACACAAATCATTTCTTGTGGTTTATTGTCAATATTGAGGAAGAACAAGATGTAAGATGCTGTGCAAAACACAGGATATGTGTCCTTGTTTCTCTCTATTGGATTTACTTACTAAATTTATTAATTCCCAAAACGTGACATGTATAAAGAGTTCTACCATTTATTAAAAAAAAAGACAAGCCTCAGAGATCAAAGGGTGTTAGTAGGAAATACACCTGAGAGACATAGCAAACGAGCAGTGAAATGTTATAACTGGCAATGTGTGTCAGGGCCATAGAAATGGACACAGGAAAGGAAGGCTTATCAACATGTCCTCGAGACAGGACCACCACCTACAACCTGTGAAGATTTGACCCCAAGGACGTCCACTGTAACACGGTCTGCTGTAGTGAAAGCTGAAACCAGCCAAAGTGTGCAACGTTATGGATTTGGTGAAATAAACCCTGGTACATCTACAACAGAATATGACACAATCACACAGAAAGGATGCAGTATATTTAGGGAGTAAACTAATAGTGATTAAAGTGAAGGTTCAGGAATTCCCTGGCAGTCCAGTGGTTAGGACTCCGAGCTTTCACGGCCGAGGGTCCAGGTTCGCTCCCTGGTTGGGGAACTAAGATCCCACAAGCTACGCAGCGTGACCAAGAAAAAAAAAGTGCAGGCTCCAGGATCACACAGCCCGGCTTCAAATTCTACCTCCTCTGCTCACTTGGGTGACCTTGGCGAGTTGGTTAATTGCTCTCTGCCTCAGTTTCCTCATCCGTAAGATGAAGACAGCCATGACATCTTCATGGGGTTTTGGCAAGGAGTCAAGGAGACAATGCTAGAGAAAGTTGGCAGAGGATTTGACATAGAATAAATGTCGTGTGATAGCAGTACCACAGGTGTTTATCAACTTGGAAAAATGCTCCCTACAGCTCAGTGATTGAAAAGATATATAGTGTACTAACTAGCTCCTACAGACCGAGAGCTTATTAGAGAGGAGAGAGAAGAGAAATGAAATACCCTGGAATCTTGCACTCCTAAGAACCTGTATGGAGAAAACTTGAGGCCATGGACAACATTCTGACACAAACAAAACTTCTCTTGTCTGAGTGATCTAAACTGGGGCTTCCTCCGTTTTTCTGGAAAAAAATATTCATTTTCTTATGGTTTGCCTGCATTGGGGTTTCCTTGTGGTCAGGAGTAGCTTACAGATTCTTAAAGGAAACTGACGGTGACTCAGGTGAGATTTTCTGGAAGAAGTGGTATCTTCAGCCCTGTATAAACAAACTTCAAGAAGCCTGTGACTGCTGGCCCACTGACCTTTGAACGGGTTAGAATTTGGGCCATTCCAGCAGTTTCATCTTCTGGAGGTGTCACCAACCATACAGAGACAACCATTTGGAGAAAGAAAAAAGAGCTTTGATCAAAAGAAGAGTAGAGGAAACTCAAGTTCTTCAAAGCTGCTGGCCTGGCTCAGAGGGTAAACACCCAGATCTGAATCAATGGAGATAAACAGGATCACTAAACAAATGACAGAAAGGGTCAGGCGTGGGCTTCCCTGGTGGCGCAGTGGTTGAGAGTCCACCTGCCAACGCAGGGGACACGGGTTCGTGCCCCGATCCGGGAGGATCCCACATGGCGCAGAGCGGCTGGGCCCGTGGGCCATGGCCGCTGAGCCTGCGCATCCGGAGCCTGTGCTCCGCAATGGGAGAGGCCACAGCAGTGAGAGGGCCGCGTACTGCAAAAAAAAAAAAAAAGAAAAGAAAGCGTCAGGCGTGAGCATGTGAGTTTGAAATGAGTCCCACTGTTTGTGGAGACCAGTGACATTATCTCGTATAAAAAGTAGAGCCAGGGCTTCCCTGGTGGCGCAGTGGTTGAGAGTCCGCCTGCCAATGCAGGGGACACGGGTTCGTGCCCCACCGGTCCGGGAAGATCCCACATGCCACGGAGCGGCTGGGCCCGTGAGCCATGGCCACTGAGCCTGCGCGTCCGGAGCCTGTGCTCCGCAACGGGAGAGGCCACAACAGTGAGAGGCCCGCGTACCGCAAAAAAAAAAAAAAAAGTAGAGCCAGACCCTAATCCCATCCTTTCTGGAGCTATTCTTGCATCACCCCAGATCCACACTTCGAAACCTGCCCCTCCTGCAGTCTCACCGTCTTGGAATCTGGCACCGCCATTCACCCAATGGCTCTGGCAAAAAGCCTAGGAGTCATTCTTGATTCCTCTCTTCTCCTCAGTCCGCATATAAAATCCATCAACAAGCCCAAGCGGCTCTACCTTCGGAACATACCCTGAATGTGACCGTTCCTCATTACCTCCACAGCTGCCACCCTGGACCGGACCAACATCATCCCACACCTGGACCACAGCAACACTCCTAACTGGTCTTCCTAATACAGTGATCGGAGTCAGCTTTTTAAGCTATAAATCACATCACGTCACCGAACTCAAAACCCACCAGCGGTTTCTTATGCCACTTAGAATCACAGCCAAACCCACAGTAGGGCCCCAAGGCCTTTGGGGTCCAGTCCACACCTCCCTCCCCAGCCCTGGCTCTCACCACTCTCACTCTCACCATCCACCTTGCCAGCCTTGCCCCCTCACCTCCATGTGCTCCAGCCACACTGGCCTTCCTTCTTGCCATCCTGGACAAACCAACCTGTTCCTGCTGTTCTACCTGCTGAGAATCTGTCTCACTTCTTCACATCATTCAAATGTCACCTGTTCAGAGAGCCCTCCTCCAACACTCTATCTAAAATAAATAACTTCTTGTATTAGTTAGGTTACATTCAGCTGCAAGTAACAGCTTAAACAATACAGACATTAAATAACTCAATTAACAAGAAGACCAGAGGTAGGCAGTCCTAAGTCTGATTTGGTAGCTTCACAACGCCCTCAAGAACCAGGCTCTTTTCAACTCTCTGTTCTGCCATCCCAATAGTTTGGCTTTTTATCCTCCTAAGTGGTGATGCGTGATCCAAGATGGTTGCCATAGCTCCAGCCTTCACATCCTTTTACAACCAGGTTCAAGGCAGGAAGCAGGAATCATCAAGGCAGAAACTACTTCTCAGACCCTTTTCTTTAATCAGCGAAGGATAGGGGTGGGGGAAGCTTCCATAGAAGTTAGCACACGAGGCTTCCCTCTCACATCTCTTTGGCTAGATCTTAGTCAGCTACCCCTAAACCAATCACTACAAAGGAGAATGGAATTTTCATTAGGCAACCATGGTGTCTGAACCCACCCCAGGCCCCATTACTCTTTATCCCCATCCTCTGCTTTGTTTTTCTCACGGCTCTGATCATGACCTGAAACACCATCTGTATTTATCTGTTGCTCATTGTGTGTCCCCTCACTAAAATGAGACTTTGCCTAACTTTTCACTGCTGTATACCCAGAACCCCCGACAGTACCTGGGGATCAATACATCCTCACCAAATGAAAGAATGAGTGAATAAATGGCTAAAACTTAGGATCTTTGTGTAACCTGTCTGAGCCTCATGTTCCTCATTTTTATTTATTTATTATTATTATTATTATTTTTTGCAATACGCGGGCCTCTCACTGTTGTGGCCTCTCCCGTTGCGGAGCACAGGCTCCAGACGTGCAGGCTCAGCGGCCATGGCTCACGGGCCCAGCCGCTCCGCGGCATGTGGGATCTTCCCGGACCAGGGCACAAACCCGTGTCCCCTGCATCGGCAGGCGGACTCTCAACCACTGCGCCACCGGAGAAGTCCCAGGTTCCTCATTTTTAAAATGAGGATGATTTACCTACTTCTTCCGTGAGAATGAAATGAGCTAATGCAGGTAAAACTCCTAATACCATGCCCGGCACGAGGAAAGTGTTCAACACACTGCATTGGGATGCAGCACCATCAGACAAGCACAGGAAAAGCATAAACAATAAATATTCATTTCATACTCTTTTTCTGATTAGGAAATAATGCATTAAAGAATCAAGCATTGGAGAAATGCATGACTCGGAAAGTGAAAGATAATCACTCTTGGGTATATATCTTTTTCTAGATATTTTTTCCAAGAATACACTAGCATAATTTTTACGTAAGTGAGGTAATACTAGGCACGCTGCTTTGCAATCTGGTTTTTGCACCGAATATCTGTTGGATGTTTTCCCACAATTATTCATACAAATATATCTTTCGTATTTGATTATATTTGATAGAAGCTGGAGAGTTATTCTTGCTGGAGACCCTGATCGCCTGCCCAGAGCTCGCCTTCTCTTTGGTCCAATGCATCTTGGAAATCATGAGTGTCCACGCAGGCGCCATGGCCTTCCTTGGTAAGCTAGATCAGAAACTGCCCTTTGTTGCTGCGTCAGCATTTTTTACTCTAAGATGCTGCTGTTGAGAAAGTTCATTATTACACAGTCTTCCCTTCAGGCAGAACCACGGGAGAAATAAGAAGAAAATTTACGTCTCCTGTGATCACATACTGTAAATATTTATAAGAATTCTCTCCCATCCTATTTCCTATGCAAATATAGTTTATTTTAAATCTATTTGGGACCATCCCGGGAAACCAGGTTTATATCCTTGGCTTTCACTTAACATTAAATTATAAATGTTTTTCCAACTCTTATGCAAGCAAGATCATGAACACTCTGGGCTGTGAGAAACCTTAGAAATTATTCTGCTGTGGCCCATCATGCAAATTTTACAAGATGAGATGCCTGAGGGCTGAGTTGTCTGAGTTTCTCCAGAATGTCTTAATACCTTGGTGATCTGCAGTCTGATTAAGGCGATGCATGGCCAGAAAGGCTGGGCCCATTGGTCGCTTTGTGTACAAATCAAGTGAAGGCGTGTGTGTGTCTTCATGCCAAGGAAACCGGCTGCCAGCAAAGTCTCCTGGCCCCTGGCTGACTTTGCTGACAAGTACATTATCCCTCCACACCTTTCTGTCATCACCCCTCCCTCAGGAGTGTTCAAGACCTAGATAGGATCTGGGCACCAAAGAAACCTGTCAGACCAGTGTGCCTCTCGAGAAAAGCCTGCTTGGGGATCTAGGTGTTTTGTCAAGCTGGCATATTTGTACTACAGGGGTGGGAAGGGCATCAGGGTAAATGTTCGCCCGGGAGAGAGCACGGCCACCTCTGGGGCATAATCCACAGTCACAGAGTGGGGCATCTATTTTCCCCCATGGAACGCCATCACTAGGTACTGCTTCGGAATCAGGGCTGCATGGTACCGTCTGAAAGACTCTTGGGTTGACCACCAAGTTCACTGCTCTGTACCTTTGGGACCTGGATCACATCCCTCTCTGGCCTTTAGTTACCTCCTTTGTACAAAGGCAACCGTGTGCCCACTTGGTCGAGTTGTAACACCCCCAGCATGCATGTGAGCACTCAATAAGTAGGAGCTGCTATTAATAAACTTCCTCTTGTCCCTCTGTGAACAGCCCAAGACACACAGTATGGACTCAGTAAAGGTGGTATCCAATTTTATTTCCAGCTTTTTTCCTGAACATGAGGACCTGGAGTTTTCCAAAAATATTCCCCTATTGTTCAATCTGTTACCCATTTTTCACCATTTTAAATAGTGCTGACATGGATATAATTGTTCATAAAACACTTTCTGCAGTTAGGAAAACATTTCTTAGGGTACATTCCTTGGAAGTGAAATTACGTTTTTAAAACTTATGGACATTCTTTGGTACACACCAATCAAAAGGCATTCAAAAATTGTTGGAGAAACTGGTGAACTTTTACCAGTCCTGGATGTTCTCATGATAATTAGCAGGCAATCATCTCATTTATTATTTGTGTAAAATGTATAAAATGTTTATTAAATACTTTTGATTTCTCTTTAGTGAATTATCTTATTTTGCCCATGAATTTTGTGGGATGTGGTGTGATTTTTATTAAATTATGTGACACTGTGGTTTAAGGATTAACACTTTGTCAAAGAGTTATAGAATTTTCAATGTCTTCCTATCAGCATTTCCAATTTGTTTGTATGTCCTTTGGGGGACTAAAGAAGTCTTCATTTATATTTAGACAATCTAAGATTGTTTCTCTTCACGAGTCTTTTATTGGATTTATCCTTTCAATGACCTTTCCTATTCAGAGATCAGACAAATATTCACTGTTATTTTTTTTCTAGATTTTTAATCATTTATTTTGTGCATGTAGAGAGGGTTGTTTTTTATTGTTTTACTTTTTACTCTTTTTTAATCCTAGTAAAATATATATAAAATAAAATTTTCCATTTTAACCATTTTTAGTGTATAATTCAGTGAGGTTAGTCATAGTTACAGTGTTGTACAATCATCGCCACTATCCATTTCTAAAACTTTTTCATCATCCCCGACAGAAACTGTACCTGGTGAATAAGAATTGCTCATTCCTTCCTGCCCTCAGCCTCAATAACCTCTACTCTGCTTTCTGTCTCTAAGAATTTGCCTATTTTAAGTACCTCATGTCCTTGGAATCATACAATATTTGTCCCTCTATTGTCTGATTTATTTCACTTTGCATAACACTTTCAAGTTTCAACTGTGTTGTAACAAGTGTCAGGGCTTCACTCCTTTCTGTGGCTGAATAATATTGCGTTGCATGTATACACAATATCTTCCTTATCCATTCATCTATTGATAGACACTTGGACAAATGGGGTTTTTCCACCTTTTGGCTCTTGTGAATAATTCCTCTGTGAACATCGATATACACGTAGCTGAGACCCTCTTTTCAATTCTTTAAACAATTCTTTTTTTTTTAAAAAAATGTTGGGAGTAGGAGTTTATTAATTAATTAATTAATTTTTGCTGTGTTGGGTCTTCGTTTCTGTGCGAGGGCTTTCTCTAGCTGTGGCAAGCGGGGGCCACTCTTCATTGCGGTGCACGGGCCTCTCGCTATCGCGGCCTCTCTTGTTGCGGAGCACAGGCTCCAGACGCGCAGGCTCAGTACTTGTGGCTCACGGGCCTAGTTGCTCCGCGGCATGTGGGATCCTCCCAGACCAGAGCTCGAACCCGTGTCCCCTGCATTAGCAGGCAGATTCTCAACCGCTGCGCCACCAGGGAAACCCCTCTTTTCAATTCTTTTTCGTACGTTTCTTGGAGTGGGATTGCTGGGTCAAATAGTAATTCTATGTTTAGCATTTTGAGGAACTGCCAAACTGTTTCCCGCAATGTTTTGGAAGGATTGGTATTAATTCTTGAAATGTTTAGTGACGCCATCGAGATCAGGGATTTTCTTTGTCGGGAGACATTTGATTATTGATTCAACCCCCTTACTAGTTATATATCTATTCAGGTTTTCTTTTTCTTCCTGATTCAGTGTTAGTAGTCTTTGTGTTTCTAGGAATTTGTCCATTTCGTCTAAGTTATCCCATTTGTTGGCATACAGTAGTTCATATCACTCTCTTATAATCCATTTTATTTCTGTAGAATCAATAGTAATGTCCCATTTTCATTTCGGATTTTAGTCATTTGAGACTTCCTTCCTTTTTTCTCAGCCAATCTAGCTGAAGTTTGCCAATTTTGTTTATCTTTCAAGGAGTCAACTTTTGGCTTTGTTGATTTTTTCTATTGGTTTTCTCTTCTCTATTTATCTCTGCTCTAATCTTTATTGTTTCCTTCCTTCTGCTAGCTTTTGGTTGAGGTTGGTCTTTCTCAGGGACGTTTTCTGAATGGGCCATATTTTCCCGTTTCTCCGTATGCTTTGTGACTTTCTGTTTAGTGGACATTTGAATCTTATAATGGGATAGATGTGGAAGTCAGATCCCTCCTCTTCCCCAGAGTTTGTTGGGGTTTTTAAATTTTTGTTTTGGGGTTAGTTTGGTTTTATTCTGTTGCTTTGATTTCTGTGACTTGGTCTGTGCCAAGAATCAGCCTGCAGCGCAACCTGAAGTTCCCCTTGGGTCTTTTCTGAGCCTGTGCACGTGCAGTGACGTCTAAATTCCTGGGCACGTGCAGTGACGTCTAAATTCCCCTGTATATGTGGTTGCTTCTGATTGTCCAAATCCTTAAATGTCTGCCTGCCAAAAAGGGAAGAAAGGAGTAAATAAAGGGGAAAAAAATAAACCACTTCAGCCAGAGAAGGTTGCAACAGTGGGGGTGAGGATTGCTGCAAAGGAGGCACCAGTGTCTGTGCCTACACCTGCACAATCAGAAGTGGCAATCAGTGACCAGAATACAGGTCCCTGATATTGGGAGGACAAAGTGCCCACCCTGGCTCCTGCAAGCCACAATCAATCTGTTCCAGGAGCAACTGCACCGCTGTCTGCCATGGGGCTGAGTCAGGTAGCCGCCAGCTCAGAGCTGAAATTAAACAAGGCTTACCATCCAAGCCTTTTCCTGGAAGCTGCAAGCCATCAAATAGACTCCAAAATTCCAAGGTAGTTACCCGACACTTTCTGCTACTACAATTGTCTAGGTGAAGAGATGGACTCCTGGGGCTTCCTTCTCTGCCGTCTTCCCTGATGTCATTTGAGAGTGTCTTATAAGGCATACAGATTTTTCATTTTGATAAAGTCCAATTTTTCTATATTTTCTTTTGTTGTCTATGCTTTTGATGTTATCTTTTAAGAAACCATTGCCAAATCCAAGGTCAGGTTGGAAAGGTGATGCCGGAAATAGAGGTCTCAGAGACGAGATCATTGTCATAATCCAGGCAAGGAACAGTGTGGCCCCGGACTTGGTGTGAAAATGGGGCCAAGGGACAAGTTTTTGAGATACTTAGGAAGTGACGGATCACCTCTAGCAGGTATGAGAAAAAGGGAAGAAACTGTGATGCCTGGACATAGCCTGGCTCAGCTCCTAACACCCTAGAAATCTAGATATGACCACAGTTAACCCCAGGAAAACAACCCAAGTGGGCTTAAGCAGAGCATCTCACAAGAAGCAAATGATTCCTGCACCCCCCAGGGAACACAGGTAGAGGCCCTACCCCAGGCACCTCGGGTATATGAGATGTGCATATACTGCGTGTGCCCTAATCCCAGGAGTCTTGGAAAGCAACACTGCATTCTTGGGGCCGTGTCAGGTCAAAAAAGTCTCCTTTTCGGCTTTCCCCCTCACATCCTCCCTTTAGTTCCACCTCTCATTGTGTTTTTAGGAGAACCGTGTCCTTCCTTCACCTCCTTCCCCTGATCCCGGCTGCCCCGGGCTGACTGACAGGGAGCCTCGGACGGTCATGCACAGAAATTTAAGTCCCCACACAGTACTTGCCCAAGCTCCTCCAGAAGGCTTGTCTTCACACGCTCAAAACAGACAGGAGGCTGTGTGTTTAGTTAACACACACGGGAAAACGCTGATGCCACAAAACACGACAACACCATACGACAGGTGTCAGGCCAAAAGTTGTAAGGATAGTACAGAGCTGGCCTGGAGAGGATGAGAAGAAAGGAAAAAATGGTGCTTTTGCAATGTTAGGGGAGAGGACAGTTTTTGGTATTTTTATATGTCTGAGGTCCACATGGTCACCGTGCGGCAGTATTTAGGAGAGAAAAACGCCACATGCAGAGAAGTAAAATGCCTCCGTGTGTTTGATAGAGTTGCATGACATAGTAAAACTAACTTTTTCATGTGATGTCCTCTGGGTAAAAACTACGTTGATTTTTTTTATATGCACGATTTTTTTCGTGTCCAGTCAATTTCTATGGAGTTCAAGACAATGATGACTGTTAGATAATAGTTTGGGATCTTACTGACACTATAGACTGACCAACCAATATTCTGTGAGGGTTCCATTACGACATATGAACTAAAATGTGTTAACCTGCAGCTATGGTACTTTTCTATCCATTTAACTGACTCTGGATTGACTTTGCACATGTTGAGTTATTAACAAGCAGAAATATTTTTAAATAGCATGTTATAAGATCCCCAAAGTCAGTCTGTTGGTGAAAAACCCTGTCAGAATTTATGAAAAGGTTAGATTGTAGGTTCTTTTTAAAAAAAGAAATGTGTTTTTATTAGCACTTCCAGCCTATTGCTGGACATAGGCTAATCAAAAGGTATTGTCAGGCAGGGAGGCTCGGGGAACCCTGTCAGGTACCAACAGGTGACACTTACCTGGCCCCGAACTGCACCTAATGAGTTATATCATCCCATCTCATCTTCTCAATAACCCTGTGAGGTAGGTACTGCTATTATTACCCCATGCACAGATGAGGAAACTGAGGCACGGACACTAATTTGTACAAGGTCACACAGCTAAGAAGCAGGAAGCTGGGATTCAGCCTCGGTGTTGGAAAGTTCCAGCTTTTGAACCATTTCACTGGACGACACCAAGAGGGATCGCAGGACCTATTAGCTGCACATACCTCCAGAAGAGTTTGTGGTATATGTCCCACAAGGCTGCTTTACACCGTATGGCTTCTAAACCTCCAGCCTTCTAGAATGCAGTTGGGGGGAGAGAGGGCAAGATCTGCCAACAGGAAGCAAGCGAAGCAATTAATGCCAAGAAAACAGTCACATCGACTCTATGTGAGTAAATCGAATCAGTGCTTCTAAGTTCTTTGTCACTGGTTTTGTCTTAAATGCTTCCATTTGTTCTCTCAGTCTACTTAGCACTGCTCTTTCTTAGAGAGGCTGCAAAGATGCAGTTGCCCAGCCCCTGGTTAAATCATCACAAAAGGCAAGTTCACAGGTGTCTCTGAAGCAGTGAGAGCTTCTGATTTCAGAAAGCAACCCAGAGGCATCTTGGCTGGAGAGAAGGATGCGCAATGGAAGAAGGAAAGGTCGGTTCCAGTTCTGCTGGTGTTTTTCAAATTGCTGAGATCACCACGTCATTTGGGTGTGCCACTACCAGCATTTTTTTTAAAAAAAAAAGGATATAATACAATGAAAATCGTTTCATGAATCTTTTATTTCAGTTATGAATTATAAGTATATGTGTATATGGGGCCACATTGTAAAATGTATTTCTTGCATGAGTTGTGGTCAAAAATATTTGAAAGACGTTGTTCTTTAAAAAAAAAAAAAAGATCATTCCCGCCCCCCCGCAAATCAGGACATCTCTGGTCCCTTCAGGCCCATCGAGGTTCTGTGTAGATCACACCAAAGAAAACATTTACCTACACATTAGAGCAATGGGGAGGCAAGTTAGAAGGGACCCCAAGAGACTATAATACAGTTTTTGGTTTTTTGGTTTTTAATTAATTTTTTAATGGGAGTATAGTTACAATGTTGTGTTAGTTTCTGCTGTACAGCAAAGTGAATCAGCCACACATATACATATATCCACTGTCTTCTAGACTCCATTCCCATAGAGGTCATTACAGAGCACTGAATAGGGTTCCCTGTGCTATACAGTAGGTTCTTATCAGTTATCTATTTTATATAGAGTAGTGTCTATATGTCAATCCCAATCTCCCAATTTATCCCTCCCCTGCTTTCCCCCTTGGTAACCATAACTTTGTTTTCTACATCTGTGACTCAGTTTCTGTTTTGTAAATAGGTTCATTTGTACCATTTTTCTAGATTTCACTTATAAGTGATATCATATGATATTTGTTAATTCAGTTTTTGTGGTGCTACCTTTACCGAGAAAGACTTTAGAAAGTTCTGGAGAGCCATAAGTTTTTATTCAGGAACTGGATTGTGGGGTGGAACACAGCAGGCAAGTCAAGCCCTGTTAGAGCCTCCAAACCTGGTTCCTGATGTTGTCGGATTATCAGCGCTGAAACAGCCACCTCTCCTGATGCACAGGGAACCACGGTGGGTATTTCTAGCCATCAACTCCCTGTCGACATCTCCCATCAACTAGTCTCTTGGGCCTGAAGTCTCTCCTCTCCTGCTGGACGGAATCAAAGTGCATCACGCTGGGCCTCCTGCCTTGTTCCCGACTCACAGCACCCCCTCCCACCAGATCAGCTTCCTTCTTCCAAATTGTCCCCAGACCCCAATCCTTGCCCGAGCAGCCAGCCTCAGCCAATCCCTGCCTCACTCCACGCCCCTCAATCATCCTTACAGGCACTGCTGTGGGGACTGCTTGTGTCTGTGGTCGTACCATTCAGCTCTTTGAGAACAAGGGCAGCCCCGAGCATGGACCTCATGCTCGCGGAGAGCCAGCCCCCACCAGGGCAAGGACCACCACCCCTGAAGGTTGCACATGGCACAGTGAGCGCTCTGATACAGCCTGACTGCTACGAATGTGTGGCCCACCTGGCAGACAGGTATTCTCGGTAAAGGGGAGCAGACATCCTTGGAAGATGGAATCTCTGCTAAGTAGGCTGTTCTGAGAAGCTAGTGTCTGCATCGCACCCATGAGGACTCAAAGTGCTTCTCTAAAGGTCGTCCTTGGCTTAAATCACGGAGCTACTCCTGCTGCGTGGGTAATGGGAAGAGCCGCCTGCCTCAGCGCGCGCGCTGCCTCGCCTGCCCACTAACGCCACCTGCCGGCTCCTGGAGGGGATGAGCATGAGCCGTGTGGCTGACACTGCTTCCTCCAGCGTCTCCCAGAGGCTCTCGGGGGCTGGGAAACGGTCACAGGAGAAGCCAACCTATAGGTTTCATTTTTATCCTGCAGACGGCTGAAAGCACACACTGCATAAGAAGGGGAAGGGGAGACATAAGAGATGAGAAAACAAAGCAAGTTCCAAGGACAGATCCTCCATCCTCACCTGGAAATCATGCTCCCTCCGCTTGACCTTCAGCTCTACATTGGACTTTTCTGATCAAACATTGGACGATGACTCTGATACTCAAGCATATCTGTTCTATTCCTCAGGTGAATGTCCCTGGCATGTCAGTCTGTGGTCGCCAGTCTGAAGCCACTGGGAGCAGTTCAGATTCCCCACGATGCTCCTTCCTCCTCACAGACCAATCTCATTTCAGGAGGACGACAGGGCCCGAAGAAAGGATGATGCAGAAAGCCCACCACCTTCAAAGCCAGTTCAGGGGGCAAAGTTGCTCAAAGCCCAAGGACCCAGAGCAGCATTTCTGAAACAATTTTGTGCAAAGGACACTTTCGTTAAATCCGTTGAATCCCTTCTCAGAATGCCTTTAAGGACCGTAAGTAAAATACACAAGAATTCAAAGGAAACGGAGTATGTCAAACTACAGTTAGTTATCAAACTACTTAAAAACAAATTTATCATGTATTAATATCTGTGATTATTATTTGCCCACTAAATAACATCTCTAGCTGCATATCTAATGATTACATGATTTTGCAGTCATGATGAGTATAAGCAATATTTTGAGATACCCATACAAACTTGACTATAATATGAAAATATCTGTGATTTCTATTAATGACAAACATCACAGGCACTGCTAATGTCACAGTGAGTTGTTGCCTACACAATTGAAGGAAATGTTATTTTGTAGGTAGCTTTCCATGAACATCAAGGTGCAAGTCTATTTCTTATTCAAGATTACAGATGCTCTGAACTTGACTCTCAGAACACTTGGGGTCTCTCGGGGAACACCAGGCCAAGAACCAGAGTGTCTGGCTGTTAACAGCATCCCACATGTTTGTCTGAAGCCATCCTCCCGGCCTCCTACCGGCCATGTTCTGAGCACCATCTTCTCCCCTTTTCAGCTAAGAAGGCCAAGCCGCAGGAAAGTTGAGCTTTCGAAGCTGAACGTCCCTCTGGAGCCCATGCTTTCTCGCCATCCCACCCTCCTAGGGAGCTCTCCTTCCGTCTAAGCAGCCCGTCGTGGTGAAGCCACTTTCTCACGCCTTGTCTCCAGCTAGAGAGGAGACGGAGTGGGGAGATCACTGCATCCCCCCGCCGCAGCGGGGACACAGGAAACCCTGCAGTGCTTCCTGCCACTCCCACTTGCCCAGGACCCTTCTCAGAGATGGAGGGAAACTTGACATATGCTAGCCCTTCAGAAGGGAGAGAAGGGTGTGGAAAATTCCATTCTGCGTGAGAGGCCTGCAGTTAAACTGTGCCACCTAGTGTGGGGATCTGCAGCCCCTGGGAGGCCAGTTAATAGCTGCATGGGGGCCCTGAAGGCTTAGAGGTGGAAGTATGACCTCTCGCCCGGGCAGGGACGCAGGCTCCTGGAGGCCGGGCCTTGGAAATCCCTGCCCCAGCCTTTGAAACTGCCATCTTCAGGGCCAGCCCCAACTCAAGGAATTCCTTTTTGTCTACGGGGGGCTCCACATGCCTTTTCACTTTGATGGCCTTTGTCCCAGCAGCTGATGAGACGAGCGTCTGCCAGGCATTGGGCCTGCGACCGGGCACCTGGGCCTCTCCAGGTGATTCCTTAGTCAGCCTGGAGCAGAGCAGAGCTTGAGCTGGGAAGGCCCAAGGAGAGGTGGACAGGAATAAAGCCTCAGCTAAGGCTGTCACAGCGATATCTGGGGCCCCTGACAATCAGATGGAAATGATAAGTAACATCTCAACTACCGGCCTTACCCAGCTTAGCTCAAATCTCTTCCAGGGCTTGGGTTTGCCTTAGAGGCTCGGGTCCCCTGGGCAATAAAGTCCCGGGTGGAGAAGCAAATTGAGAGGAGCTTTCATTCAGTTTGAAGCTTTTAGTGGGGCCTTAAAAGGTAGATTTTTTTATTAAACGATGCATGAGGAAACCATCAGACAAACCCAAACTGAGGGACATCCTGAAAACAGCTGGCCTGGACTTTTCTAAATTGTCAATGTCCCGGAGGGAAAGGCTGAGGAATTGTTCTAGAACTGAGGATGCTAAAGAGATAGGTCAACTAAATGCAGCTTGCAACCTGATCCTGGGGCAAACAAACAAGGAAACATTATTGGGACAACTGGGGAAATGTGAATTGAGACTGTCTACCGGATAATAGCATTGTCCCAACACTAAATGCTCTGATAGCCATAACCACACTATGGTCACATAGGCACGTGCCTTTGGTCTTAGGAGATGGACAAATTACTTAGAGATGAAAGGACCTATGTCTGTGACTACATCCTGAGTGGGTTCAGTATTTGCAGAGACGTGGGTGGACCTAGAGATTGTCATACAGACTGAAGTAAGTCAGAAAGAGAAAAACAAATATCGTTATAATATCGCTTATATGTGGAATCTAGAAAAAGGTACAGATGAACTTACTTGCAAAGCAGAAATAGAGTCACAGATGTAGAGAACAAACTTACAGTTACCAAGGGGGGAAAGGGGGATGGGATGAATGGGAGACTGGGATTAACATATATACCACCACTGTATATAAAATAGGTAACTAATGAGAACCTACTGCATAGCCAGGGAACTCTACTCGGTGCTCTGTGGTGACCTAAATGGGAAGGAAATCTAAAACAGAGGGGATATATGTATACGTATAGCTGATTCACTTTTCTGTACAGCAGAAACTAACACAACATTGCAAAGCAACTATACTCTAATAAAGATTAATAAAAATGCATAAATAAAATAAAATGGGTTCAGAAAAAACAATTAGGCAGATAGTGACAAAGATCCTTTGCTTGACCAAACTTCAATCTGTCCTGACCTCATGAGAATTCCTCAATAAGAGAGCCATCATAAAGAACTGCTAATAAAATTCTGAATGAAAAGAAAAGCTTGGACTTTTACCGCGAACACAATCACCCAGTCATTCAAATCTACCCATTCAACAATGCACCAGTTATCGAGCTATATCTCTAAGCTCCAACCCCACCTTCCGTCCTTGGCTTTGTGATACTGTGGCTGGGACGCTGCATCCACGGTTCCGCTCGGCCAGCCTCCCCCATTGGAATAGAGGCTGTGGGGCTGGAGAGGGAGGGGTTCTTCCTTCCTGTTCCTGGCACTTCCTGTTACTGTCTGTGCCCCATCAGCGATGCTTCTTTACCAGGTGATGGCAGCTGGTTCTCACAGCAGCAACTGGATCAAGTCTGCAGTTGTCCCAAGACTGGCAGGACCCATTTCCTTGTGCCCCCTGCTCAGATATCCGAGCTCCATGGGGCCCCTCCTCTGAGCTTCTGTTTGGATAATTTCCAACCTTCCTTTGTTCTCTCATCCCCAGGGGAAGTAGCTCTTTCCTTCAGATACCAACACCATAACACCTTAGACTTCTCTTTTTGCCTTTCAGTTACTCAGGTAACAATTCTTTCTGAAAATTCTCTGTGTTAAAAGAACTGTGCAGTTTTGTCTCCTGGCTGGTTGAAGCACCCACTGTGAACCACCATGAAAGCCCCACAGTAAGTATTAACCCGGAAGCAAAGGGTCCCCCACCAAAGGCTGACATATTTCCAAAGGATGAGAAGATGGCTTTCCAAGATAAATCAGCCTTTGTATTTATGCTGAATTGGACAAACATTTGGATCAGAGCAGTTGGTGGTTCCCATGGGGCAATATCCTTCAACTCCAAGGAAATGGCTTCAGATAGCAAGTCTTCCGTGGCTGCCTCTGACGTGCCAGGGGACAGCGGGAGATTTAGACGATGCAGCTACCCATGTCCTCCTGGTCAGCCAGGATGGCAGCCTCGCTCAGTAAATAGATCTCTATCTATCTAAACGCTTTCGCAAGCAGGTTTCATCCTTCCAGGAGTGGTGAGTATCTGTTTCTGAGCCGGGCAGGTTATCTTACAGCTACAGAGCCAACAGGACATTTCAGATCTTGGCAGAATTCCCTTGGCAGCTTTAAAATGCCTTCTTTAATTGTCCTCCAGACCCATGCATGAGACCAAAACTCTTTTTTCTGGATGGGAAAGCTGGGTCGGGAAAGGACGGGGCAGTTCCAGGCAGGCACTGTCACTCAGAGCTCAGCTCAACCTCTGAAAGCTTCCTCCTTTCCTTCCCGGGACAGACCTGTGAGCCACCTGGCTAAGACACACGGCCACACCAACCCAGTGGCTGATCTGGTCTGCATCTCCTTCCCAATCTGTCTCCATGATGCTGGAGCCTCCTTGAGAACCAGGGTCTTACTGTTATCAGTGTCTCCGTGAACAGTGTGGTCCCTGACCCCTGCCAATGCTACTGGTGTTTTTCTTGAGCTGAACAAACTGAATTGAGTGTAATAATTCCTGGTGGGAGCTTTAAGGACTATGTAGAAACATGACCCCATACTCTGATCTCCTACAGCCTCTATTGGTTTTGCCTTTTCATTCACCTCTGCTTCCCCTTCCTTTAATCAGCAGAGAGAGAGGGAGAGAAAGAGAGAGAGAGAGAGAGAGAGAATGGGCCAGCCATTATTTCCCACTGAGGGCCTCCATGAAAACCCAGAGCAGAGGCACCCAATAATGCCAGATACAAGATGAGACAGCCACAAGACAAGACACCTTCAGGCAAGAAAACACTTGTCAACCCTCTTCTCTCTCAGTTTAAAAACCAAGCCATTTGGGCTTCCCTGGTGGCGCAGTGGTTGAGAGTCCGCCTGCCGATGCAGGGGACACGGGTTCGTGTCCCGGTCCAGGAAGATCCCACATGCCGTGGAGCGGCTAGGCTCATTAGCCATGGCCGCTGAGCCTGCGCGTCCGGAGCGTGTGCTCCGCAACGGGAGAGGCCACAACAGTGAGAGGCCCGCGTACCACCAAAAAAAAAAAAAAAAAAAAAAAAAAAAAAAAAAAACCAAGCCATTTTATGCTAGAGAGGGTGTGGGAGAAATGAGAACCCTCCTACACTGTTGGTGAAAATGTAAACTGGTGTAGCCACTGTGGAAATCAGTAAGGAATTTCCTCAAAAAACTAAAAATAGAACTACCTAGGATCCAGCAATTCCACTTCTGGGTATACATCCAGAAAAAATGGAGACACTAATTTTAAAAGATACATGCACCACAATGATCATAGCAGCACTATTTACAATAGCCAAAGCATGGAAGCAACCTAAGTGTCCATCAACAGATGAATAGATAAAGAAGATGTGATACATATATACACAATGAAATATTACTCAACCATAAAAAAGAATATAATGACACTTGCAGCAATATAGATGGACCTAGAGAATATCATTCTAAGTGAAGTAAGTCAAACAGAGAGAGACAAATATCATATGATACTACTTATATGTGGGATCTAAAAAATGATACAAAGGAACCTATTTACAAAACAGAACAGATTCACAGACATAGAAAACAAACTTATGGTTACCAAAGGGGAAAGGGAGGGAAGGGAGGAATAAATTAGGAGTGTGGTATTAACAGATATCCATTACCATATATAAAATAGAGAAGCAACAAAGATTTACTGTACAGCACAGGGAACAATATTCAATTTCTTGTAATAACATATAATGGAAAATAATCTGAAAAAATATATATATATATATAACTGAATCACTTTGCTGTACAACTGAAACTAACACAATATTGTAAATCAACTATATTTCAATTTAAAAATTAATTAAAGTAAAATATTTAAAAATTGATCCATTTTAATGTCCCTTGTAACAACAAAAGCAAAATTTTAAATATCATAATATATATAATTTTTTTTTTTTTTTTTTTTTTTGCCGTACGCGGGCCTCTCACCATTGTGGCCTCTCCCGTTGCGGAGCACAGGCTCCGGACACTCAGGCTCAGCGGCCATGGCTCACACGCCCAGCCGCTCCGTGGCATGTGGGATCTTTCCGGACCGGGGCACGAACCCGTGTCCCCTGCATCGGCAGGCGGACTCTCAACCACTGCGCCACCAGGGAAGCCCCATAAAATATATTTTTTATCTATAAGACTGGTTGTAATTATTGGCATTATAAATGTTAACCTAAAACAATTAAACAGTCAGTTATTTTTATCAGCAAAACAAGTTTATTCTGGAGCTGCAAAAAACGCAATCGGAGACATGAAACTATGGTGAACCACATGCAAGTCTGGTAAAGCAAAGGAGAAGAAACTCTTTTATAGAAGAGAAGGGAAAGCTGGGAGGGGCTGTTATAAACAAAAAGCCCACTGGAGGAAACTGGAAGTTCAAGGTATAGTGGCTTTTCATTGGCTGAATAGTGATAGTCTCTCATTGGCTGAGCTGTTGCCAGGCAAGGAGAAAATCTATCTTCCTCCTGATGGCCATAGTAAAGTAGTGTCCTTTCCTGCTGCAGATACAAAGTAGTCTCCTCCTGTTGGGCTCTGTATTGACATTGAGTGGTAAGTGCATGAGACCTTCTCCTTCTGGCCTCCTGACTCTTTTTTGGTGAGGTTTCCCTTTATTCATTTTTATAATGGTAATACCAATTTGAGTATTATTAACAGTCAACATATACTGAGATTGGGCTTTTTAATTCACCTATAACATTGACAAAGATTGAAAAAGATGGATGACATTATACCTGTTCTAGAATGTTAAAAAAAAAAAAAAACAACTAGTAATACCAAGTGATGGCAAGGGTGTATAGCAATTGGAACGCTCATACGTTGCCAGTGGAAATGCAAAATGGCACAGGAAAAGGAAAAGGTTTGGCAGGATTTTTTTTTCAAACGAAACATAAACTTACTCTATGATTTAGTTTAGCAATCTCACTCCTGGGTATCTATCCAAGGAGAAATGAAAACTTACGCTCACACACCCACCAAAGAAAACCTATATAAGAATGTTTATATGAGCTCTATTCATTATCAACAACAACTGGAAATAACCCCAGATGTCCTTCAGTGGGTGAATGGATAAATAAATGTGGTGCGTCCGCACACAGGAATACTTAGTAAGTCAGCGCTAATGAGGAATAGCTATTGATGCCTGCAACTAGGTGGGTGGATCACAAAGGCATTGTGCTGAATGAAAGACACCAGACGCAAAAAGTTGCATGCTGCAGGATTCCATTTATGTAACATTCCAGGAAGGTAAAATTATAAAGATGTTGAAGAGTTCAGTGCTTTTCAGGGATGTGGGTAGTGTTTGACTACAGAGAGGCAGCCCAAGGGGTTTCTGGGGTGGTGAAACTATTCTGTATCTTGATTGAAGTAGAAGTTTCATGATATACATGTGCTAAAAATCCTAAAACTGAGCACTAAAAAAGCCAATGGTACTGTATATAAATTTTTAAAATAACAATAGTAAGAGAGATTAAATAAACCGCCAAAGGTGGTTTGGAGAAATGGTTGATTCCAGGCTGGAGGCAAGAAAAGATCAAGGTGAGCCTGCAGCATCTTGTGCCACAAAATAAGGGCATACCCAGGGATGGGAGTCCCGTCGGAAGGGATGTCAGTTGCCAAATCTGGGATGATCTGGCTATCAAGACGGGTAACTACAGAAACACACTGAATACAAAAAGATCTCATGAGTCCCTACTAATACTGAAAATGGTGAGGGATAAGATGAAAAACTTTTCTTTACAAGGTATAGTGACCACTTAAAAAAAGAAAGTAGAAGAAAGAATAGAAAATGAAACATCGCTATACAGCCAGCAAAGCAATCATTGATTCAGGTGAGGATCATCAATGGATCCTAAAATCGCCGGGTGAGAGAATGTTGAGAAACAGAATATTCAGTCTCAAAGTATCACTGAGTCAGTCACTTATTAATCACAAAGGATCAGGGCATTTTTCCAATAAAGACATATAACCATGTGATCAAAAAGTTCACATCAACAATAATAGGCCCAATGGGCATCATGTTCCTCCAGACACAAGGCACTGAGAAGGAAGCAATGTCATCTGGGTAAGATGCCTGCCAACAATAATTATGCTAACTCTAATCCTGAAGAAGCCATCAGAGAAATCCAGATTGAGGAACATTCTATGAAACCCTTCAAAATGTCCGTGCCATGAAAGACTACAAAAGAGACTAGAGCAGTGTTCTGGATGAAAGCAGATAAAAGACACATGACTAGGAAACGCCATCTGTCATCCTGATTCCATTTGGGATCAAAACAAAAATCTACTAAGTATTCAATAATCTGATGTGGACTTTACATTAGAAAACTGTAAAATCAGTGTAAAATTTCCAAGTGTGTTGATCACAGGATGCTTATGTAAGAACACGTCCTCATTCTTAAGAGATA